>NC_044326.1:77989664-78294976 GCF_007399415.2 Gopherus evgoodei
GGACAAAAGAGAGCCTACCTAGAAAATAGCTTGTGAAGCCAAAAGTGGGAGACAGAGAAATGGAAGGAAAAGAATTTAAGCCTCTGCTTAAATCATTCCTATTCAGCAAAACACTTAAGCCCATGAAGTCAGTGAAACCTATACTTAAGTATTTTGTTGAAATCGGGGCCTGAAAGCACTGATGTAAATGGGTACTAGAGTAATTAGAACCATTAAAATGAGAGAGCTTGGATTTGATGTTGTTAGAATAAAAAAGCAAATTAATATAGTTGATATCTTGGCTAGACTGAATGAGAAAAAGATGATGCAGAAAGACCGGATAAGGTGTAATTGTTGAGATGATAAATTTCCACAGCATGTGAAATGAAACAGTGCTGTGAAGGGAGTATTTGGTAATAGAAAATATGAACAAATTAGTGTAATTCACACTGAATTTTTTTTACAGTATGTTTTTACTAGAATTTAAATTTTACATAATGATTCCACAGGCAGAATTATTATCATACAAAACAAATTCAGTTCTTACAATATTTAATGTGAAGAGCCCTGTTTTCAGAAGTAGTGTATTTTTGTTCAATTCAACATTGAATGTACAGAGTCCAATCTGATGGCAAAACAGTTTCTGAAGGAAGAATTTTCTCCTTATTTTGAGATATATTAAATAAAATGGAAGGTCTTCTATGGCTTCAAGTAGATTTTTACACAAGTAGAATAAAGTTGTCATCATATTCAGCCTTAAGTATCCTACTAAATAGTAATTATTATAAAGAGAAAATGTTCAAATGAAAATAGAAAATAGCTAGCTTTCCTTACAAGCTAAGTACCATGATCTTTATATAAGAAAATTATCAGTGTTCAGAAAACGTGTTTTAGAAGAACAGTTTTATGACAAATGTTTCTTACTAATATGAGTAAGATATGCAAAGTATGTTCTGCTAATATCTACTCCATGTTCCATGTTCATTATGCAAGGTTAAACTATATTTGCCTGTGGAGAATATGCTAATGAATATCATTATTTTTAAATAGTTTAAAGGTCCAAATATCTGTAATGAATTGACTGAAGGTTTTGTTTTATAAATTGAACTTGAATTCAATTTGATTCATAAATAAATTGAAATTGCATTAGTAGCCTGAAAACAAGTTATTAGCCTAATTGATCAATTGAAATTGAAAAACATACTGAAAACTGAAAAGCGACTTCTTTATTTTTTATTTTATTTGAGAAATAGTCCATAATCAGATCATTGTGGATGCCTTTATAATATTTGTGCATGTTAATGTACATGCAACATTAATAATCACCGTCTTAACTCTAGAATGTACTGCTTTGTGTTTAACTTTGCAACCTTAGTATTTTTTTAAGGATTTCCTGTTTTTTCTCCTCTTTAAAAAATTCATAATATGAAAATAGAGACCAGTGAAACACCGGACACCTTATAAATTGTTTTTAAAGGTCTAATATTTTAGGACTGATCAATTCTTACAGTCAATTATTTGAGAAACCATGCCACTTCCAAGCTTTGTTGCAGAGGGGCAGACCTGCCATGAAAAGAGTTGGGGTTTTTTTTGGTGTCTTTTTTGAAAATTCACTCATATTTGGCTGAGTATAACCCTCTGAAAATTTGCTGTTTGCACATGCCTAGTAGAGATTTGTTTTAGACTGATATTTTTTAAAAATCTGATTCCCTCTGAATTGAGTATGCTATAGCTCGGAGCTGCAAGGGCTAATCAAGACTTGTGTAATTGCTCCTTCTGGAAGTAATAGAACTGAGGCAGAAATTCTGGCTTCCAGACAGAATGAAAGAGAAGGAGGGCGCACTCTTACTAGAGTGCAGTGGGGTGAGTAGACAGGGGAGATAAGGATAGGCTGAAGGGATTGTAGTAAAAAGGAATAGGAACAATCTGGAGGTTACAGGCACAGAGGCATGTGAGGGTGGATATGGATGTAGCGTTTAAGGACAGGTTTGGGATGATGGGAACAATGGGGGTTGGATCAGTGGAAGGAGGGGGTAACAAGATGGTAGGGGACATACTGGGGAACAGGAGAAGAATGAAATGTGCTGGGAGAAGGCAAGAAAATGGGAAGCAGGCATAGAATGCCAGGGAATAAATCAGGTTGGTATGTGAATGAGGCTATTGTCTGTAGAACCTTTGCCCCATTTGTTGAAGAAGTTGGATGGTATATGGTGAATAAGAGATTGAACTGCAAGAAGAGAAAGTCTTATGGCTGAAGCAGTCAAATCCCCACCCTATGGAACTGTCATTGCCACAGAATCCCTATGTGATTCTAGGCAAGTCACCTAAACAAAACTTTTCACAGGTAGCCACTAACTTTGTGTCTCCAATTTTTGGATGCATGACTCTAAATCACGGGGTCTGATTTTCAGAAGTACTGAGCTGTCACAACTTCAACTGAAGGCAATGGAAGCTATTCTTAAATGTATAAAGCACTATAGCAATACTAAGTACTCTGAAATGTCAGGGACTTTGTATCTCAAGTTGGGCACACAAAATTAATGGATACCTTCTGCAGTTTTGGCCTTAACATGTCTGTGCTTCATTCCTCCATCTCTTAAATGGATATAATATCACCTTCTCACCTCACCTATGCATGTAGTGAAGATAAATTCATAAATATTTGTGAAATAGTCAGATACTACAGTGATGAGTGCCATAGAAATGCAAGTGAGAAAATAAAAAATGCTTTATTCAGTTTAGAGTCTGGAGGAATGGTGGTAAATATATTCTAAGGTAAAGACATTAAATAATGAAGATATAGAATCATAGAACTGTAAGGGACTGCAAGAGGTCATCTAATCCAGTCCGCTGAACTCATGGCAGGACTCTGTATTATCTAGAACAGCCCTGACAGGTGTTTGTCTAACTTGCTCTTTAAAATCTCCAATCATAGAAATTCCACAACCCTAGGCAATTTATTCCAGTGTTTTACCACTCTGACAGTTAGGACTTTTTTTCCTAATGTCCAGCCTAAGCCACTTTAAGCACATTGCTTCTTGTCTTATCCCCAGAGGTTAAGAAAAACAAATTTTCTCTCTCTTCTTTGTAACAATGTTTTATGTTCTTGAAAATTGCTCTCATGTCCCCTCTCAGTCTTCTCTTCTCCAGACTAAACAAACCCAATTTTTTTCAATCTTCTCTCATAGGTCATGTTTTCTAGACCTTTAATAATTTTTTGTTGCTCTTCTCTGGATTTTCTCCAATTTATCCACATCTTTCCTAAAATGTGGCACCCAGCGGACATACTACTCCAGTTGAGGCCTTATCATCGCAAAGTAGAACAGAAGAATTAGTTCTTGTGTCTTGCTTTCAACACTCCTGCAAGTACATCCCAGAATGATGTTTGCTTGTTTTGCAACAGTTTTACACTGTTGACTCATATTTAGCTTGTGATACTCTGTGACCCCCAGATCCCTTTCTGCAGTACTCCTTTCTAGGCAGTCATTCCCCATTTTGTAAGTGTGCAACTCATTTTTCCTTCCTAAGTGGAGTATTTTGCATTTGTCCTTATTGAATTTCATCCTTTTCACTTCAGACCATTTATCGAGTTTGTCCAGCTCATTTTGAATTTTAATCCTATTCTCCAGAGCACCTCCCAACAGGTTTCATCCACAAACTTTGTGTTCTCGCTATGCCATTATCTAAATCATTTATGAAGATACTGAACAGAACTGGACCCAAAACTGATCCCGGTAGGTAGAACAATATGCCCTTCCAGCTTTATGGTTAATCACTGATAACTACTCTTTGGGAATGATTTTCCAACCAGTTATATATCCATCTTACAGTAGCTCCATATAGGTAGTATTTCACCTAGTTAGTGTATGAGAAACTGAAACAAAAAGTCATAGCACTTCTGCCATTTCCACATTTTCTGTTATTATTTTTCCCCTCTCATTGAGTAAAGGGTCTACCCTGTCCTTGGTCTTCCTATTGCTTCTAATGTAGTCATACAATGTTTTCTTGTTACTCTTTGTCTGTAGCTAGTTTAATCTTGTTTTGTGACTTTCTAATTTTATCCCTACATAATTGTGTCATTTGTTTGTATTCATCCTTTATAATTTGACCTAATTTCCACTTTTTGCAATACTCTCTTTTGATCTTCAGATCTCTGAAGAGGGTGGTCTCTTGCCATACTTCCTATCTTTCTTACGCAGTGGGATAGTTTGCTCTTGTACCCTTAATAATGTCTCTTTGAAAAACTTCCAACTCTCTTGAACTGTTTTTCCCCTTAGACTTACTCCCCATAGGATCTTACCTGATCTTACTCCCTGAGTTTAATAAAGTTTGCCTTCTTGAAATCCACTATCGTTACTGTGCTGTTTTCCCTCTTACCATTCCTTAGAATCATGATCACTTTCACCCAAACTGCCCTCCATTTTCAAATTGTCAACCAGTTCCTCCCTATTTGCCAAAATCAAGTTTAGAACAGCCTCTCCCATAGTAACTTTCTCCAACTTCTGAAATAAAAAATTGTCTCCAATACATTTCAAAAGTTTGTTGGATAATCTGTTTCTTGATGTTTTATTTTCTCAACAGTTATCTGGGTAGTTGAAGTCGCCCATCACCACCAAGTCCTGTGCTTTGAATGATTTTGTTAATGGTTTAAAAAAAGCCTCATCCACATCTTCTTCTCGTTTAAGTGGTCTGCAGTAGACATCTAACATGACATCACCCTTGTTTTTTACCCCTTTTATCCTTACCCAGAGACTTTCAAAAAGTCTGTCTCCTATTTCCATTTCAACCTCAGTCCAAGTATATACATTTTTAATATATAAAGCAACACATCCTCCCTTTTTCCCCTGCCTGTCCTTCCTGAGCAAGCTGTACCCTTCTATATCAGTATTTTAGTCATGCGTATTATCCCACCAAGTCTTTGTGATGCCGAATATGTCACAGCTGTGTTTGTTAGCATTTCAAGTATGAAGAAAGATTGAATAGCTGCCCATTCAATAAGCACTGTCTACCCTGTACAATAAACAAGTCAGGGGTTCTGTGGAAAAAGTACTACATGATAATGTAATTGCACAAGGGGGATGAATTAAGATTGCAGATGAAACCTTAACTCTGGTATTTCTTAAATTTCCAGTGCTTGACTTTGCAAACATGTATTTTATATCCATATTATCACATGGAGATTTGTGTGTGTGCGTGCTTGTGTGTGTATATAATATATATGTGTGTATACTATAGTCACGATTAAAAAGTCATTCAGCAAGAGTTACTACTCAGGATATCATGGTTATTTTCACTATGTAACAATTGCTGGCCAAAACTGACTCTTGACATAATATATATTTGTGTATATCCTTTGGCAGGGAACAATTACAATTTTCTGCTGAGATGGACTTCATAGCAAAATGACATTTAATCTAGATCAGAAATCCAATCTATGTTTGAACAATTTAAACTTATTCAGAGACTTTATTCCAATTGAATTTTAGTATATAAACTTCAGTTATTTTATGTTCTACAATGTAAAATTTATAAGGTGCAGACATTTATGTCATGAAGCAGCTATGTAAAGGTTAGGATTACCTGTGGGGAATCTGCCTTGTGGAGGTTTTCATTGCTTTAACTTCAAAAAGTAATATTTTATTGTAATATAAGATCAAACTTCATATTCCCTTGATTCGGAATGGCACACTGAATACACAAAAGTCCTTTTAAATTTCACTAGGATGGTGTAGCAGCAGCACATGAAAGACCTAAGTTTTGAAGACTCCTGATTTGTGGTATTTTGATCTGTTCAGCACAGTCTTGAGGCATCTTATTATTATAAATGCTCTTGAGCGGTGAGAACTTTTCCTCCCTTTCATTAGGTGTTTTCCTCCCTTCAGCATAGTCGCTTGGAGTAGGATTTAATGGGTGTGCATTTTAGCTTCTTGTCCGTGACTAGGAGTGAAATCCTGACTACATTAACGTTAATGGGCGCTTTGCCATTGACTTCACTGTGGCCCGAATTTCAACCTAGGTGCACAAAGGAAATAAGAAGGCAAAACAAAATATGTAATCTTTATTTGAACATGAGGTAAATATATACATGCTGCATATTTATTTGTATATCCAAATATCTGACTATTGTAATTTTGTAGTAAGTACATTTATATGACTTTATTATAACTCCAACTTGTACTCCAGTGAAGTAACATTAACCTACACTGTTAGGGGAAGTCCACTGCAGATTACTGATTTTTTTTTTTAATTAACATTTATAGTGGAGGTATAATGTGATAAACCTACTGTAGCCAAGTATGCTGTATCCCACAAATGGACAGAAGAGGATCACTGCGGGGATGGTAAATAAAGGTAGACTTCTGGAATCTCAATAATAAGTCCTATAGCCCTTTGTTTCAATAAGTTATTGAATAGGAGCTAAGAAGTGATGTAATCCTCCGCTGACCATGGCGTAACCAACACACTGATCATGACACACTCCCTCTTCCCAATTCCCTAGTCAGCTTGTTCAATGGATCAAAACAGAGATGGTTTATCCTTAAATTCATAAGTGACTTCTGAACTGCCTGTAACCTCTGGCATAAGTATATGGCCTAATGGTTATCCTTTTAGACTTTGGGGAACTGAATGTGTTTACCAAAATTCTGGAACACACCAATAACCACAAGGAATAGCACAAAAACATGGAAATAGCGGTTCAGGCAAAAGCTAATGGGTTTCAAGAATGAAATAACTGACATTAGTATGCATGTATATGTGAACCTACAGAGTAAATGTAACCTAAGGTGTATGTAGATGGGGAAATGATATTTGGACATGGAAGGTTAGGCACTAACATGAATATTCAGAATAGTTCCAAGACCCTATAAGAGGCCAAACCACCCTATAGAATTAGGCCTTCTTTGATTCTTTGATTTGTTTAGATGTTTAGTTCTCTCTTGTTTAGCAATCAGCTCAGCTTTAGCAGTATAACTTAGCTATTCGACATTTGACCCTTATTGCCTCCATCTTGGGACCGAGGAACCTGTATCATTGGAATCATTTGGCATGTCAGAGATGAGACTGGTCCTTTGTCTCCCACTACCGGGTTCCCAAGGCAGGGTATGAGTATGCAAGTCTAAGTAGCTTTTGTAAGGAATGGTACCACAAGTGTCCATAGAACTGTACTACTTTTTGACTCTATTGTTTGGAGATTTGATAACTTTTTAAAAGATATATAGTCATATCACTTTCTGCATCTTTGAATGAAGGACTCAATCAACGTTAAAAATGAATACCATTTTCACAGGCCTTCTTGGAATGGAAAAAAAATAATCTGTTCCACATACCTCAGATGAACCAAGTTGGGAAATGCTAGTGATGTTATACTATGTTTCAATGGGACCTAAAATATTAAATATACACTGAAATAAAGTAACTACTCCATTCCTAGACACTGCTCGGTAAGCCTGTCTGAGCAGCTTACTCCTATATGTTTCCCTTCCTTTCCTTTCCCTTTCAACTTTTATTACAATTTAATTTTCATAAAGTAGAGTAAGGAGGCAGCTTTCATAGCCCCAGTTAATATCGGTCATGATTCCCCCCCCTTCCCTCCCCCCCCGCCCATGAATCCTTCTATGTCCCTATTCTGCAAGGACATAATACTGATGATAAACCCAACTTCTGTTAGCCCAAGCCAGAGTTCATCCTGAATTAGCCTCCAAATATAGACCTTGCAGATTCATGGAATAGCATACATAAAAGTACCAAAACACCTACCTTGTTAACTTGAAGAAGATGTCAGAACTGTCATTTATTGAATTATGTTTAGTATTATAAACGTCTCAAATCAAGTACTAAATATAACACACACACCCTGCCCCATATCACCAATATATCCACAAAATTTCTTAACTTTAAAAGGCATCCTTAATATTGAAAAAATAAGTAGAAAATATATTGACCCGTAATGGGGTTTACATATCCTATACAGAGTGTAGCCAGAAGGGAGAGGAGATTCTTCCTTGTTTCCAGGCAATCAGGCTGCCCACGCCACCACACAGCTGCCGGAACTGCCAATCACAGAGGCATTCACCCACAGCCAGGGGCAGTTCTATATATTTTGCCACCTCAAGCACGGCAGTCAGGTGCTTTCGGTGGTGCGCCTGCGGGAAGTCCGCTGGTAACACGGATTTGGTGGCATGCCTGCGGGAGGTCCTCTGGTCCCGTGGCTTTGGCATACCCACCGCTGAATTACCGCTGAAGTCGTGGGACTGGCAGACCTCCTGCAGGCATGCCGCCTAAAGCAACCTGACTGTGGCCTTCGCGGCAACTGGCAAGCCGCCCCCCACAGCTTGCCGCCCCAGGCATGCGCTTGGAGCGCCGGTGCCTGGAGCTGCCCCTGCCCACAGCTGTGACCAATAAAGAAAACAAGCCTAGCTATAAAGGAGGGAGAACAGAGAGCAAAAGTGCATCAGAAAAGCATGGGATAGTAGAAGGGCAAGAGCCACCATTCATGCTTTGAAGATGGTGACAAAAAGAAGACTGTAAGATCTACAGTTGAAGAGCTGGTAGGCTCAGTTTAGGTTAAGCATTTATGGACTGGTCTAACTGTAGGTGAATTGAAGGGGACCAGTTAGGAGACAGCTGGAACCCCAGAGAGACTGCATCAACAGCAGTTGATACTGTCATAATTAAAAGTCCCATTGTCTTACAAAATGCTTTAGAAATTTTATCATTATGAAATGCAACTTGAACAAAAACAGCTAGGTAACTCTCTGGGTCTCTAGCTACTCTAAAAGGGACAATATACCTTTTCTGATAAGCCACACAAGGGTCACCACTAAATGTGCAGTGAGGTCAGTCCCCTAGTCAGAATGCAGAGTATCACTGAATGAGAGTACCTTCTTGGTGGAAGTTCAGATACCAGTGCATGATTTGTTTTTATTATTAATTATTATTATTATTATTTAATACTCTTTCTAATTATGAGGTGTTCTTAGGATGACTGCTATTTTGGTCATGATGGAATTGAACTAGAATGAAAAACACGAGCCTTTACAGCTTGAGCTAAAGAACCAACTTCTATGTCTGAGAGCTGTAAAATACCCATTGTGATGGGTTCCCCGGAGTGCAACTTGGAACTGGGGTACCACTGAGTCCTCTGGCATACCAACCTGGTCTCCCTCTCCCATTGTGGTGCTGTGACAAGCTCCAGTGCTCTCCTGATCCTTCACTTACACGGCCATCCACAGGCAGGGACATACCCAGCTGAGTTACATGAATGCTTCTCTTAGCCACTCATTAACTAAAAATAGAGAGGCTCCAAGCAATTCTCCCAGCTCCCCAGCCTAGGACCCCAGAGCTGTACCATCTTGCTCTGGTCAGAAACCTGACCAGTGTAAATTTATTACCCAGTCTGCCACTTCTACAAAGGAAAGTGGGCACGCACCAGCTTTTTAGGCTGAGCAGATTCCCCAAGCCCTCCAAGCAACACACTGTTTTAGGTAAAATATAAAACAGATTTATTAACTACAGAAAGTTTTTAAGTGATTATAAGTAGTAAGCATCCAGATCAAAGCTGATTATCTAAAAAATAAAAGTAAAAACACAATCCAAGTTCTATAAACTAGACGGGATTTGAATCAAGCAGTGTCTCACCCTAGTGGTATTATTCCTTAATACACAGGCTAGGATTGTTCTTTCCAGCCTGTGACCACCTTCCGAGTTCAGTCTTTATTTTCCAGATGTATTTCCAGGTTTTGAGTTGTGCGGGAAGTGAGGCCGAACGATGATGTCACTTCCCCTCCTTTTTAGGTTCCTCCAGCTTGCTGGAAAGATCTTTTGCTATCTCCGTTGTTCACATGCTCTCTCTGAGAAGTCTTTATTGTATTCAGGTCCTGTAATAGTCCTTAGTACTGTGGATTCCCCTTCATGGGCCATCAACACTGTCTGGTGTATCCATTGTTGTACCTGAAAGGCTGGTTGTGGGTGTTTCCAATTTCACAACATATTTCAGTAACACACACAGAGCAAGACTTCATTACTTCACATACAATAACAGCACATACAATCAAACAGGATATTTTAAGTTCAACACATCATGACTTTTAGAATGATACCTCACAAGGCATATTTTGTAGAAAACACATAAAAATTATATCCATATGGTAAATATGGGGGTGCCAGGGTGTTGCTTATAGAGTGTCACACCCATCCACTATGGATCATTCACAGAAGGGAACACATAAAGCACTGAACCATAGTTAAGGGCAGTTTCTTAACATATGCCAGTCAACATTAATGATTCAACAACTTGTTTAGAGGCACATAGGCAGGCAATTAGAATTTTTAAATTGTAAATGTGGTCCTTTTTGGTTTTGTAAAAACAACAGCAAAGGTTATTGTTGGCAAATCCCAGTTGAAGTTTGTGGGGGTTTTGCTTTGTTTTCTGATTTTGGTTGGTTGTGGTTGTTTTGGCCAGGAATACCAACTAACTGTTGCAAATATTGACAGTGGCTCTCTCTCATTACCAGTATTGTTTAATCTTGTGCTCTAGGGAAGGAAAAGAATGTTCTGCTATGGAATAATTCATTTAACTTTAGAACAGCCTTTTCAGTCTTTGTTGGACATGTTCTATTCCTGTGAATAACTATACATAGATTGTCTTATAGTATTGTGTGTAAGTGTTAAAATGTCATTTTTACAAATAGATGTATTTAAAGTTCTCTTGCAAATGTAGAGCTGATGAGAGGTTCATTTCCTATTCGTATCAGAAGAGGTATTCTTAAATATATTTTTCAGTATTTAGTGTGGATTTATTCCTGTTCCTTGAGACCATCTGTTTAAACATAAAAGCTGGATGATATCACTGAAGATCTAGAAACATGAACTCACCTCCTCATACTGATAGACAGTTTGTAAACAAGTTAGCTCTTGGGACTTTATCCCACAGACATAGTCTGACTTTTATCTTTCATAAAATTGTTCTCATGGGAATTCAAGAAGTAGAGAACTATTTTAGTTAAAACATGCATTTAAATTGCCATTTGATAAGCACGATTTTATAACACACAGCAAAAAATAACCATGACATCTGAATTTTTTTCTCAGTTCATTTAGCAATTATATATATTGCCAAAATACTTTACTAGCTTCAGCTTCCTGATCTTTTGTGTTCATGAAGGCAAGTGTGTACTACAGGTGTTTAATGCATATACTTAAGAGTGTAAGTTCTGTGGGGCAGGGACAATCATTCTGTGGTTTCTAGGCCCGTGACTGGGGTTCTTCAACTATAGTAATGAAAATAATAGTTGTTAATACATATACCAGTTATTATCCCCTCTTACATTTGCTTTTCTTTTATGTATTTATTTTGTTTGAAGCAGAAAGCACCAGTCTCATAACTGTTACAAACACCGAGAAAATAATAATAAATTCAGATCAGGCAGAGCAGAGTTAAAAAATAACAATAATAATTTAGACTGTCCTTAAGAAAAAACTTATCTTATCTCTGGTGCAGTGAGCTTAGCTTGCTTTGGGAAACACACATCAAATTCAGCTAAACTAATGTGTTCTGTTTTGTGATATAGTTTCTTACAAATAAATATAAACCTGTAACAATGTCTCAAGTATTTGGACATTATAAAAGGGAATTTTGGAAAGAGGGACACATGTGAAACCTTGTTCTAGACCAAATAGATTCCTGTTCCACTTATCTATTGATATAATCTAATATAAATCTACGATAAATGTACTATCATCCAAATAGCACTTCTACCTAAACAACATTGTTCCATTCAATTTGCGTTCATTGGATTTTTCTTTACTGTGGAGCCCACTTTGCATTGTTTTGTATCTCATTTTATTGATTTAATCTTTTGTATAAAGATTCCACAGTATTTTTATTCTATCTACCAAAAAAATTGGTAGTCCCTGTTCAATGTTGTCTGTGAATTTGATTAATGTGCTTTATATTCTCCTAATTTTTAACTGTAACACTGAGCACTCACCACAAATCCCTATAGGAGCTCACTCAATTCCTCTTCCCTACTTGTTACTGAAACACTAACAAATTGATGGCAATTTTTGACGAATCCAGATTACCACCTAATCACTTTATTTTCCTCTTGTTGCTTACAAAATGATTGTTTTATTATACTAGCAATTTGCCTCTCATTGAAATTAAACTTGCTGGTCTGTATTTTCCTTTGCAAAAATAGCTATGATGTCTTCTGTATTAAAACTCAGACTAACTGCATGTTGGAATTTACATAACCACAATGGCTAAGTTTTATTAAAGAAAAGGTTTCTAAAATATGATAAAAATTAAAACAGCCATTTAAGCATTTTAGAACTTAGCTCTTTTTTCCATCTGCTCTCAAGCGGTTCTTCTGGAAACTCTCTGCATATTAAAACAAAGGAAAGCTAGAACATAGTTGCAACAGTGCATTTCTATTTGTCCCCATGCTCTGCTAGTCAATGGGACATGACAACTATTAGTATTATAATTTAACCACATTCAATAAATTTAGTGATAATTAACCACTTTGTTGCTGGATTAACACATGATATCTAGCAGTGTGTTTGCTATTAGAAAATCCTTTGCCCATTCTCCACAAATTCTCAAATAATTGTCTTTGATTCTGATTCCTCTGTGAGTTCCTTTAGTACTATCAGTTTGAATTTCATCAGACTGTTAATGTGAAGTCAATTTGAATTGGCCATTTATTATTTAATATGTTACTTTCGTATTATATCCTGAGTTTTCTCTTTTCTCTCTTATTATTATTGCATTAAACATCTCATTATTCTATTACATATGGGCTGAATAGGATAGCAACTATACATCTCAGATCTATTTATTTATTTATTTATTTAAGACTTAAGTCATCCTCTTGCTACCAACGTGCTTTAAATCTTTTTTTCCTCTTTTTCCCCTTTATAATCTTCCTAACAGTATTTCCATTTGTCTTTGGTGTTCTGAATTTTGCTCCTATCTGACTTCAGTATCCTTCTAAATCTCAAACTGTCCCATTCGTTGTCTGTTTGTGCTTCTCTCCATTTTCCTTTAACCATTGGTCTGTTTTTTTCCCCCACTTTTTTTATTCTGTCCATAAATATTTTGTCCTTTAGAAACTTTTACCTGTTTTGAACTTCTTCATTCATGAGAACATGTATTTTTAAATTAAGAGCCATTTACATAAATCTACTAGTACAGAGCCAAATCCTGCAGTCCTAATTGAATATATGTGTAAATCCAATTTTCAGGCAGTTGTACCTTAATAAAGACAATAAAAATTGCTCTAAGCTTTTACTTAAGGGATAATTTTTTTTCAAAATCTATTCCTTGTTCTGCTGTTGTATACTATTCTTTATATTAACAAGGAAGTATCATTATATTGGTTTGGTAGGTGTTTTATATCTCTGGGAATCATGCATATTCTTTAATGACAGGCGTCTGACAATGCATATGAAATTATCAGTGTATATGTTCTAATGCTAGAAAAATACAGGAACCCATTCCCAAAGTGAAAAAAATAGGCAGAATCATTAGTGTTTGCAGTTCTGAGTATCCTATCTAATAGGAGAGTTGCACAGGAACCTTCATTCTGAGAGCAGAAGGGGTAGGTGTTTCTATGATTTCCCCCATTCTCCCCTCCTCCTTTTGAACCCCCCTCCCCTGCTAATGTTCATGGGTGGAGATGGTGTGTGCTGGCACGGAAATGCTAATCCCTCTGATACTACCACTATGTTCAGTATTTCTAGGAAATAGTTCCTGTTTCTACCTATTCAGTAGACACAGTGTGCCTAAGTGAAAATCAAAACAGGATTGGGGAAGTGAGCACACTGTGGACACAAGTCAAGCGGTGAACATTCATTTTTTGATGTTTGCAGACAAAATGGACCTTAAGTATTTTTTTCATAATGCTTTTTGAAACTGCATCTGCTAGAAACCAAGATGCAACCTTGCAAATGTCCTAAATTAGTAAACTTTCTAACGCTGTTGCTGCTATTCATCTAGTTCAGCACACTGCTAGAGGGAAAAAGAAAGGTTCCACCTAAGGCCACAAATCCCTCTGTGAAGCTTTAAAATTAATCTTCAGGGTTAAGGTATGCCTGGCAAAATGCAGGCTTATGGTAGATGAAACTGCAGTGAAGAAATTACACTGATTTTTCTTGTTCTGATCAAATAGATGTTCAGTTCCCGTCTATAATCTACAAGATAGTCTATCCTTTTTCATCTTGTGAGATTGGGGGCAAATAGTCTCTAGTCTGATCACACAGGAATGAACAAGGAATTATCTGGTCTGAAAAAAAGACTTC
This sequence comes from Gopherus evgoodei, assembly GCF_007399415.2. Lineage (NCBI taxonomy): Eukaryota > Metazoa > Chordata > Testudines > Testudinidae > Gopherus > Gopherus evgoodei. Next base: position 78,003,948 of record NC_044326.1, read on the forward strand.
TTTAGTAAAATAACTAAGAAGGTTAATTGATTATGTAATGTCTGATATTCTTCTAACTTTCTAGTAAATTTTATTGCAAACCAACAATCCACACTTGAATGAAACTAAAGTTGTGTAGGTTTTAGACAAGAAGGTGACTGTCCGAGAAATATTTGAATCTTAACCAGAACTATGGATAGGGATTAATGTCTATTTTAACAGCATGTGTTTTGGTTTGCTTTTCGTTGTTCCTGTGAATGTTTAGCACATAGCAAATGGTATCCAATTGCTGCCTAAGATATTAAAAGCAAATTCTGTTATGTTTCATATTGTGTAAATCAAGTACTTTAGCTGAACCTAAATTCAGAGACATTACTGCTGATTTGTACTAGTATAACTGAGCAGAATTTAGCCCCAAATGGTTATATGACATAACAGTGTTTCTGTAAGGTAGGTTCTTGCAATACCCTCAGGTATGTCTTAGTGTATTATATACTGGATAAATGCACTAAGAGCTGGAATTCCTTTTTTAGCATAGTTTTTTTTTAAATGGCGTATTGCTGTTTGTTATATCAAACCTGCGTCATATATCATTCCAGGACTCATAGAAGTAGTGTAGGCACTTGCGAGCCAAATGGTGCTTTGTTGTACTAGCATAAACCTGGAATAACTTTACTAAAATCAGTGGAATTAATCTGGATTCATACAGGCATCACTGAGAGCTGAATTTAGCCTTTTAATCTTTTTTTGACCTTTTTAGAGTTAGTTCTTGTATACAAGGTGCAATAATGTGCACCAGCAGAGTGTGAATTCTAAAGGGCACCAATGTGTTCCACATTAATTGGTCTGTGTAGACCCTGCTGGCAGGCACTAAAAATTCCATAGTGTGCATAAACATACTACAGAATATATAGTGTGTGCCAACAGGGTCTACAAGCCCAGGGGTTCTCAGACTTTTGTACTGGTGACCCCTTTCGTGCAGCAGGCCTCTGCATATGACCCCGCCTCGCCATACATTAAAAACACTTGTTTATATATCTAACACCATTATAAATGCTGGAGGCAATGCAGGGTTTGCGGTGGAGGCTGACAGCTCGCGATCCCGCATGTATTAACCTCATGACCTCCTGGGGGGTCCCAACCCCCCAGTTTGAGAACCCCTGACACAGCCAGTTAGTTTGTTACATGTTGGTTTCAGCATCAGGCCTCAGGAAGTCTAAGCCAGTCCTGGCGACCCCGTTAAAATGTGGTTGTGACCCACTTTGGGGTCCCAACCCACATTCTGAGAACCACTTAACCCAAAGTTTCCTTATGTGATACACAGGGGTAGATTTTCCTCTCATTTGTAATATGTGTGGGTCCCTGCCACTCCCTGCAGGCGTGCACGTGTGGGTCCCAGCTGCTCCCTGTCCCCCTCATTGAAGTAGGTGTGCAGGGTTACTGCCCTGGGAACTGCAGGGCAGCAGTGGACATGAGGCTGGTTGGAGGCAGGGCAGGGGCTGACTGGAGGTAGGGTCTAGCTGCAGGCAGGGCAAGGGCTGCAGGGCTGGCTTCAGGCAGGGCCGCAGGGGGATGCAGCAGGGGTTGAGAGGGCTGGAGAGAGAGGAGTGCGGAACTGGCTGGCTTCACTGGCCACTGCCCTGTCTGCAGGGATTGGCTGCAGACAGGGCAGTGGGTGCGGAGCTGGGTGTGGGCAGGGTGGGCAGGGTGTGCAGGGCTGGTGCGGGCAGGCAGGGCTGTGTGTGGGGCTGGCTGGCTTTGAGCAGGGCCACAGAGGTGTGTGGCAGGGGTTGGCTGGAGACAGGGCAGGGGGTTGGGCAGGGGCTGGCTGTCGGCACGGAGTGCAGAGCTGGCTGCAGGCAGGGGGGCAGGGCTGGTGCGGGCAGGGCAGGAGGTGCAGCAGAGGCAGCTGTAGCCCCTGCCCTTAAAATAGCCCCCAAGGCTCCCGCTATCCCAGGGCTCTGGGGGTTCCCCCGCTTCTACCCACCCGGACCTTTTAAATAGCCGCGGGAGCCCTGGAGAATACATGGAGGTGGGGGGGCTCCAGTGGCTATTTAAAGGACGGGGTGGCAGAGGCAGCTGGAGCCCCGGCCCTTTAAATAGCCCCCGGAGCCCCCAGCTATCCCAGGGCTTTGGGGGCTATTTAAAGGATCCAGAGCTCCAGCCGGGAGAGCAGGGCTGCAGGATAGGGCTTGCGCTCTGGCCGGAGCTCCAGCCGGGAGGGCGGGATTGCGGGGTAGCTTGCCCCGCTCCGGTCGGGGCTCCAGCCGGGGCCGCGGGGCGGCTTGTTGCGCTCCGGCCGGGGCTCCACTGGGAGAGCTGGACTGTGGGGCAGCTGCGCTCCCGCCGGCGCTTTGGTCAGGGGAGCGGGCCCATGGAAGACCCCGGAGCAGACCGCAGCCAGGGTAAGTAAAAAAAAATTAAATGGCGCTTAAGGCGCGGGGCCCGATTCCGGGGAATCGGCCTAAAGCTGTCCCTGCTCCCCAGTGTCACCCTCGCTCTGTCAGGGTTATGATCCCCCTCCAAGTCTGGCCTGTAGAGCCTCTTGGCTGAGGCGTCCTGTGCTGGGCCCACTGCCCAGGGTCCCCCTCACTCTGCCCAGCTGCTCACCGTACCCAGCTCCGGACTGCTCCAGCCCCAGCTCCACACTGCCTCAGCACGGCTGCTGCTGCTGCACTGCCGTCAGCTCCCTGGGCTGCTTCTCTGGCCTCTCTGGCTCCAGTTGCTACAGTTCTGCTCCAGGGCAGGTCTGCTCTGCAGGCTGCTTCTGTGACTCTCTCTCAGCTCTCACCTGCTTCCTGGGCTGTTTGTCTGGGCCCTCTGGCTCTCGCTGCAGCTTCCCTCCCAGGGCAGGTCTCTCTCTCTGGGCTGTGCTCTGGCTTTTTGGGCTGCTGCTCTCTCCTTAGCTCGGCCCCACTCTGTATGACCCAGGCAATTTCAGCTCACACAGAGGACGGGACCCACCCTGGCCTTCCGTCTCCTTGATTAGCCTGCCTGCCCTGTCAATCAGGCTGACCCAGAGCATTGGCCTCTCGCCATTTTTCCTGGGGACTGTCAGTCTCAGGGTCCTGATTTGCCATTGATCCCTCCCCTTTTAGTGCTGGGAGCAAGCAAGCAAACAACCCCACTGAATGTTAATAAGGGGATAACAGTCCCCTTACACAAAGAAAATATATAAAGTTTGGCAGAGTTAAAAACAACTGAAAATAGTGGTGAGAATATTAGAAAATTTAGAAAAAGTTAGACAATCTTAACTATATACATTTCTGGCATCTGTCATATCTGCTAGTTTAGTTTAGAAATTTGAAATTCTGCTATGGAAGAATTTAACAGCAGCCATCCTTTTGTTGTGGAATAATTATAATATTTAGCTTTTATATAGTACTTTCTATTTTCAAAAGCACAGTACAAACATGAATAGGACTTGTATAAGAGAAGATGAATGTTTCCTATCTCATAGGCTCCTGTTACTGTGTACCTTTCTCATAGGAGTGAGTGAGGAATCCTTCACTAAGGAAAATAGCTAAAGATAACAGCAGTAACCAATTGCTGTACTCCTGTAGAGGGAGTTAAGGAGACTGACTAATCTCTGTGTGGATTCTTAATATAAAAAGTGGAGGGTCAAAAATGAAAGATGCTCGAATCGAGGAAGCTGACAAGTATAGAAACCTCCTACCAGTATCTCTTTTTTTAACCTTGACAATAGAGTTTGCAATACAGAACATCTGAAGCTCTGTGCATGGCTCTTAGAGACTAAAGGTAATGTGAATTTCCATCTGCTTTGACAGCACAGAGGAGTGCGTCTTGCAGAGAATATAACTTATCTGTCCTCTGAAACCCATGATGCTCTCAAGTTGTATTTCATTTTGTGGTGGTGGTTTGTTTTTTGGTTTATGTCTGAAGAACAGGGGAAAGCAGCATGGTCAGCTTCCCTCTGACCTCTTAGAGAAATTCTACTGAAGGGCTAGTATTTTTGTTCTTTGTTATTTTTAGTTATTAATAACAGAAATTCTTTGAGTTTTCTCTCTTCTGATCAAGCATTTCTTTTCATGTGCACACAGGGAACAAAAGAGACTCAATGACATGCAACAATAACAAAAGTGTAAACATTTTTAATTAGGTACAACAATATGCATTCTGACTATTTTTCTTGTATAGCCTGAATACATTTGTTACGATGTGCAGTACAGAACTAGCAAAGCATAACTTGTAACTATCTGGAAATAGGAATTATTGATAGGATGCTTCCCAAAGTGCATTCAATTTTATTTTGTTGTACTAGTCTCAAATTACAAAATGCCAGGTCACCAGATGATGATGTAAATTGCATAGGTCCATTGAAGTCAATGGAACCAAGCTGTTAATGGAGTTATGCTGATTAATACTCTCTCAAAGTATCTAGAATAAATTTGCAATGGAAAGTATTACATTATGAAAATCGTGGAAATATGTGCTCCTCTTGTGATTTGAAGAAACTTTCAGAAATGTTCACACTTCAAAAGGTTAAGAGATTCTTTTAATAATTTTCCAGAATTTCAGAATCTTATCTACATTACTCAAACATGATTTCAGTCATGCATAAAAGTCCATCTAAGTCAGCAAAATAGTGCTGGAAATTTCATGAGGAGAGAAGTTCTTCCGAATACTTTGGTAAACTCTGCTTCTGGTAAACTGAAAATACTAGAACTGGTTGGGAGATCCTGGACAAAACTATTTTTTTTAAATCAGAAAATGCCTATTTGTTGAGACATATCCACATAAGTTTCACTTTCAGCATTTTTCAGGCCTAGGACAGTCTGAGAAGAGAGGAAGACTCACCCACACAGGACTCTCCTGGAAATAATAATCATGGGATGTGGATGACTCAGGTTGTAGTCCCTCGTCTGCCTGATGTGAGAAAACCAGGTTTCCTGCATGTCAGATGGGTGCCTTGACTATTCTGGGGCTGGCATCCCCCTTATTTTTTCATGAACATTTTTGAAAGGTCTATTTTTTGTTCTTACACAGAATGAAAATAAACATCAAAACCTTGAAAAAGTTTGTGAAAGAAAATTCTTGTTTTCCAGCCAGCCCTATGAAGTACAGCCTTTCTTGTAGTACAATGGTACTTCCAGATGGGAGCAGAAGTAGAGATTTGTAGCATATGAAAACGTATCTTTCCAAATCTCAAGGAAGGATTGGATTGAATTTTGGCACAGAGATTCTGGTTAGTTCTTTCTTTATCAGTAGCAGCAAACCTGAGCTTAGGCACATAGGTTTTTTCCCCCAACCTTTTCTTAGAAAATTTGGTCAGATATGAGTGTGAGAAAAACCAACAAGCCCTTTAACCTCTCTTCTTTTCAAGTTTTTAATAAGAGGTGATTTTTGACTAAATGCGTAAAACTGTTCTTTTCTAAAACAAATTGTGTGGTTTCTGAGGGGGAAAAGCCAGGATTTTTTAATGGGGATGAAAACATAAAGGTGTATAGACATTAAAATGTGTTTAACTACAGTTATCCTATTCTGCCTTTCTATCAGTCTGCAGCAACTAAGATTGCCATCAATCACTTTTATGCACCTTCCAAACTCTTAATTTCTCAGAAATAAAGACAATGAGGATGAATTGGCCCACCCCAGCAAGTGGCAAATCTAATCTGGGCAACATTAAGCTAAAGTTAAAATACATATTTCCCAGGAAAGGGAAGCTCTGAGGTTTGATAATGAATTTTCCAACTAATGACTCCCACAATTTGCTTATGGATAAAACTTCCTGTCACAGTTTTCCAGGCCACTGCACCTCTATTTCCCCTCAATGGTTCAGATAGGGCACCAACTCTCAGGCTTCCAGGTCTCCAGCTGTTGCCTTTCTTGGGTGGTGACACCTCTCTCTCTTCTTTCTGACAAGGGCAATTCCAGGCTGCACAGTTCTGTCTTTACTGTGTTTATTCCCGGCAGAGACAGGCAGCCCAAGCATACCTGCTTGTTGTGTCTTCAGAGAGTTAATACGTGTAATTGCAATGGTTATAAGTTACCACACAGTTCTTTCTTGCAAGCCTTCTTTATTAAGGTGTAAGTACTACAGAGAAAACATATTAAAAACAGTAAAAGAGTACAATCATGCTAATACATTTACCAGAGATCACCTCACCCTAACATGAATTCTGGCAGGAGAGGTCCTTCAGCCCCCCTAACCCAAAGGGATTCCCTGTGGTTTAGAAGTTCATTAGGGCTTCAGCTAAGAACAAGCACACTCATAGCATATTTAGTCCACCCTTTTTACAGTTCAGGGATCTTTGATATAGAATTACTGAGAGCAGGTAATTAGTAGACAATGGATTTTCCTACCCAGCACTTAGCTTCAAAAGGGCAGATTTGAAATGAATTGTTTTCATTACCTAGGTACTTCCTAGCAAATCCACTACACAGGTATTATTCTAAAAAGTCCTTTGAAGTTCCTAAAACCTTCCAGAGATTGCATTAATCAGTTTCCTACAGAAGGTACATACATGTAACACACACATAATTGCTTTTTTAATATAATGGACCCCAAAGATGTTGAACTTAATTCAGTAAAATTCTGTCACATATCCATCTCTTAATCTAAGAACTCCTGCTAAGTAACAAATAAGAGTTACTCCCTCCTTTTCTGTGCAGAGTACCCTATTGTTTCCTATATATTAAGAAACAGGAGTGGAAAAACAAAAAACAGGTTTAAACCAATTAGGAATAGTTTGACCCCAAAACCTGAAAGTTTGAGGTCAAACGGCTTGATATATAACAGCTTCTTCTTGAAAGGTGTGTGTGTGTGTGTGTGTGTGTGTGTGTAAGTATATATTTGTTTGCCTGAGGAAACAGATCTTTATCTCTCCTTGGGAATCATATCTTTTTCCTCTTGTGTAATGTCTCATATCATATGATAAAACTTGAAGGTATTGGACAAAGAATGTATGGATTGTATCCAGTGTGTTTAGAACTACTATAAGGGATTTTGTGTGTGTTCTTTGATTGTGATTGTTACACTAGAGCTATTATAGGAATTGTATTAGTGTCACATTCTGAAGTGCAATCAGACTAGTGAGGGGTTGTGTCACTGCCTGTCCTGTAACCCTAAGTGCCTCAAAGTGCTTTACTGATGTAGCTTCCTTGTCCGGGCATTTCCAGTCAGCAGACAAGCATGCACTGGGTGTCAGTGGGTTAAGTAGCACAGACTCAGCAACTCTGATTGTTACACCATTGCCACATTCTAGTCTCTTCCAGCCTTGGTTACACCTGGTAAGATGATCCCTTCCCCTCAGTCCCAAATTTTTCCCCAACTAGTATGCTCTGCAATGTCCAGCCCTCTCTTGGACCATTCAGAAATATTAAGATTTGTTGTTCCTCTCAAGATGCAATACCTAGCAGCTTGCCAGCATAACTGTAGTTAACATTCGCTTTAAATCAAACACAGTGCTGGGTTGGTTTAGATTAGAAGTAAAACAAAAGTTTATTAACAAAAGGGGAGAGGATTTTAATTGAGTTCAAGTATAGAGGATAGCATTAGAAATGGTTATAAGCAAATAAAAGTGAAAAAATGATTTGTAGAAGCTAAGACTTAACAAAACAAGCTACAGCCTTCATTCCAAGCTACCTTTCAGCGAGATAGTTGACCAGTTCCTTTTTCAGTTCTCCCATGAAGTCTAAAGGGTTCAACTTCTTTGTCTTTTTAGGTGAAAGATGATTTGGGGTTCTTTGCCTCTCTCTCTCATAGTCCTGTGAATAGCTGAAATGGAGTGTTCTGAAGGCACTCCTGAAAAAGTGAACTTCATTCAAGCTGTGAGGAGGGAAACATAGAGCTCCTGGAAAAGGAATTTTCATGCTAGTTTCTTCCCCTGCTGTGTCTGCTAAAATGCAAATTGATCTGTAACCTGCAGACTCCTCCCGCTGGGTGTTTATCTCCTCCTTTTGTTGGTTTGATGATCCTGTTTACCTTCTGTGTAAATTGCATTCCAATTGTCTCTGAATTTAGATTGCAAATATCTTCACGGTGGCAGAACTAAATTCCTTTGTCTACTGTGGGGTAATTAAAGGCCTACTTGGCAGACTTTAAGAATGTAATTTACAATATGTTTGCAGTTTTGAATTTGTCCTCTATACAAGCACCGTGTAATAATATTACTGATCAGTATGATATTAGCTTTCTACTGATATCTTATATGACACCTTTTAGAAAGGCAAGGTGGGTGAGGTAATATTTTTCTATTGGACCAACTTCTGTTGATTGCATAAGTTTGAAAGCTAGTCTCTGAGCTCTTCTTCAGGTCTTTTTAGATACAGGTTATGACATTAGTGTGTTAGGGTACACTCAATTTATCAATCAGCTGAAACTCACTACTAGATACCTGTAAACTCCTTGCCCTTTTGCACTGGAATGCTGTTAGGGTCACAGTAAGCACCAGGTGGGAGGGTCATGTTGGGAAAGGAATGCTGAAAGTTATAAGCACTAGCCAGGGTAAACTTTAGAAAATTAAGATAAATAGCTTTATAAAGCAGCAAAGAATCCTGTGGCACCTTATAGACTAACAGACGTTTTGGAGCATGAGCTTTCGTGGGTGAATACCCACTTCCTCAGATGCATGTAATGGAAATTTCCAGGGGCAGGTATATATATGCTAGCAAGCAAGCTAGAGATAACGAGGTCAGTTCAATCAGGGAGGATGAGGCCCTGTTCTAGCAGTTGAGGTGTGAAAACCAAGAGAGGAGAAACTGGTTCTGTAATTGGCAAGCCATTCACAATCTTTGTTCAATCCTGAGCTGATGGTGTCAAATTTGCAGATGAACTGAAGCTCAGCAGTTTCTCTTTGAAGTCTGGTCCTGAAGTTTTTTTGCTGCAGGATGGCCACCTTAAGGTCTGCTATAGTGTGGCCAGGGAGGTTGAAGTGCTCTGCTACAGGTTTTTGTATATTGCCATTCCTAATGTCTGATTTGTGTCCATTTATCCTTTTCCGTAGAGACTGTCCAGTTTGGCAGATGTACATAGCAGAGGGGCATTGCTGGCAAATGATGGCATATATTACATTGGTGGATGTGCAGGTGAATGAACCAGTGATGGCTGATCTGGTTAGGTCCTGTGATGGTGTTGCTGGTGTAGATATGTGGGCAGAGTTGGCATCGAGGTTTGTTGCATGGATTGGTTCCTGAGCTAGAGTTATTATGGTGCGGTGTGCAGTTACTCGTGAGAATATGTTTCAGGTTGGCAGGTTGTCTATGGGCAAGGACTGGCCTGCTACCCAAGGCCTGTGAAAGTGTGGGATCATTGTCCAGGATGGGTTGTAGATCCTTGATGATGCTTTGGAGGGGTTTTAGCTGGGGGCTGTATGTGATGGCCAGTGGAGTCCTGTTGGTTTCTTTCTTGGGTTTGTCTTGCAGTAGGAGGCTTCTGGGTACACGTCTGGCTCTGTTGATCTGTTTCCTTATTTCATGCATCTGAGGAAGTGGGTATTCACCCACGAAAGCTCATGCTCCAAAACGTCTGTTAGTCTATAAGGTGCCACAGGATTCTTTGCTACTTTTACAGATCCAGACTAACACGGCTACCCCTCTGATACTTGACACCATGCAAGGCACTGCATTTAGCTGTATGGAGTGGAAATCCATCAACCTCATGAAGAAACTTGCACAAATACAGACAGATATCATCTTCCTTTCCAAATGCAAATGGATGGACATCATACCAAATGGACTAACGGTAAAAAATCCACTGCTATCTACATACTACACAGACCACAGTGAGAGATTATGTCATACTCTGTCAAAAAAAACTGAGGAACCACCTGATCAGCATCCTATACAGCAAACAGGAAAACATCAAAAAAGAGCTCTCCAACCTGGAGACTCTCATTAATAACCAAACTTCTATACAAACGGACTTCACTAGAATGAGACAGAAGATCTACATTACTCACTTCACCTCTCTACAAAGGAAAAAGGACTGTAAGCTGTCTAAACTCCTACCTGCCACCTGGGGCCACAACCGTGGTACCCCTAACCCACCCAGCAATATTGTCAATCTATCCAACTACACACTCAGCCCAGAAGAAAAGTCTGTCCTATCTCGGGGACTCTCTTTCTGCCCTGCCACCCCCACCAACATGATACAGTTCTGTGGCAATCTGGAAGCCTACTTTCGCCGTCTCCGACTCAAAGAATACTTCCAGGACAACACTGAACAGTGCACTGATACACAGGTGCCCTCCCACCAACAGCACAAGAAGAAGAACTCCACATGGACTCCTCCTGAGGGTCGAAATGACAGCCTGGACCTATACATTGAATGATTCCGCCGGCGTGCACAGGCAGAAATCATGGAACAACAACATCGCTTGCCTCACAACCTATGTCGTGCAGAACGCAATGCCATCCACAGCCTCAGAAACCACCCTGACATTATCATCAAAGACGCTGATAAAGGAGGTGCCATTGTCATCATGAACAGGTCTGACTACCAAAAGGAGGCAGCCAGACAACTCTCCAATACCAAATTCTACAGGCCACTTCCCTCAGATCCCACTGAGGAATACACTAAGAAACTACAGCATCTACTCAGGACACTCCCTACACTAACACCAGAAGAAATCAACATACCCCTGGAGACCCGACCAGGGTTATTCTATCTACTACCCAAGATCCACAAACCCGGAAATCCTGGATGCCCCATCATCTCAGGCATTGGCACTCTCACTGAAGGACTTTCTGGATATATGGACTCTCTACTCAGACCCTATGCCACCAGCACTCCCAGCTATCTCCGTGACACCACTGATTTCCTGAGGAAACTACAGTGCTTTGGTGACCTCCCAGAAAACACCATCCTAGCCACCATGGATGTAGAGGCTCTCTACACAAACATCCCACACACAGATGGAATACAAGCTGTCAGGAACTTTATCCCTGATGATGCCACAGCACAACTGGCTGCTGAGCTCTGTGCCTTTATACTTACACACAACTATTTCAAATTTGATGACAATATATATCTCCAGATCAGTGGCACTGCTAGGGCACCCGCATGGCCCACAATATGCCAATATCTTTATGGCCGACCTGGAACAACGCTTCCTCAGCTCTCGTCCACTCACGCCCCTTCTCTACCTACGCTACATTGATGACATCTTCATCATCTGGACCCATGGGAAGGAGACTCTGGAAAAATTCCACCAAGATTTCAACAGCTTCCACCCCACCATCAACCTCAGCCTGGACCAATCTACACGGGAGGTCCACTTTCTTGACACCATGGTGCAAATAAGTGATGGTCACATTAACACCACCCTATTTCGAAAACCTACCGACCGCTATGCCTACCTTCATGCCTCCAGCTTCCATCCCGGGCACATCACACGATCCATTGTCTACAGCCAAGCACTTAGGTACAACCGCATCTGCTCTAACCCCTCAGACAGAGACCAACACCTACAAAATCTCCACCAAGCATTCTCAAAACTACAATACCCGCACGAGGAAATAAGGAAACAGATCAACAGAGCCAGACGTGTACCCACAAGTCTCCTACTGCAAGACAAACCCAAGAAAGAAACCAACAGGACTCCACTGGCCATCACATACAGCCCCCAGCTAAAACCCCTCCAACGCATCATCAAGCATCTACAACCCATCCGGGACAATGATCCCACACTTTCAGAAGCCTTGGGTGGCAGGCCAGTCCTTGCCCACAGACAACCTGCCAACCTGAAACATATTCTCACGAGTAACTGCACACCGCACCATAATAACTCTAGCTCAGGAACCAATCCATGCAACAAACCTCGATGTCAACTCTGCCCACATATCTACACCAGCGACACCATCACAGGACCTAACCTGATCAGCCACACCATCACTGGTTCATTCACCTACACATCCACCAATGTAATATATGCCATCATATGCCAGCAATGCCCCTCTGCTATGTACATCGGCCAAACTGGACAGTCTCTACGGAAAAGGATAAATGGACACAAATCAGACATTAGGAATGGCAATATACAAAAACCTGTAGGAGAGCACTTCAACCTCCCTGGCCACACTATAGCAGACCTTAAGGTGGCCATCCTGCAGCAAGAAAACTTCAGGACCAGACTTCAAAGAGAAACTGCTGAGCTTCAGTTCATCTGCAAATTTGACACCATCAGCTCAGGATTGAACAAAGACTGTGAATGGCTTGCCAATTACAGAACCAGTTTCTCCTCTCTTGGTTTTCACACCTCAACTGCTAGAACAGGGCCTCATCCTTCCTGATTGAACTGACCTCGTTATCTCTAGCTTGCTTGCTAGCATATATATACTTGCCCCTGGAAATTTCCATTACATGCATCTGAGGAAGTGGGTATTCACCCACGAAAACTCATGCTCCAAAACGTCTGTTAGTCTATAAGGTGCCACAGGATTCTTTGCTGCTTTTACAGATCCAGACTAACACGGCTACCCCTCTGATAGCTTTATAAAGGTGATCCCAGCTGATAATCTAGGGCTAATAATGAAGTGCAATACATTAAATGAATTAAACCCTCTGACTAAAAATAGCATTGAAAGAATTTATTATACACCAACACCATCTACATGGCCATATCAGAGGACGTGTCCCCTCTGGTCAGAGGATGGTCCTCTACAATAAACTTTGGAATCCAGGTATATAAAACTCAGGTCAGTGTGTAAGACCTCAGAGCTTGCTGAATCCCTGTGTGGCCTCATCCAGGATCACAGCACTAAGAAGATTTACCGGAACCTCTCTGAACACTTCCCCTTGTCCAGAGTCACAGGACGAAAAAGAGTTGAATGAACCCACAAAGAAACTGTAGAATCCCAAGTGTGACTGATGCCTGAACCAGCTGCATGGAAAGGCATTTTCCTCATTGCAGGGGTAACAGGATAAGAAGTAGCGAGATTTCATTTCAAAGATTGTATTTCTTCTTCTGTTCTTTAATATAAATAACTGACAGTTATCTTGTTGAGTGCATGCACTTTAGTGAGACTTCAGGTAATCTGAGTATTGCTCTAGGCATAGCTTCCTTTATAAATCCAAGCAAATCGATCCAAGGGATTTGAACAATAACTTTAGGCATTGGCTTTTGGCATTGTAAACTTGTCCCTTCAGTATGAAACCCTTAAATTCTTAAAGTGCATCCTTATTTCTTGGAGAAATACGTTAGATACTAAAGAACTGACAATCATAAGTAAATGTTTTACAAAATCTTGGTGATTTGCACTATTCCTTTGTATAACTACTAAGCGTCAAACCTAGTCTGATAATTGCTTGCAAGACTGAAATGGTGAGTTCAGTGCATGCCTAGAGCAATGCTTGTGTTTACACATGATTGAGGAACTGATGTGGTTCTGGAATAATTAATAAATGGTTGATTAATTAAGAATAACCAGTTTTCCTGTGAAAGATGAAAGCAAATCTGAAGGAAACATAGATTTCTATTAGTAATCTAATGCTCCCAGGACTCAATAAAAAGAGAGTAACACTTATCCAACTGGCAAATCTAGTTTTAGATTTCAACTTTAAAATCTAACTGGTACCTCAGCAAATTTATGTAGTTGACTCTCTTTCATGCTTCAACTCCTGTGTCACCAATGGGTGTACAGTTTTCATTATTCGCTGAGAATTAACAAGATAGTGATTGTTCAAAGCACTTTATATATTGGAAATTAAATTCATGAGAAACTTACACCCTGTCTCTATAGTTACTACTTATGATGAATTTCCCAGGTTGTTGACTTCTGCTAATGGGCAGACATTGCTAATTTTACGTTCTTTTTTTCTAAAGCTTAATTAATATTTTAGCACTGAGTCAATTAAAGAGGCACCCTGTATTATGAGAAAATAATTGTTCTTAAAACTAAAATATTTTGTTTTAAATTGGAGCTACTCAAAAATATCCAGAATTGAACATGCAAAAAAATATTTGCATATGGTAAGAAAAGATATTCTGATTGGGTATTTTATTAACATCTATTTAGGTAAGGCTTGTCAATATAATTGACATTCCAAGTTAAATTATTCATGTGAAAGCAAACACTGCCTAATATGGGCCAAGGCGTTTTGTTTTTCTTTCTTTTTAAGGGATATGGAGTTAAAAATTACAGTACCAATCTTTGCTAATAAAGAGGTGTCTCCATCAGATTACAAATTGTTATAAAATCTAAGCAGTACAAGTATGAGGCCATTGAGTTGAAATAAGCCTCTCTTGATGCTGTGCCACTTTAGACACCTTGGGTATTACCGTCACTTTCTTTGAAAAATCTTTTACCCTTCCTTAGGTCACTCCTATTTGTTGTTATGTTAAGAACTGTTAATGTGATTGTTTATAACATAGAAGAAGCCATTGCTCCTTCCAAGGATTGTGGTCGGTCTCTCTCTCTCCCTCTGTCTCTCACACACACACACACATACACACACACACACACACACACACACAGAGCTAAGTCTAGTGGAACAACTTTAGTGTTCTGCTCAAGCTAACTTGCAGTGAAGACAAGGTCATGGAAATAATTGGAAATAGATATTTGGATGCAATGCAAGTTGTAGGTGTTTTGTGTGACAGAATCCCTTTGCAGTGTTGGGGCCCAGGGCCGATGCAACCATTTAGGTGACCTAGGCGGTTGCCTAGGGCACTAGCATTTGGGGGGTGCCATTTTCTTCGGCAGCGACCATGGCGGCCAGATGTTCGGCTGCCCAGTCACCGCTGGCATTTAGGCAGAGGGCGCTGGGGCAGGGCAGCGCGGGGAGGGCCGCCTGCAGCAAGTAAGGGGGGGCAGCATGCAGGAGAACTCCCCGCCCCAGCTCACCCCTGCCCCGCCTCCTCCCAGAGCATGCCATGGCTGCTTCACTTCTCCCACCTCCCAGGCTTGTGGCGCCAATCAGCTTAGGAGCCGCAAGCCTGGGACGCCAGAGAAGTGAAGCAGTGATGGCGTGCTTGTGCTCGTGCGCAAAGCAGGGGTGAGCTGGGCCAGGGGGGATGCCTCAGGGCGGAGGGGGAGGGAAGTGCTGCAGAGGGGGCGCCTCAGGGTAGGGGCGCGGAGGGGGAGGGCGCAAGGTGCAAGTTTCGCCTAGGGCATGAAACACCTTGCACTGGCCCTGTTGGGGCCAATCACAGTTCTTGCACTCAAGAACTTACAAATCTACAGATATTGCATGTTCTCCGGGCAGCTCTCAGTTGCCAAGAGATAGGAGCTGTTGTGCTGCACGTTCTGCTGCTGCCTTTGTCTGAACACTTTACCTTCTTCTTTACCATTTGGCCTTTTACTGCACCTCTTTCTCTGCACCAGCTTATCAAGGAGACAATGCTCAGGGCTTCCTGAGAAAGCACAATCTGTAGAAATGCTAGGGGGAAAGAGGCAGGAACTTAAAGTGGCCATCAACAAGCCAAGATGGCCATTCCAGAAAAGCTGAATGGGATTGTGTGAGAGACTCTTCCCAAGGCTGGAACAAGGGGTGCCTAGCGTCCTGGAGAAGGAGTCTAATATGTTTTCCATTTTGTTGTGATATCATTATAACTGATCTTACTCCCTGGTGTCCCCGTCCTCCCTCCCCCATCCCACCTCCACCTTTCTTGTGCAGTTCTGCATTGGTAAGGAGTTTTATTATATATCCTAATTTAGTAAAACAGTTTCATAGAGCTAGTGGGGGAAAAAAGTCTACATTTTACAGGCCCTTCTTCACCCCGCCCCCAAATCATAGAGTTGGGCTATTTTACTGCATTTTATCATATGTTGCTTGATTAAGATGTTGAGAGAGATGTCTCTGCTGCCACAGAATCTCATGCTGTTCCAAGGTATGCAGTAAGTGAACCCTATTTGGCCTTATCTAGATCAGGATTTAAAGTGTGATGTTAACATGGTAGCTAACAAGTTTCTAGGCAGGCTACCAAATTAGCATGTGTTAAAGCAGGGGTGGGAAAACTTTTTGGCCTGAGGGCCACATCAGGTTTCCGAAATTGTATGGAGGGCTGGTTTGGGGAGGTTGTTCCTGGCTCCCCGCCCGCTATCCAACTCCCCCCACTTCTCACCGCCTGATGGCCCCATCCAACCACCACTTCTCCCTGACCACCCGCAGATGCCCTGCCACCCCATCCACTCCCCCCCACCTTCCTGACTGCCTCCCAGGGACTCCTGCCCCTATTCAACTCCCCTGTTCTCCACCCTCTGACCTCCCAGACCTCTGTCCACACCCCTGCCCCCTGAACTCCTCTGCCCTCTATCCAACCCCGCCTGCTCCCTGCCTCTTACCACGCTGCCTGGAGCACCGGTGGCTGGTGGCATGACAGTTGCGCCACCCAGAGCACCAGGACAGGCAGCCCTGCTGCCCGGCTGGAGCCAGCCACACCACCACTCAGCACAGAGTTCTGGGTCAGGCCGTGGCTCTGCAGCCCCGCCACCCAGAGCACTGCACCGGCGGCTCAGCGAGCTGATGCTGCGGGGGAAGGGAAAATCGGGGAGGGGCCAGGGGTTAGCTTCCCGGGGCAGGAGCTCAGGGGCCAGGCAGGAGAGTCCCGCAGACCAGATGTGGCCTGCGGGCCGTAGTTTGCCCACCTCTGTGTTAAAGGCTGAGTTACAACCAGTCCAAGATTTAACTCTAACAGTTTAGTGCATTTGATAGGTGATGTGCCTTGTCTACACTAGACTTTTAAAACACATTAATTAGCACATTAGCTAACGCAGGGTGACATCACACCTTAAATCCTAATCTCGACAAGGCCTCTGCTATATTAGGAATTGTATTATCTTTCCCTTCTTTCTACTGTCCAGCTCAGTCTGATGAGAATGATGTTCCTCCAGAAATCTTGCAATGACTGGTTTAAAAGTGGACTCTTCCATGTCTGCAAGGTGGAAAATTTAAGTAATGGATCCAATTAGCAACTCCTCCTGGGTTTGCAGCTTTACTTCTCTTGCTAAGAAAGAGAAGAAAAATGCTCAAAGGACCAATCATTTTTGTGCATCCTACAAACGTGCACATGTATACACGTCTCTATATCTGCTTTTGGATATTGATGTAAAACATTGGAAAAAATCTAGGTCAAAGGCCCTCTGAAAAGGGCAAAAAGTTATTGTTCAAATCTTTCAGTTGTAACTCCAGCGTGCTATGTGGACCTAAATTGGGAGAGAACATGATAATTGGTTATATCCAGCATGGGAGTTCAAACATTTGTCTGTTTGAGCTCTCCATGTGTTCCCAGGATCCTCTATTAACTACCAAGGAGCAGCTCTGGGAAGTGTTTTCCAACTGTGGAGAGTTAGTTATGGTTTCCAGGGCATGTGCAGCTCTGTATGCTCTGAATATATTAGGTTGGATCAGGCCACAATTGCCAACCAGGTAATTTTTGAGATATGTCTTTATATTAATATGTTTCTATATATAAATATTATCTAGTGACAACAAAGTCCAGTTCTGTTAAATGAATGACAGAAAAATGAAAATGTCAAGCTTAAACTCACTATGTCCTTTATCTACTGACATGTGCAATATGAACTATGTAGTCAAATGGTACAGAAATCTCAAATTAATAACATTTAGCATAAAAATTCATCTTAGTAAATTAGTTAAATTAATAGCCATCCTCTTTCAAGTTACAGTTCAAGTGCCAAAGATAGATGGATTTTACCCTTGTAAAATGAGGAGTGTTTGGCAATATTTGCAGTAGGTATTTGCTATCACTTGTTTGCACATTAGTATCTCCATTCTGAAATCCTATCCATGAAGCAAAGCTTGTAAAATGTTTGAACACAAAATATTCTAAATCATCATTGCTTTGATTTCAGTCAACATCTGAGAATCACCAATAGTGTGTTAAAACCTTTTGGTTTGCAAATTACTACGAACATTATTAGCCTGTGGTTTGTGATGTTTTCAGAGATTAAGTTTGCATGTGTTGGTATAAATGACATTGATCAAAACGTGATGAAAGTCATGTAATTCTTTGAGAAGTGTTGCCTAGTGGATGGAGCACTGGTCTGAGACTAAGAAGATATGGGTTCTATTATCAGCTCTGCTACTGGCCTACAAGGTGACGTTGAGCAAGTCACTTTGCTTATCCATGCCTCAGTTTCCTCTTCTGTAAAGTGAGGATAATGATACTGGCATCTTTTCGAAAGTGCTTGAGATCTACTTCTGCAAAACACTGTATAAGAGATAGGGGTTCTAGATCTGATTGGATGAACATGTACCTTCTGATCAAGAGGGATATCCAGATCGGTATATTTGAGATCCACATGATAAAATAGCTTGGTGAAACCACTGTCGGAAAGAGACTCCGTATTTTATTTGAGCTTTTTCATCTGAGGGGGGAGGGGGAGAAATCCAGAAAAAAAAAATCCTATCTTCTTTGTCACTGGTAAGCAGTGACTTAGTACATTACCTTCTCAAGGGTTTGTCTACACTTACAGTGCTGCAGCTGCATCGCTGTAGCACTTAGTAAAGATGCTACCTACAATGATGGAAAAGCTTCCACCTCCCTTAGAGTCCATAGCTATGTTGACAGCAGGGTTTCTACACAGCTTGTTAGATCAGTTATAACTGTATTGCTTAGGGATCTTTGATTTTCTACACCCCGAGCGACGTAGTTATACCAACGTATGTTTTTTGTAGTGTAAACCAGGGCTAATTCCGCCATTATTGGGATTTATTTTATATTTTGGCTGACACATCCTACTTTTACAATGAAAACCTTTCCTGATGCTGGGGTCCTTCTGTTGCACCAGACTAGCACTGTGTGCGTGACTCCTGGACAGAAGCCTACATGCTCCCATAGGTTTATAATTCTGTCTGTTGGGATTCCTTCAGTTACTATTTTCACTTGATATGAGCTGATCTCACACCAGACATTCCCCAAAACTGAAATAGGTGAGTTTTGGGAGTAGTAACAGTGACAGATGTGTATACCAAAAAAGAAAAAAAAAAAGATGCCAAAATCCCAAATTCACACAACTCAGACTTCTTCCTCAGGGTTGTGGCTCACTATTAACTTTGACATTGTTTGTTTGTGAATTCATGAGAGAATTTTTCTTTACCTCTCCCTATAGCTCTTATGCTGATACTCCCAATAGTTTGCATGGTTCAAGTACTTGTGTATTTTAGCATGAAATAAGATATTCTAGTGGGAGTTCTTCATCCTTGTTGCTAAAAAGGTAGTTTGTCTGCCTCTTGGTCTGGCAATAAAGATTGTCATCCATTCCTCATTATTCACATGCCATCATCCTTTCCCTACTCATGATTCTTATTCATAGATCCTGTTTCAGAGTCATGGCCAATTTAAGGATCTGCTAAGGAGACCTCCTCTTTAGAATCAGCAACAATAACACTCATTGTCATGTGCATCCTTGGTAGCTGCTTGGTCCTGGTTAAGTTTGGTTAATTTAATGACAGATGCGTAGTTGGGAAAGCAGCTTTCCTGAATGTTGCAGGAGGGACAGTGTGTTATGGTATAATTCCTCACTCTGAACCTTAGTGTCCAAAAGATGGGGTACCAGCATGAATTCCTCTAAGCTTAATTACCAGCTTAGAACCTGTAGCGCTGCCAGCAACCAGGAATTCCAGTGCCTGGTACATTCTGGTCCCCCCAAGACCTTGCCCGGGGAACCCCAAGACCTAAACCCTCTGGATCTTACCACAAGGAAAGTAAACCCTTTCCCCCACCGTTGCCTCTCCCAGGCTTCCTCTCCTTGGGTTTCCCTGGAAGGTCACTGTGATTCAAACTCCATGAATCTTAAACAGAAAGGAAAATCCACCTTCCCCCCTCCTTCTGTCTCCCCCTCCCAGACTCTCCCTGAGAGAGAAAGTAATCCTAACACAGAGAGAAAATTAACCTTTCTCTCCCCCTTCCCTCCTTTCTCCCCACCAATTCCCTGGTGGATCCAGACCCCGTCCCCTGGGATCTGACACCAGAATTAAAAAACAATCAGGTTCTTAAACAAGAAACTTTTAATTAAAGAGAGAAAAACAGTAAAAATTATCTTTGTAAATTTAAGATGGAATATGTTACAGGGTCTTTCAGCTATAGACACTGGGAATACCCTCCCAGCCTAAGTATCCAGGTACAAATTAAAATCCTTTCAGCAAAATACAAATTTGAACTCCTTCCAGTCAAATACACATTTGCAAATAAAGAAAACAACCATAAGCCTAACTCGCTTTATCTACCTAGTACTCACTATTCTGAGCCTGTATCAGAGCCTGTATCAGAGAGATTGGAGAGAAACCTGGTTGCACATCTGGTCCCTCTGAGACCCCAGAGTGAACAACAACCAAAAACTAACAGCACACACACAAACTTCCCTGCCTCAAGATTTGAAAGTATCCTGTCCCCGATTGGTCCTCTGGTCAGGTGACAGCCTGGCTCACTGATTTTGTTAACCCTTTACAGGCAAAAGAGATATAAAGTACTTCTGTTCTATTAACTCCTACTATCTGCTTATGACACTGTGTTTGGAAGGAAGTATGTGGACCCATTACTAATGCCTTTTCTGTTCAAGGTAACAGAGCCAGATGAAGGGTAAGTCTGACATAATTTATTTCCCTGTCATTAATACACTGGCTTTGGTAAATCCAACTCTTTAGGAAAGAGAGCTTGCTGAAAGCACAACTCACAGAATGCACATTCTGGCCAGAGGAAATCCTGTTACATTAGATTTGTGCAATTTACTGTGTTGAAAAGCACTGTTCAAAATAATCCAAGTGATTTTACTAAACAAACAAATTAGGAAAACCTTAGGAGATCATATTGCTATTTACTATCTATAAAAGTTTAAGATTATGAAGAGCCATAGAAGTAAACTTATGCTTCTGTTACACTGGCGCTTTACAGCGCTTCAACTTTCTCACTCAGAAGTATGAAAAAACACACCCCTGAGAGCAGCAAGTTATAGTGCTGCAAAGCGTCAGGGTAAACACTGCCCCAGCGCTGGAAGCGCAGCTCTCAGCGCTGTAAACTAATCCTCACGAGGAGGTGGAGTACCTGCAGTGCTGGGAGAGCTCTCTCTCAGCGCTGGCACCGCTATCACACTTGCACTTCAAAGCGCTGCTGCGGGAGCGCTCCCGCGGCAGCCCTGTATGGCTGCAAGCATAGCCATACCCATATATGTTAGCTGCCTGCAATGAGCCAGTATGCAGTATTCATAGTGCACAGTGGGTGTCCATCTTAATCTGAATCTCAGTCTGGTACTTGAGATATTAAATTCTTCTCTGTGTTTAGTAGCTTTTTGACACATAGGATCATATAATAAGTAGTTCTTCCCTTGGTAAATTGCCATTGATTTTACTAGGTACTTGATAAAGTCTTTTTCCTTTTGTATACGAAAGTTCCACCAGAGTGGAGAGAGATGAGCATTTCTTGGCTTGTGCCTGTGGGCCCATGCCAGAGAAAGTAAAGATTTTCTGCTCTTCAGATAAGACATGGTCTTCCTCCCGAATCTGCATGTTGTTACAAGTGTCTCTTCCTTTTCCCTAGTTGACCATGAAGTACAAAAGGATTTTTTTAAATGGCTGAATTTGAATCGAGTGCTCTGCCATCTGTCTTTCAAAACACTGTGGTGCACGGTTGCTTTCCCTTCTTCCCCCACCTGCAAAATGAAAATCTGTTTTTGGTTCTTGCTTGAGTAAATTTTCCTAAGCCTCTTCAGTATGTCCTGGAAGAACAGTCACTCTGAAATATCCTTTCACTGCATGATAAGTTAATGATCAGAGCTGATGAAATTCAAACTGATGTTCTCACAGCACACCTGCTAATGCATAGGGACTTTGACTGCAGTAGGCTCTGCAGTGCCAGCTATATTTCAAGAATTACTGTGCTAACTTAAAGGGAGAACATCAGGTTGACAGATTTAAACTTGAGCTTGCTTCATAGTCCCTTTTATTTGGCTGCTTTTAATTAAGTGCAGTATATTAATATATTAAAAGTAATTATGATAATCCTGTTGCTAATTTATATATCAAACTCTAACCTTGAGGAACTGAAAGGAGAGGCTGACTGGAAACACTGTACAATATTCATGATTATGGAGAACAAAATTAAATGTATAATTTTAAGCCAACAGTGCTTTGTGGTGTCCAACGGGAAATACATTATTGGTCTGCCTCTGGAGCGGTCAGAATGGAAATTGTGCCTGGGAGTCACAGTATCTCTTGATCATCCCACTGCTCTGGGGAAGGACTAAGCTGTGCAAGGTCTATTGCCAGCACAATGTATGATCTCTGAAACTTCAGCGTAAGTTCACCACGAGGCTATAAAGGCTATGCCTACACCTTACCCTCCTCACCTGCTTGTGTGTGTGTATGGGGAAGGGGGGCATGGATTTAGTTCCTAAACAAGTGGGCTTCAAAGGGATATCCATGAGCATGAGGGAAGAAATGTCATATGATTTGTTGTTTGTGATTGATCTGGATTCCATAGTTAACATTATTTTACTACAACAAAACTTTACTAAACCACAATTCATTGGAGACAAAAGTCTCTCCCCTTACATCATGATCAATGGAAGTGGATTCAGAGGGCCCATGATCCCTGGATGGGTGTTACTGACCCTGCTACCAATGAGAGGAGACCTGCTGCAGCCAGAAGAATGGAAACACCACCAAGAACAGATGGTTAACAGTCAGAGAAAGCAGGTATGAGAATAGGATGGGTCAACGAATGACCTACCAGCACTGGAGAACTCCTGTGAGGATCCAAGAGTCCTGTGGCACCTTATAGACTAACAGATGTTTTGGAGCATGAGCTTTCGTGGGTGAATACCCACTTCGTCAGATGCATGTAGTGGAAATTTCCAGGGGCAGGTATATATATGCAGGCAAGCTAGAGAAAATGAGGTAGTTCAATCAGGGAGGATGAGGCCCTGTTCTAGCAGTTGAGGTGTGAAAACCAAAGGAGGAGAAACTGGCTCTGTAATTGGCAAGCCATTCACAGTCTTTGTTTAATCCTGAGCTGATGGTGTCAAATTTGCAGATGAACTGAAGCTCAGCAGTTTCTCTTTGAAGTCTGGTCCTGAAGTTTTTTTGCTGCAGAATGGCCACCTTAAGGTCTGCTATAGTGTGGCCAGGGAGGTTGAAGTGTTCTCCTACAGGTTTTTGTATATTGTCATTCCTAATGTCTGATTTGTGTCCATTTATCCTTTTCCATAGCGACTGTCCAGTTTGGCCGATGTACATAGCAGAGGGGCATTGCTGGCATATGATGGCGTATATTACATTGGTGGACATGCAGGTGAATGAACCGGTGATGGTGTGGCTGATCTGGTTAGGTCCTGTGATGGTGTCGCTGGTGTAGATATGTGGGCAGAGTTGGCATCGAGGTTTGTTGCATGGAATGGTTCCTGAGCTACAGTTCCTATGGTGCGGTGTGCAGTTACTGGTGAGAATATGTTTCAGGTTGGCAGGTTGCCTGTGAGCGAGGACTGGCCTGCCACCCAAGGCCTGTGAAAGTGTGGGATCATTGTCCAGGATGGATGTAGGTCCCTGATGATGCATTGGAGAGGTTTTAGCTGGGGACTGTATGTGATGGCCAGTGTTGGTTTCTTTCTTGGGTTTGTCTTGCAGTAGGAGGCTTCTGGGTACATGTCCGGCTTTGTTGATCTGTTTCCTTATTTCCTCATGTGGGTATTGTAGTTTTGAGAATGCTTGGTGGAGATTTTGTAGGTGTTGTCTCTGTCTGAGGGGTTAGAGCAGATGTGGTTGTACCTCAGTGCTTGGCTGTAGACGATGGATCGTGTGATGTGCCCGGGATGGAAGCTGGAGGCATGAAGGTAGGCATAGCTGTCGGTAGGTTTTCAGTATAGGGTGGTGTTAATGTGACCATCATTTATTTGCACTGTGGTGTCTAGGAAGTGGACCTCCCGTGTAGATTGGTCCAGGCTGAGGTTGATGGTGGGGTGGAAGCTGTTGAAATCGTGGTGGAATTTTTCCAGAGATTCCTTCCCATGGGTCCAGATGATGAAGATGTCTTCAATGTAGCGTAGACAGAGAAGGGGCATGAGTGGACGAGAGCTGAGGAAGTGTTGTTCCAGGTCAGCCATAAAAATATTGGCATATTGTGGGGCCATGCGGGTGCCCATAGCTGTGCCATTGATCTGGAGATATATATTGTCTTTAAATTTGAAATAGTTGTGTGTGAGGATAAAGGCACAGAGCTCAGCAGACAATTGTGCTGTAGCATCATCAGGGATAGTGTTTCTGACAGCTTGTATTCCATCTGTGTGTGGGATGTTCGTGTAGAGAGCCTCTACATCCATGGTGGCTAGGATGGTGTTTTCTGGAAGGTCACCAATGCATTGTAGTTTCCTCAGGAAATCAGTGGCGTCACGGAGATAGCTGGGAGTGCTGGTGGCATAGAGTCTGAGTAGAGAGTCCACATATCCAGACAGTCCTTCAGTGAGAGTGCCAATGCCCGAGATGATGAGGCGTCCAGGATTTCCGGGTTTGTGGATCTTGGGTAGTAGATAGAATAACCCTGGTTGGGGCTCTAAGGGCATGTTGATTTGTTCCGGTGTTAGTGTAGGGAGTGTTCTGAGAAGATGTTGCAGTTTCTTAGTGTATTCCTCAGTGGGATCTGAGGGAAGTGGCTTGTAGAATTTGGTGTTGGAGAGTTGTCTGGCTGCCTCCTTTTGGTAGTCAGACCTGTTCATGATGACAACAGCACCTCCTTTATCAGCCTCTTTGATGATAATGTCTGGGTGGTTTCTGAGGCTGTGCATGGCATTGCGTTCTGCATGACTTAGGTTATGAGGCAAGCGATGTTGTTTTTCCTTAAGGTGGCCATCCTGCAGCAAAAAAACTTCAGGGCCAGACTTCAAAGAGAAACTGCTGAGCTTCAGTTCATCTGCAAATTTGACACCATCAGCTCAGGATTAAACAAAGACTGTGAATGGCTTGCCAATTACAGAGCCAGTTTCTCCTCCCTTGGTTTTCACACCTCAACTGCTAGAACAGGGCCTCATCCTCCCTGATTGAACTACCTCATTATCTCTAGCTTGCCTGCATATATATACCTGCCCCTGGAAATTTCCACTACATGCATCTGACGAAGTGGGTATTCACCCACGAAAGCTCATGCTCCAAAACATTTGTTAGTCTATAAGGTGCCACAGGACTCTCTGCTGCTTTTACAGATCCAGACTAACACAGCTACCCCTCTGATACTGTGAGGATCCAGATATTGGAGACAGCAGAAGGAGAGGAGTAAGAGTCAAGAGAGGTGCAGCGGCATCCAGGTCATACAAGGTGATTATGTAAGGGGGACAAATGAGCCAAAGGATCAGGAGACACTTACAAGCCAGCAGACACAACAGCCAAAGAAACCTATATAAATATGGAGATAATCGCAGAACAGAGAGAGACAACCATCCAGAGGCCAACCCCACAGGGAGGGAGGAGACTTCCGAGAGTATTTGCTAGACGTGGAGTTAGGTGAAAGTTGGACAGACAAAGGTCACCTCTCATATGGTGCCTGTTGAGGAGATCAAACTATCTCAAAGACTACAACAGACTCAGCTAGTTACATAATAGGACATGGGATGGGGTTCTGGCCATCAATTGTTTGTTTATAATGTTTATATTAATGTTTGTAAAATAGGGAAGGTGTATCATCAATGGAACTGGAGTCCAAATGCCAGTGTTCCCTGGAGGAACTGTTATTGATGGGACACCAATGGATCAGTGAACATAGGGAGTTAAACTGGAAGCAGCTCAGTTACATGGAGACAAACTGGAAATTAGAATCATGAGTCAGGTACCAGGAGTCATGCCAGGAAATCAAGCCAGGGGAGCAGGAAGCACAAGAAACACAGTCAACAACAGAGTGAAGGCCAGCTGATCAGATAACTTCCTATTCCTGCTGCTGGCTTAAGTAGAGCCAGTGGGCTCATTGACTACTCCCAGACTTTGCCAATAGAACCTCAGGTGGAGGTGGAGCCTCCATCTGGGGCTCAGCTGCATGGGTGCCAGGTAAGTAATTGTTAGCAGGCTGCCAGATGGCAGGTTGGAACGTAGCTGCTCCTATGAACCCTGCAGTCCTGCGTTCGAGATCCATGGATCATGATAGGAATTAAACATGTGCTTAATTGCTTTCCTGAATTGCGGACCAGCTTACAATGTTTGGTAATGTGTGATGGGTGGAGCTCCGTCACAATTGTCAGTTACAGAGGTTGTGCTATATGTATATTATATTCCAGTCTTCTCTAGAATATGACAAAAACTCAAATTCTCTAACTGGAAGGTGTTTTGGATTGTTTTTTTTCTTTAAAGTGAGAGTTTGTGCCTGTGCAGAGACATCTGTTTAATTGGAAGTTAATATATGTGGCTTTCTCCAACACTCAGTAAAGTCAAGGGAAACACGTCCTTTTCACAATCTTTGAATTATGCCACGTAATTCGCAAAATAAATAAGTTATAATCTGAGAACTTTTTAACTGCATGATGTGTAAGGTTGTACTTTCTATACAGTGTTACCAAAGGAAGAAAATATGCAATGTCTTATGGGGGCATGTCTGATCTTATTAGTGGAACAAAGTGCTAGAACAGAACTCTCACTGCGTTGTGAAAGCATGGCTTGGCATGAGGCCAACTCAGTAGAATTCACAAAGAGTGTGACCAAAGTGTTTATTAATGCAGGCTGCATTGTTGTATGTTGTTTATGATAGTGAGGGGGTTGTGGTTTTGAAAGAAGAGGAAAAACGGTATGCCTGTTGAATAGCACACACACTTAGGGGAGTGAAGTCATTAGGAGTACTTGTGAAAGTACTACTCAGTGAGAATAGGGATTTCAGAATCTGGCCCATCGTAACAAATAAATGCAACTAAAGTTATAGGATGTTTAATTGCTTAAAGTTTTGTTTTCTAAAAGCAGATTAAACTGAATCTATTAGAATTGTCCAGTTATGCCAGAAGAAGGAAAGGAGGCACTGGATGTGGTTTAATTAGGCTGCAAATTTATTCCTAAATGTTGGGGAGTACCTGGCAGATAAAAGTGTACAGAACAAGTAATTCCATAACCATTTACAGATACCCCAGAGGGCCTGCAGTTAGCTATCCTGGTCCCCAGTCAACCTGCTGGTTGGACCTTGCCACCTCCTCCCTTTAATGAGGGGTAAGGAGAGCAATATGTGAGGGGGATTGGCTCCCTCCCATACCACTCACCGGAGCCCCAAATCCTCCTGTTTCTTGTCCCTTAAACAACACCTCCTTTAAATCCTTTCCAAATCCATTTTATTTGGTCACTGTATCCCTTCCCTATGGAGTACGTGCACTGGACATCTGCCCCATGCTTACATAGTGAGTGGTGATATCATAGTCTAACCACTGTTTCATGTTCACCCCAGCTAAGCCCCCAGTCCAAAGGCAAAACAAAACCAAAACAAAAAACCCCCTCACGTTGGCCAATCTGGCAGTGAGGGAAAAAGTTCCTTCCCAGTCCCCACAAGAATGGAGTGACTAACACAAAGCCCACAGTGGATCATGGAATAAACCTGATATTTAACTACTTCCTTGGGTGGGAGGGAGGATGTGGTTATGCCTGGTTTAGATAAGAGTGGAGCTTTTCCTGCACTGGATTGGACCTAAAAATAGTGTCTCCTCTCTTCCAGTCACCTGGGGAGTTGGGTCAGCATCTCCATGCCAACCCAGTCTGAGACTGCCACAGCAAGTCACTCTCTAGCTAGCTAGCCCTTAAAGGGTCCCGATACCTTCTTCTACAAACCATACAATACCCTCCACCACTTAATGTGCAGTGAGGTCATTATTGCTTGAATATAATCTTTTCACTGTTTTTGTATCTAGAGGACTAAATCATGGTTGTAAATGTTTTGATTTGTCAATTAGTGAATCCATTTGTTAATCTTCTTCCGATTTAATTTTATATTAATTTTGCAATACACAAAGGAGAATTGCCATAGGAGACATATGGCAAATTCCGTTCCAGTACCGTGATGGGACATCTTAGGGTTTGAGCATCTGTTCAGGAATATTGCTTAGTAATTTTACATTCAAGTGGATCATATTTCCCAGTACATTTATTGACCTCTTTGTTAAAATGTTCAATAAACACATAAAATAGATTACAAAGAGCAATCTGAAAAATAAACTTGGTATTTTTAATGTTTGTAATTCATGTAAATGCTAAATGCTTGCCATAAACTGCATAGGAGAGAAGCAAGGAAAGGGAATAATTTAAGTTTAGTTCAAAATTTGGCATGTAGCTTAAACATGAACAATACAGAAGATAGTGCTATTTTAAAATGGAAGATAAATAATAATAGAATTAATGTGTTTACCTTAAGTGAACATACTGAAAATGGGAAATGACATACAAATGATGTAGGGAAATACCTAGTAGTTATAACTGAAAGGCACTATGTTGTTTCTCACAGCTGTCAACTTTGGCTGGTACAATCACGTATATGTATGTCGGAGAGGGAAAAAATGCCAGAAATCTGGCCTTGTTTCTCTCAGCCACTGACACCATCTGATAAATAATGCTGTGATGCTGCTAGCATGCATGTGCCTAATTTTATGCACATTAATTGTCCCTTTGGAATAATGAAACTACTCTCAAATGTAAAATTATGTGTTTGCACGATTGGGGCCTAAGAAGGTATTGCTAATATTTTGTTTAAAGGTTCATATTCTGCACTGGGAAGAAGGAGGTATTGCTGATATTTTGTTTAAGGGTTCATATTCAGCACTGGGAAGGATTTATTCCATACACCTAGGTTGATAAAAAGAGAGAAGTTATTTGGATAATGATGCAAGCAAGTAAGGAGGAAAAACCGCTAGACACCTCAAAGTGATGGATATGAAGCCATCAAGTTTCTTCACCATCATAAGTGAGACTAGAAACTCAGGTTTGTGTCCAAAAACCCATTCCCAGGCTAGTTGAGCTAAACTAGAATCTCTTTTAGCAGTCGCAGTATTAGAATTCTTGACACTCTCTTGAGCAGGTCTGACAATCCACTTTAAAGAGAACAGTTTTTACACATATGCACTAACCAGTATGTTACAAACCTCAGAAGTAAATAAGTATCAAAGCAGAAAATACCTCGCCCAACTCCTGAGGAGATGAAAAACACCTATAATCCTGTGTGACTTTTACACATATATCTACAAGTGACAAATACAACTAAACTTATATAACCAAAAAGATTCCTAATATATTGCTGTCATACTCTCTTCAGGCCAGGGTTACAGTCCCTCTCTAAGATTTAGGTTCAAAGGAGATAGTGTTTCCTCCTTGGTTGACAGCTTCATCTTTGCAGAGGCAAATTGATAATGTCAATAAATAAATTTGCTCTAATAAGCAGGCAGAATAGACATGGTCCACTTGGCCAAACAGAACTTTTCAATTTAACATTGACAAATCTGTAGATACCAACTCAATCATGAAAAATTCAACCCGTTTCATTAGTAGCTTTGAGTGTATAAGCTTGTTTGGAAACTCCTATGTTATTAAAAAAATAATCAAGGCTGGTTCTCTGTTATGTTAACAGCAGACAGAGAAGTTATTTAAAACACTCTTTGTGGAAATTTGCGATGTAACACTACATTATTTTTTAAAACCCCAAACCTTAACATGTAAGAGACAAAAGTAAAAAGCAAGAAAGCAGGCTGCTCCTTAAAGTAGAGAGGCACACCTCACCCCACCTTGTATTAGGCTGGCTCCTTACAGTCTGGTTTCTTAAGACCCAGATTGCATGCTTTCCTACAAAGCTCTCTAAGCTTCAGGCAGAACCGGGAAACATTTAGAATTTAAAGTTAAATTAATAACTTATTATAAACACTGTTTTCAAAACACCACAGCTGTATGCCCAGCAACTCCTACTCAGTCACTGCAGGGACTCTATTGACTACCAAATACCTTTTTGTACAGATACATTGAAAAATCAATGTGGCAATAAATATTTTAGTGTGCCAGTATAGCTAATACAGAATTGTATTTACATCAATTACTGTATTCTAAAAAACACCCACACATTTTCTCTCATTGACCATACATGCTCTTAACTGAATTTTTTCCTCTTATTTTTTTAAATATCTGATTTTTTCATTACTCTGAATACTCTGCTCTTTATTCATATTCTTGAAGTGCCAACATTTATAGGAATTACTACATAAAAATAAACATATATAATGCTCAAAGGTTTCTATCTGTTTTAGTCTTTCATTAATTAACACTTCATTAACTCTCTCTTGAGCACAACTGAACATAATAGTAACTAATCAGAAACAATCATAGTTAACACATTTTAGATTTCCTTAGGGTCAAAGCTGTTGGTTCCCTCCTCCCCCAACGTAATGAGAATTTATTTGCTTTTTCTGCTCACAGATCTTCTCTCTTGAATTCAATCAAATAAATTAGTTACTCCACATGCAGACCTCTCTTACCCTCCCCCTAACCTAATGATTAAGGGACCATCCACAAAGTTTACAGAACTCACTTAGGAAAGTATAATTCTTTCAATAGTTATACTAAATTTATTCCTGAATGAACAGAGGGGATATTTTAAAAATATCAGATGTATTCCAGAAACAGAATCTGATATAATCCTGAAATTTAACTATATATATATGTGAACAACTCTGCATATAATATCTTCAAAACAGCTCTCTTCCAAAATACAATGTAACTAGTTTTTAAATATGTTTCACACCAGATCTGATCAGAACCCAGCAAGTTTGGTTCCACAAATTGTGCGGAGCTGAACAACAAAACTGCTCAAACTTGAAAATTTGTTGGGACTAATAACTGCGTCTATCATACAAGTGTGAGGTGTGGCATAAAATAAAAGCAACAAATGACCGATTGGCCAGGCAAACTAAACTAGCATGTTAGGGGAGTGTTTCTGAGCAGGTGAGGATGGAAGGGAGAAAGTGGTTTGGGGCATTTGGAACTGAGAGGGAGTTTGTTTGAGTGGGGTTGGCAGGGCTGAGTGCAGCAGGGCATGGAGTCAACTTGGTGGTATGCTTTTGTGTATGGGGGAAAAAGCATGGAGGGGTAAGAACAAGATTGGATGGGGAAGGTTTGGGTTTGGGACTAGGAGTAAACAATGACGGAATAACAGAGTGATAAATACCATTTTCTCCTATCCTGCTCTTTATCAGGAAACATTCCAGTTTTTCATTTTGAAAGGGAGAGGGAGACCATCTTTCTTCCCACTCCCCCACCAAAAATTTTGCTTCAGCATTCCCAATCACAGCAGCCTGGTCATATTTTTTTAAATAAAAAACAAACAAACAAAGGTGGGGAGGGCTACAGTGTGCCACCTGCAGCCCCATTACTTTATTTAATCTCCAGACATCAGTGTTGTGGTTTGTGCTTGGGGTTAAGATTATTTTTTAAACCTGTTCACTTAACCTGGTTTATAAAAGTTCCAGACGTTCATTTAAGTGCTGCTTCATGTAAGTGTAGCATGGGGATTGTTTTGTTATGATCTCTGTGATTTCACTGAATAACTAGAACTGCAAAATGATTAGATATGTTCAATCAAGTAAGCAAAAATGTGGTGATTTGCTGGCCTTGGCAAAGCCAATGTTTTTTCTGCCATTTGCCAGCATTGCTGATCCTGGCCATGTCTTATTGCAGTCAAAGTTTCTGAGGTTTTGTTTTTTTTTTAAATAAACTTTTCTTGGTGTGTTGGATGTCTAGATATAACCATCTTACATATGGATGTTCAAGAGAAGCTGGAAGAATGGAATTAGAGTTTTGTTGGCTTTTCTAGTTTGATTACACTGAGTATATTGCCATGCAAAAACAGGTGGCAAAATGCGAATCCAGAGCAATAACCGTTATGTTCATTTACTTTACCATTTATGAAGCACAGATGTTAACTATATAACAACAAGGTTGTTCTTATTGTAAGCACCTGCTGTTAGGTAATTCTGCTATCACAGTAGCCAACTAGATTCTTGTTGCTCTGGCATGTACATTTATTACTTTGTTACTAACAGAATTGTGTGACCTGTTTTTCATCAATAAGTTTTTATGCTCTGCTAATACCTTCTGAAGAAAAGCAATGGCATTAGTTTTATGTATTCTCCAGAATATTTTTGTTGAATGTCCTTTTTTCCCACAGTTATCCCCAAATAACACCTGCCATAGCTGCACCCAACATATATCTGGAGAAAGAGATAAACATTATTTTTCAAACCTCTGTCTTAATTAGCTGGAGATGTCACAGAGGTGCAGCTAATGCTCAGAACGTCTAAGGACTTGTTCTTCTTATTACATATACAGGTGTGAATACCTATATGCTCTCTTGACTAATGGATGCTCAGCTGAACAAATTTACAAAAATGTCCAAGCAATGATAAATTTTTGAGCCCACAATCTTTAAATGGCAGCAATATGTTGGAGGGAAAATACCTGGTTCTGCACATCCTTTACTTCAAATGTGAACACTGTCATCTGTTATCCCAGTGCCTAAGAAATATCAGCTCCTAAATGATAAGCAGATAGCTGAACTGTGCAAGACAAAAAAATCTTTTGTAGAGCTCTCACTACCGTAATGTCTCCCTCCATCAAAATTGTCCTCAAATAATTGAGATTTTGGGGTACTCTCTGATCCTGGATACCCATATAACTGTCTGATTTTTTAAGACCATTTTCCACCAACAATTGGACAGGAAACTGGATATGATTCAGGTTAAAATATTGCCACTTGTACTTACTAAAGAAGGCATTAGATCGGGGGAAAAGCTCCAGTTTAGAATGTAACTGCCTGCTTACTTAGTAACAGGTTGCAGAGTGCACATTATCCCTGTGCTTTGCTCACTTCACCAACTGAAATTCAAAATCTCAATCCTAATTTTCAAAACCATTCATAGGGTTTGCCCAAGCTACATTTGACCATCTCTCCCCCTCCCCCCTTTTCTCTGATCATGATCTCTCATAACTACATTCTATAGGAATAATGGAATTATCCATCTAAAAGGTGAGACTCCTGAGTGCAGGCTCCTGGCCCACAACTATAGAATTCACTTCTAGGAGAGATTAGAATTAATATGGATTTTAGAAATAAAATGCAAAACCCCTGTTGCTCTGACATAGCTTTCCCCAAAAAGAAGTGAAAGAAAAGGGGGGAAATATCCTACCCTCATGGGTAAGGAAAGAGATCTTGTAATGTAAATCGTAAGACACTCAAACACCGTGTGTAAATACATGAATAAATTTAATTCTGAAAGGGTTTTAAACTAAGTGTTCAATCCTCTAGCTTGATGTTAGTTCTCCATTTCAGATGTAGAAGAAAATGATATAGTTTGTATCAGCTTGTTATGTATTTATCCTTCTAAAAACACTGAGTATCCAGAGAACACTTTTTCCAACTAACATTTTTATTTAATTACTTATATGCATAAATAGTAACAGATTAGTATCAAGGAGGAGGACTATAAAGCAGCAGTTGTAAAACTATGAATTGTGTACCTTGGAGCACTGCCTGGTGGTCCTAGAGAAGAGGCTAGCCACATGGTGCAGACTCTTGTCTTGGTTTCTAGCTGCTGAACTGCATTAAAAAAGCTAAAGGGACATTAAATACATTACATGGAAAATTAGATTTAGGAAGCAATTGTAGTTGTCATGAGATTATTATGAAACAGCAAATTGGAGTGAAGATGCTCTACGTCAGCATGAATGAGAAGCAAAATGTTCCACAAGGTAATATAGTAACATGTGGTCCACATTACTAGTCTGAAAAATATCCTTCTTTTGTGATGCATTTACTGTATGCCCCAAGAAGGAGGAATCCACTGACCAAAATGAATGGGACTAGCTGGGCTGCAAATATAGGGTATGGTGGAGGGGGGAGAGCATTTTCAGTGTTCTTACTCACAAAATAGAGCACTGCAAAGTGAGATCCTCCTTTGTCACTTGCCTGCATTCAGAGAGAAATGTTAGGGCAATGCAAAAGGTTAAAAAATATGCTGAGCAGAATATGATAGGCAATAACAATTTTCTGGAATATAACACACTATACTTTCCATGGACCTTGTGATTGTTGGAATTTTGTAAATATAGATCAAAATAGAGTAAGGTCTTCTCTGAATTTATAACGAGACGTCAGCTGCTGGTTCAGAAGTGGCAATATTGTTGAAGTTGAACAGTCAGATAAGGATATGAAAGAAAATTAAAGTACATCAGATTCAGCAACCATTGCTAAAAATGACTGTCTTATCAAAATGCAAATGTTGCATTTTCTAAATGTATGATAAATGAAAAAAAAACATGATGAAGTGAAAGGTATATACTACAAGCAGAAGATTTAATTGTATGACATTATAAACTCTGCTCATTTTGTTAGCAATAAAAATCTAAAATCTTAAAGTATTTTTGAAGATTATTCACTGAGTTTGTTCCTTATATTTTTAGGCAGTAAATTGCTAGTTATTTGCTGAGTAAGTTTCTTGGGGTGGCGGGGCGAGAAGTACTTTTCGGTGAGAGACTCTTGAAAGGTTTATGGCCAAAATATTTGTTGTTGTAGTCTGAGAAACTGCAGCTTCTATATGCCACGCTCAACTGACAGTTAATGGAGTTATGTGGTTATAAATGATGACAGTATTTGGGTCAGTAAGTTGGAATGTAAATAAATAGGAAAAAACTATTTGGTTATGCACAAAAAGCAAAATTAATAGCTGCTATATTTCTCTACTTTTAGACAACAATTACTTAAATGAATATTGGGAAAAATAAGAGTCATTGTTTTATGTTAGCCAGTCATCTAGATAAAAAATCCAACAGAAGACCAATTCAAATCACCAGTGGCCTCTTCCATTGTGCATTAACCTCAGTGGGCATTGGATCAGGCTTTAAAACCATCTAGTACTAAGTGCCAACAAAATTGTAGATGGAAGATTAAAACATTGAGCCGGTTTTTCCGAAGCATATATTGAAGTCTCAAAATTTGTTGGTTGCTTATTAGGCACACACATTTTGCATTTGCTTGTGCTAATTAGTATTTATGGGTCAGACCATTCCACTCCCCCAAGACAAAGCACATGCTGTAGCATACCCCATGCCTCTGGATCGGACCTCTCTTGTTTGAACCCTCTATGTCATTGTTCCATCATATTCTAGATCCATTGTGGGAAAGGGTCAGAAGCTAAGTCACCTTGGAGGCATTCACATTTGCTCCACTCTACCTCCATCACTCTGGCAGAGGTTCAGCAGAAAAGGTATTATAACTGGGGCCTTATCTCCTCTGTGAGTTTCACACTGGCAGTCCAGTTCTCAGGGAACCTGAGAGAGAGGAAAGGTTGCCAAGAACCAAAGCTCATGTGGAGGCATAGGACTTCAGTGTAGAAGGTGCTTCCTCAGTACTGTATTGCTAACACCAAATATTCAAAAAATATTGAGTTAAGATCATAAAAAAATCATGAGATTGAGATTGTTAAAATAATAGATTTTGTGTTCTTTTGATTTGCCTTCTGCTTTTTGAGCCTTTAGCATGCACTGGGGACACATTTTGAAGCCTTTGCACAATAAAATTAGTTTTTTTTCCCCAGTGTTGTTCCTAGAATATAAGAAGAGCCATACTGGGTCAGACCAAAGGTCCATCTAGTCTAGTATCCTGGCCAATGCCAGGTGCCCCAGGGGAATGAACGCAACAGGTAATCATCAAGTGATCCATTCCCTGTTGCTCATTACCAGCTTCTGACAAGCAGAGGGCAGGGACACCATTCCTGGCAATCATGGCTAATAGCCATTGATAAACCTATCCTCCATGAATTTATCTAGTTGTTTGGTTTTTTTAACCCTGTTATAGTCTTGGCATCTATCATATCACCCCTTATTTGTCTCTTTTACAAGCCCAGTCTTATTGTGTCAGTATTGGGAGAGGATTGATTACCTGTAGATATAAAATGTTTACATCAGGGGTGGGCAAACTACAATCCGCGGGATGGATTCGGCCCATGGGATTGCCACCCTGTGGTGCTGCGGGTCCTGAGCCACTCCCAGAAGCAGCCAGCACCAGGTCTACTGGCATCGCCCCCCCGCTGCTCCCATTGGTCGGAAACGGGGACCGCAGCCATTGGGAGCTTCGGGGAAGGTACCCACAGGCAAGGGCAATGAACACACCTTCCTGCACACCACACCCCCTCCCGCACCCCGCACTCCCTCCTGCACCCCAACTCCCTGCCCCAGCCCTACATTGATGGCCCTGCATGCAATTTCCCCAACAAAATGTGGCCTTCGGGTCAAAAAGTTTGCCCACCCCTGGTTTACATGGAATCTTCCAACAATGCCTGCAAAGGGAATGAACTGGCCAAATCCATATTTTTAAACAGACATCATGGCTCATGTCCCTTAGTTTCCCTTTGTATGCAGACCTTTAATGTCTTAATAGTTCAGTGATGTATTATTAAATAAAATTGTATCAGAGTACACATTATATCTGAAATCTGAGCCAGCAAATCACTATATCTATGTAGTACCTCTTCAGTGGTTAGATGGATTTGGATATGACTCATAATGCATTAATTTTTGTGCAAGCGGAATTACAAATTTTTGACAATGTCTTTGCTACAAAATAAACCTGTTGTACTTTACCAGAAACATGGGGCAGGATGATGCAAAAACTCTCACAAAAGTCATTTTATGATTAGTTTTGTAATTTGTTTTGACTAAAGCTGACTGAGGGAAATTTTGTGTTAACTGTAGACCATGAAAATTCCATCATGATGTTGATTTTAAATGCCCATTGTTAAGATGAAAGTTGAATTATACCCCTAATTATAAAATAACTATATTTTGACTGGTCACATAAATATCTTAGTTTTTCTGGTGTGGAGAAATATGCTTTACATGCATTTCGTATGTATGTAGTTATGAAAAACATAACATCCCTTGTCTCAGTCAGCTATCTGTAGGTGAAATGAAAGATAAAATCTAACCTGTTTATAATATATATATGTATATATAATCTAGTTAATGTAAAACAAAATATAAATATCAGATTAAAAAAATCATAAAATGTGTTACCAAGTAAAAAACTTCACCATTGTTACTAGTGTTGGGGATATACTTTGCAACTGTGGTCACCCTGGGACCAATAGAGGGTGAAAAGTTAAATTACATTTCTTAAGGCAACAGAAAAAGCAGCATTAGTGCTTTAATTGTAAATGGGTTCAGGGGACACACCCACTGTGGACCACGATCTGCAATTTGATGTAAAATTTGAATTCATAAGTTATTGCTGTTTATAGGTTTACTAAGGATTGTTTAACAAGTTTAGAAAGTTACTTTGAGAATTGTATAAATTAATTGGTTTTCTATTGTGAATAACTTTTAATCTGTGACTTTATCAAAACAAAAATATTTTCCATATAACTTTAGAATAGTAGGAGAATCATAGAACCTGAAGAGGTCACCAAATGGAGCCCCATCTGAGGCAGGACCAAGTATACTTAGACCATCCATCAAGGTGTTTATGCACCCTGTTCTTGAAAACTTCCACTGATGCCTCACAATAATCTTTGGAAGCTTGTTCCAGTACTTAACTATCCTTAGAGGTCCGTCCCCCCCCAATTTCTAACTCTAGCAGCATGCAGCAGTGTCCCCTTGGCTCCTGCCTCTGCTCAATCAACAAAGTCACTCTGAGGCCCTGGGGTTAGTATCCACTGGTGCAGTTTATTCGTAGGATTGTTCTCATCACCTTTGCACCATATACAGTTGGCCCTTCACCATCTGCAGGCAAGAGGGAAGGTGGGAAGAACTACCTCCCTGCTTCCACTCCCTGCCTTTTCTCTTTCTTTCGGATCTCCTGCTGGCTTCCTTCCGCTGAGGCTGTTATTCAGCCCCAGGCTAAATAGGCTGCAGCTGTCTCTGCTTCCCCAGTTAGGGTCAGGTTATAGCCAGCCAGCTCTAATTTAGTACCCTAAATTCAGCCTAAATGACAGAGGGCTGAATCAGTAATCCTTTGCCCATCACCCTGTCTCACTAACCTAAATCTTCCTGCAGCTGATTAAGCCCATTATGTCTTGTCCTCCATTTGGTGGGCATGGATAGTAACTGATCACTGTCCCCTTTATCACAACCCTTAACGTATTTGAAGACTGTTATCACGTCCCCCTTCAGTTTTCTTTCTCAAGAATAAATATGCCCAGATGCTTTTAACCTTTCCTCATAGGTCAGGTTTTCTAAACTTTTTATCATTTTTGTAGCTCTCCTCTGGATTATCTCCAGTTTACCCACATCTTTCCTAAAATGTGATACCCAGAATGGGACACAGTAATCCAGCCGAGGCCTCATCAGTGTCTAGCAGAGCA
This sequence comes from Gopherus evgoodei, assembly GCF_007399415.2. Taxonomy (NCBI): domain Eukaryota; kingdom Metazoa; phylum Chordata; order Testudines; family Testudinidae; genus Gopherus; species Gopherus evgoodei. The sequence goes on from NC_044326.1 coordinate 78,042,177, forward strand.
GCATAATTACCTTCTTTGTCTAACATACAACACTCCTGTTAATACATCCCAGAATATTAGCCTTTTCCAAAACTGCATCATATTGTTGATTCACTCTCAATTTGTGATCCGTTGTAACCCCGAGATCCTTTAGAGCAATAATACACCTAGCTAGTTTTTCCCCATTTTGTAGTTCATTTTATTTTTTTCCTTGCTCAGTGTAGTACTTTGTATTTCTTTACTGAATTTCATCTTGTTGATTTCTCTAATCTAAGGTCACTTTGAATTCTAATCCTGTCCTCCACAGTGTTTTCAACTTCTCCCATCTTGGTATCATCCACAAATACTATAAGCATACTTTGTACTCCGTTATCCAAATCATTAATGAAAATTATTGAATAGTACCAGACCCAGGGCTGATCCTAGAGGACCCCAATAAATACATTCTCAAAGTTTAACAGAGAACCATTGATAACTATTCTTCAAGTCAAGTCTCTTTCAACCAGTTGTGCACCCACCTTATAATAATTTCATTTAGACCATGTTTCTGTAGTTTGCTTATGAGAATGTCATGTGGGACTGTGTCAAAAACTTTACTAAAATCAAGATATATCATGTCTATTGCTTTTCCTCTATCCACTAGGCCAGTAGTAACCCTGTCAAAAAAGGAAAGTGGATTGGTTTTGCATGATTTGTTCTTGACAGGCATAAGTTGGCTCTTTCTTATAACCTTATTATTATCTAGGATTGATGCTTACAAACTGATTTAATGATTTGTTCTTGTATCTTTCCAGGTATTGAAGTTACGCTGACTAGTCTATATAATTATCTGGGTCCTTTTGGTTCCCCCTTTTTTTAAAAATAAGTACTATTTTTGTCCTCCTTCATCCTCTGGGACTTCACCCATTCTCCTGGAGTTCTTGAAGATAATTGCTAGTGGTTCTGTGATTGCTTCATCTAATTCCTTAAGTACCATAGGATGAATTTCATCAGGCCCTGCCAACTTAATCACATCTAACTTATCTAAATATTCTTTAATCTCTTTTCCTATTTTGGCTTGTGTTCCTCCTCCCCTTTCCATACCTCTTGTTCTGAAACAAAACGTTGTCCCCAATACATTTCATGTTGGAAATTTTTGTGTTTTGCCATATTTCTTCCAATAGATGTCTGGGAACTTAAAATCCCCTCCCCCCCGCAACTTCCAGGTCTTGTAGTTTGGATATTTCTCTTATTTATTCTGAAAATGCCTCATCCGCCACCTTTTTCTGACTTGGTGGTCAACAGCAGATTCCTACCAGGATGTCACCCATATTTTTTCCCCACTTTTGTCTTTACCCACTGACTTTCATCTGGTCTGTCTCAACTCCTGGACCTATATCTTCTTGATGTATAATGTGACATCTCCTCCTTTTTCTCTCCCATCTGTTCTTCCTGAACAAGCTTCCCCCTCTATACCATTTTCCAGTAAAGAGATTTAAAAACAGCGCTTCTATGTTCGTAAAGTACTTTGAGATCCTTGCATGGAAGGTGCAACATAAGTGAAAATTATTAGTACTATTCTAGAGTCCTTTCTGCCACCATCCTTCACCGCACACACTGGTATTGACACAATTGTTTAAACAGTTTCTAAATGTGTTGCTGAATTTGTCCATCCATTTCTAAGTAAAGAAAAAGCATGATGCATTATTGTGTCTGAATTATAGTTCTACACGTGCATCCATACAATTAATTTACTGGTGCTTATTTCTATATTTCCCAGCTGGTTAGCAGTAATCAATTGCTATTATTCAATTAATGGTAGAGAAATGTACCCTTGTTTTAAATTATTATTCTCTAGTAAATAGAGAAATGCAACCTTAATCGGGGAGAGGGAAAGGGGCATGAAAAAGTCATGACTATCAGCTGTTCTTTAACACCTGAAAGTTAATAGGAGGGAAGAAATTACATCTCAAGTATTCTGCAGAGTGAATGTGCAAGCTTATCCTGGGTTATCAATTAGATCTTCATGTGGTCTCTCCAGTTCCACAAAACGTGTGTGCATGTGTGTAATTTATTACACTGGCAGTTTTCTAGTGGGGACAGCACCTGAAAATAAATAAGTTTTAGGGGTAGGTTGTGGAATTAAATCAAGTGCTGAGTAAGTGGCAGCACCTAAATACACAATCCCAGGAGCAGACCAGGTTACCAGACTGTCTCAGTCATAATTTAGTCTTCACTTGCCTGTGCTTTACATAGGAAGCAAGCTGCACTTTCTGCTGTTGCTTAGCCATGCTGGCCAGCAAGCATGGAGGGGATGATGAAACAGCATCAAGGCTTTGCCCAGTCCTCAGTCCTTAGCACATGGGTGGGCAGGAGGGGGAGTAGTGGCCTCAAGTAGTGGCATCTCAACCACACGCACTTTGATCAGTGATTGAAGCATATAGCTTGCTGGAGACAAGGGGAAAGGGACATCTCTGGGTCAGTGGAGTTAAGGGACATCCTACTCCACCGTGTTCGTGCCTACTATAGGTTACAGTTTGGATTGTAATGGACAGTAATAAAATATACAGAAACAACATTTTCAGTCTTTGTGCTGGTTCTCATGCTTTCATAATGGAAAATTATCACCTTCCTTTGTGTTTTAAAAAAGCACTGTGCTGCAGGATGTGAGACAAACATCTCAGATGGCCATACAGTTTTTAATTTATAGACATATGTTACCTCTGCAAAGAACACTCCAGGGGTTAATTTGAGTTAAGGAGGTACTCTGTGTGACTGCTATTATTGTAAATTTGACATATGGTATTGAAATAAATGTATTGCTCAATATGCTTTCCCAGTTACTACAAAACTTTCAGAAAAAAATAATTCTTATATTTTTTATTTTCAGTTTATGGATTTAACGATCTATTTAAGTGATATTAATTAATGTGGTAGTTTTTTATTGATGCAGTGTGATAACAATGAATGCTTTGAAAGACCAGTAAAAAAAGAGATTATATATACACCAGATTCTGATCTTGGTTACTATCTTTTTTTGTACCTATAACTGAAGTACATAAACATTGTCTTGCAGACCTAATTTTCCAGGACAAGTCTTAGTGGACTTCATGGAAACTTCTCCTCTCCTCCCTTGCTTCTTGACAGAAAATTCTGTTGCTGTGGGCATGCATTTTATGTGAAATATGGTCAGTCTAATTACAGTGAGAGAGTGTAATCATGGGAAAGGATCTTGCTTTGTGCATTAAATATGGATTAGTTTGATCTCCTCTGGAAGCTCTTTCAATAGCTGAAACCTCTCAACTAGCCATGCTTGTCTCCTGCACTCATTGACTTCATTGTATGCTGTCTGTCAGCTGCCTTTTCCCAGAGAAGTATAGATGTCTTTGTTGGTCACTCAGAGATGCAGTTTCTAATTCAGCTGCATCTGTTGTTGATGGCTTTAAGTATCAGAAGCAGTGCCTAGAACTGGCAAATGAATCAGATTAGGAACCACTGAAGCTCTGCAGGTGAGCAACTGTATACTTCTGGAGCCTTTGCAGTACTTAGTCCTTTTAGTCCCAGATACACTGAATTGCAGTAATCTAGTCTGGAGATGACAGATGCGTGGATCATGGTGGCAAGGAGCAAAGTTTCTTCCCAAGTAGAAAATGGAGAAATATAACCTTTTTCATTAATGTTCCTTCATCATGTAGGCCTATTAATAAGTCTTCTAGCTGTTTCAATGTTTGAATAAATGTGATGGAGGCAACCTTGATGGAAGAGGAAAACAGTGTCTGCACTAAGTGTTTCCCTCTTCCAGCCAACACTCTTAAGTCTTCTCTAGATATAGGTTGAGCCAGCTGCCCTTCATCCAGTGGTTGATTTCCTGTGGGCTCATGACACACTTGTGATGGTTTAAGAGATTTTGGGGTATGTCTACACTGCAATTTCAAGAATGATTGCAGCTCATAGAAACAGGTCCACATTATAATAGCTGTGAATACAAAGTGGCATGGATCTTAGTATAGGCTAGCAACATGAATATCTACCCAGGGTTCTGGGTGGGCTTTCACAGCCTGCACTGATGCCAGCACCACTGCATCTTCACTGCTAGATTTAACTGCTCTAGCTAGATTAAAACTAGCACTGGGTATGCTATGAATCTGCAATTTTGGTATAGACATACCCTTATTTCTGTTTGGGTGATGAGTTTGGAAGCATGATGTTCTTGCAGTGGGTGTGGAGAAGGAGAGTAACCTGTTTTATTTTAAACAAATGAAACAAAGGTAAAACCTGCACAATCACTGTTACTGCTTTATTTTTAAAAATGGTTTTGTGTGTGTGCGTGTGTGTGTGAGAGAGAGAGAGAGAATGCTACCCTGTGAATTTGGCATGCACTCCGATGCAAGTTTGTTAGGAGGTAGGCTTTCATATTTTGTCTTTAGCATTAGTTATATCATAGTTATATATAACAGCAGGACTGGGAATTTAACAAAAAATATGAAGACAAAACCATGCTCTGAACATTTAGGATATAATTACATACAAAAAATCTAAGTTAAAATAAAACGTTCTTGTGAAGTCAAACACTTGAAAGTTAGGAAAGCTTAAAGACCAGTCTTAACTCTTTCCCCTCATGTGTCAAATTGTGAGCTAAAAATTGGGGAAAATAGGTTATATAACTAAAGGGTGTTTAATAATGCATATGCACAATGGTCAGAATTAATGTTTCACAGACAACTTTAAATCTGGTGTTCCTAACTTTTGAGTGCTTGACTTCCTAACCAAAATAACTTTGTGTTATAGTTTGAGTGTAATTTCCTACATATGTTTAAAAATGGAAAAAGATAAAAACAAGTCCTCCTTTGTGCAACTATATCAAACACTGACACCAATCAGGAATCATCAGCATGGTTTGAACCCTGCATGCACAGTAGTACAAGATAGGCTGCTAATACTTGAGTTTCAGGACCAACAAGCTTTAGCCAGTACCAGCAGGAAGGTTGATTTCCCAGAGTAAGGGTTGGAGTGCTGATTCCAGCTGCTGGGTCTATAAATTGTTCAGATGGAAGGTCAACCTGACCTGGGTCTTTCTCCTCTGCCTCCACAGTTGTGGGGGGGTGTTCCCTCCTGATTAAGTGAGGTTTGCTACTGGTGCCATTAGCTTCATCTGAGTGGATCCTAGATTGGTCTCTCTCACCCTGCACAGGTGTTGTGGGAGGTCCTATCTGATGGGGTGCCTTTGGTGGGCAGGAGGTACCACTGGGATCATAACTACCAGTATGTGTGGATTGTGGAAAGACCACAGAAATGCAGATAACCAGGCTTGAAGAGCAGTTGTCCAAAAACAAATTAAAATTTCTTGGTAGTGCATTAGCTGCTCTGTCAGAAGGACACATTGGGCTTTGACCTAAGAGCAGTACACCTGCAAGGGGAGTAGCACCCAAAGTTCTGCACTCACTTGTCTCCGTATCTGGTATGTTCAGCCCAGCATGATAGTGCTATTTAGATTGCAGAACTCCCAATACTCGCCAAAGGTTTGAGGGAAATTTATACCATGCTGAAAGAAATGTGGGATTTTTTTTTTCCTCTTTTTCCTCCCTGTGCCTCATTTCCTTATAAGCCTGCCAATAGTTGGAGTGTTGCAAACCTTCAAATTGCCAACCTACTCCTCTGTCTCAGCCTGTGCACTCATTTATTAGTCCTCCCAGACTCATTGTGACTCACAAAGCCAGAGCAAAGAGATCAGTGCTGATCAGGAGAATATTCAAATGTTTGAGGGCAACAAACTTGATTCTCTGCTTGGGCTGTATGTATCCAAAGCAAAGGAGGAAGCGGAATGGACTGCAATAGCAGAACAGAATGGGAGCTGTGGGCAGAGATCAGGAGAGGGTGTGGCTTGTGGGTGCAGAAGAGAAGTTCAGAATGTAGAACACTTCTGTTCTCCAAAGCAGTTGTGATAGGCTTGAGCCTAAAGGCTGTTAAGTATGAGAGAGAGTTGTGCATTACTAATTCACGAGAAGCTTAATAGGTAGTTAAATATCATGATCAAGAGATGGGGTGGATCTTGCATGCTGATATCTGACAAGGTAGAACAAAACTGTTGTTTTCTTCTTAACATTTAATCAAGCAGAACATTCCTAATTTAATGCAGAACTAACCTTTTGTCCACAGCAAGAAGTTGAGTGTGCTGTTGCTGTAATTTACACAACCTCCACAAAATCCTCCAGCCATCTGCCATCAGTCAATAAATCCTTTTTTAATTTCCATTAATTCTTATTAGAAAGATTGAGGAATAGCCACCCATCTGCTTGATAGATACATCTTTTCCATGGGGAAAGCATGTCAAGGCTTTTATCACTGTTCTTTTCTGTTTACAGGGGAGAGAGAAGCAATGATATAGAACAATTTTAATCATGTATGAAAATATCCAGTAGATATGGACAAGAATCCATATGTGGTGTTTCTAGGTAGATTGAGGCAGAAGGCATTGTGATAGTTAAGCAACACAGTACTAACTGATTGACATATAGGACTTTTTTTTTACATGACTGATCCCACTGGAGTCAATGGGACTACTTGGGTTTATAAATGCTCACCAGTGAGTAAGGGGTTCAAAATCAATGCCTAAAGGAAAAATCAGTGGTGGAGACGCAGAATGAAAAAAAAAAATCCCCTCTAAAATATTCTGTTTTCTTCTATGTTACTGTCTTTTAGAATGTAGTTCCTTCTCTGAAGAGCATCTCTCTGTATATATTTTCTGCAGCAGCAAGAATGGTTGTTGCTAAACTAACAATGGATAATCTAAATACAATTGGCCCGATTAACATCAGATGACAAAAAAATAATAGAAAGCTCAGTTATTTCTTTAGAAAGCTACATCTTAGAATTCTGGAAATAATATAGGTCTTGTCATAGGCTAAACATTATGTTTTGATAGATGTTGAGATACAAAAGTAAAGTCTGTATAGTGAAAGGCTTAGAGAAGCATGTCCATCTCCCACCTTTGTTGCTGCACCCTCTGGCAGCAGAATCAATGTCATTCTGCAGTGCCACAGGGACAGGATTTAAAAGAATAAACAGGGATTGTGCACTGTCCAGTTCCAGCAGGGCCACCCGGGGGTGGGGGGGCAAGAGGGGCAATTTGCCCCGGGCCCCACAGGAGCCCCCACAAAAGTTTTTGGGACCCCTGGAGCAGGGTCCTTCACTCAGTCTGGGGGCCCCGGAAAACTCTCGCGGGGCCCGGGCCCCCGGAGCTTCTTCCACTCCAGGTTGTCGTGGGCAATTTGGCAGCAGGGGGTTCTTCCGCTCCGGGACCCGCTGCCGAAGTGCCCCGAAGACCCGCGGCGGGGGAGGGTGTCCTTTCAGCACTTCAGCAGCAGGTCCCGGAGCGAGTCTTCAGCGGCAATTCCCCTGAAGACCCCAGACCCCCTGAATCCTCTGGGTGGCCCTGTGTTCCAGAGGTTTGTCAGCATGTCCTTTCCCCACCTGGGCACATTAGAGTTGCTTCAACACTTGAGCTGAAGAAGCTTCTACTGAGCAGAATTTCTTGCCCTCACCCTTCCTGCTGAAATACCCATTGCACTGTCAGCTACCTGAGTAGGAGTCAGCCCTTAGCTCTGAGCTTGTTTACTTGTAAAAATATAAAGATATTGTGCTGCACTGAGTTTGGGCTTGTCTTAAACACATATCTCTTAACCAACATAAATAATAATTACGAAACTCCAGAATGTCACCTTTTGAATCTTGGGAGATAAAATCTTGTTTCCTCCTTCTACCATATTACTTTTCCAGCTTGTCTAATATTATCATATCTAATGGGAATGCACTGCACTTTTAGGAAGTAACCAGGCAAGTACTGATTTTTTATTTTAAAAATAATAAACTATACCATAGTAATAAACTAAATACGAGGAACAGAAAAATAACACTGCAGTATTGGATGGCTTTGGACAACTTCAATTCAACTGCTAGATTCAGTTTTGTTTATTAAACACAGCACAATTTGGCTGCAAATACTTTTGTTTTTTGCCCAGTGAGAGCAGAAAAAGCAGAAGAGTGATTGAGCTTCTATGTGACCCCCAGTTGTCAGGAAACTATATTTGGTAATCTAGTGGAAATGCAGGACAATATTTAATTTTCAACAGCAATGTCAATCATATAACACATGGGCTGGAACTGAAAACTTCAATCTTGCCAAGGAAATCAGCAGAGTACTTTAATCTAGCTCCTGCTCTAGAAGAAACGATAAAGGCTTCTTAGCTGTCTGTCTTCTGATGTATGAATGAAGAGGTCACGCCTGCCAATGCATGAGAGTGAATGGAGCCTCTTGAATTGATGACTGAGTAGGGGCTGGTGACTCATCAATGGCAGGAAGCCTTAAAGTTTAAAAAAAAAAATCTGAAAAAAGATATTTAGGAAAAAGCCTCAGGGGATCGAAAGCTCTTTCCATTCCTGCCATACTCAAAATCAAGAGGCAGATTTAACTGAGAGAGGAACACTCCTATATATTAGAACCACTCTTGACTGTATAGATTCAGAAGTCTCCCTCATAGCCCAATGGATTGCATTCTTCAGTATTATCAGTCTACTTTCCAAAACATTCCTCTATTAGATTTAAGGCCATAAATATGAAAGTTATGAGGGCAATCAGATAGTAGAACTAGAAATTCTAGAGATTAATAGCAGTAAATACCTGCTTCCTGTTCCTGCACATATCTTTTGGAATATTTGCTTATGGTAAAATAACTGATTGTTGGAAAAGAGTTTGAGCTGATTGAAACTGTGATCTTAAATCACAGGACTCTTGTTACTGTGCAGGGGTGCACTCACCTCTCGTGAGTGCCTCCTGTTGGTTGGGTGTGATGCTAGTTTTCTGTATCGTGGTACCCCTTTTAGGTTGTTGACCTCATCAGACAGGTCTTCAGTGGATGAGCCCTCAGCTCAGTCACACAGTTGTCAATGGATGAATCCCTCTGGGGTTACAAAGGTCCAAAAGGACCATCACTGTACCTTTGTAAGGGTTTTTAGGCTCAGTTCTCAGCCCTTTCTTGGCTAAGTTTAAGTCCATCCCTGCCCTGTTATAGGCAATTACCCCTCAGGGCTTTGTTCCTCACGACTCTGTCTTCATCACTTCTCACTGTCCCAGCTCTCCAGCCAGGGTAGCAAAATTCAACACATGAGCCCTGTCTCTGGACTGTTTGAATTCCAACCCCTTTGTCAGGCTTCTAGCAAATAGTCTTATCCCCTTCCTGAGGCTTAGGGCACTGCCCTAGTGGCCAGTGGAGGGACCCAGGCCCACCCACTACTCTGAGTCCCAACCCAGGTACCCTATGAACAGCAGTCACACACTGATCCCTTTAACTCCATCAATTAGCTGCTACTGTTTTTCCTGGGCTTCTTCCCACTGAGTCTCTTCTGTGTCCCACAGTACTTCAGGGTTAAAATTTTCAGGTCTGCTCTCTCCTTGCAGAAAGCAAAATGCAGCCAGAACACAACTTCTGGTTACCTCTCCTGTGACTAAAGCCCTGCACAGATACAAAATGTATATCCGCAGATATAAATCGGATATCTGCAGAACCTGCAGGGTTCTAGCAGGAAATGCAGAGGCAAAAGCAGCAGCATGTTGGGCTGCCGTTCACAGGAGCCAGCGCTCTGCAGGTTAGCTCCTCCAGTGAGGCTGTACTGCCCTCAGCCCCACCCCTTGGGGCAGGCACCTGGATCACTGGCAGCTGTCCCTCGAACAGGAGACTCAGATTGCTGCATGGAAGGCATCCTATCTGGGAGCGTGCAAGCCACTTGCACACACTAGTATGATCAGAGACAGCTAGTATGACCAGAGACAGCTACTGGTGAGTCTGGTGCCCGCCCCAGTGGGCTGGGCTGGCGGAGGTATAGCCAGGCTGGAGGAGCTGCCCATGCCAGACACTGGCTCCTGCGAGCGGCAGCCTGACATATTGCTCCCGGTAGAGCCCTGCAACTCTGTGGATATACAATTTATATGTATGGATATAAATTTTGTATCTTCTTAGGGCTCTACCTTTGACCAGAATAGAACACTCTTCTTTGCTACTCAGGCGGCAGCCAGGAACTGGTCTGCTCAGCCCCTGCAGCTCCTTTTAACTGAGCCTGCAGTGCTGTAATTGGTTGCTCCCTGCAGCTTTTCTAGTCAGGTCAGGATGATCCAGGTTCACTGTTCTTTTTCCTCGGGCAAGGTGTGGTAGGACCATGGGGCCTCCTTTAAATGTATACATAAAATTAGTTTCATGTGGTTTTACATTTCTTGAACTGGAGAAACAGAGTGAAACTTGGCCAAATTCACAAGGTATTATTCTGTTTCCAAGTAAAATGTAAACAAACACTCTCCTCCCACATATTTGTATTTATTTATTTATTAGCAGGGATCCTTTGTGAGGATTTGTAGGGAACTGAAGATTGGGAAGATAAGGGATAGCTTATGCAGGCCAAATCCTCTTTTCAATCCCTCTTCACATTCCCTAAAGACAACAGAAGATAAGTGAGAGATTTTAGGAGTGTTGGATGGTGTGAAACTCTATGGGGCTTCGCCAAACACTGAAACCAGCTCAGTCCAAAATGTTCACAAATGTCGCTGAAACTTTAATTGACACTGGATGAAGTTGCAGGTTGACTGAACTTAAGCTACGTTTTGCAAAAAATTAGATTTCATAACAAAAGATTCCTGTAGTTTCCATTTATGTTCAGTACTCAGAGGGTTCACAATAAAGATGAGAAATGGGCTGTCACATCTCTTACTGTAACATTGCTTGGTATTAAAAAGTAAACACTTGCAAAACACCATAGTGGCGTGCCTAATTTAACAAGCTATGTTAAATTCAAAGCAAAGTTTTCTCACAATTCAGCAGTCTTACTGACCAAACTTCTTAGGTCAGGACCTCTTCTCCCAGTGTTCAACTAATTCTTCCTTTGTCGCTTCTGGTGCTGTGAATGCGATGGGGGAAGGGGGAAGGGAAGGGGATGTCTTCGGGTGTTTGCCCCTCCTTTTTATAGAGTCTGTCTCCTGAATCTCAGCTGGAAATATTTTTCAAGGGGGGAGGTGGGGCACTAAGGTTCTATAGGGAAGGATGTTTCCTGCTGCTTTTCCTCAACTGTTGAAGCTTCTTTTGTTTCCATTCCTGCTTGATGACTGTTTACTGCATGCAAGTTAAGCAGAGCACACATTCCTTTATTTGTGGCATATCTGTTTGTCAACCTTAGTTTGAAACATGTTAAGAACACCAGACACTGGAATCTTATAACTTCACATACAATATTTCCAGACACATTTTATCAAGACAATAATGACCAGCAAATTATGAATTTCAAATCAGACCTCACAAGGCATACTTTGTACAAACGTTATTACAATAGTGTGTAAACATGGGTACATTCTGTCACACCTGCCCACTTTCTTTGAAGTGCTAGTGAAAAGAGAGTTTTTCAAGAGCGGGGAAGTGAGGAGGGGGCTAGATACACTTAACATTCCTTAAACTACGTTAAACTTAAAGCCAAAAACACCCCCTAATAAAAACAAAAGAACAACAAAGGAACAAGCTTCAGGAGTTAAAAGATACAATGTAGACAGAAGTCCAGAAATGGAGTGGGGGCTGTCCAGTTTATTGCACACAATGCAGCATGCATGATTACTTGCCCCGTAGGTAGGTGCAAGGAGTTTCTGGCCCTCAGAGACTGTGTATGGGATTTGGAGACCAGAGTGGCTGAACTGGAGGAGCTAAGGGAGACAGAGAGGTACATAGATGAGAGTTTTCAGGACAGAGCAGAACAGTCCCACCCCTAGTCTGACAGCCTCTGTTTTGCTGAGGAGGATGAAAGTCTCAGGGAAGGAGAACATCCAACTGGAGCAGAGGAAAAAGGTACCATAGTTGGGGTCCTTATTCCAGATGATGATGTGGTATCCTCTCACGCTGAGGATACTTCTCCAAGGGAGGGACCTCCAGTTATTAGAGAAGACATGGATATTAGTAAAGGGTGATTCAGTCATTAGAAACATAGATAGCGGGGCTTGCAATGACTGGGAGAACCACATTGTGACTTGCCTGCCTAGTGTGAAGGTTGCAGATCTCTTGAGACATCTAGATAGGCCTATGTGTAGTGCTGGGGCCGGGGTTGTGGTACATTTAGGTGCCAATGACTTAGGGGAGGATAAGAGAGTGTCCTGGAGGCCAAATTTAGACTGCTAAGTAAGAGATTGAAATCCAGGACCTCTATGATAGCATTCTCAGAAATGCTCCTAGTTCCATGTGCAGGGCCAGTTAGACAGGCAGAACTGCAGGGTCACAATGTGTAGATGAGATGATGGTGTAGGGAAGAAGGGTTTAGATTTATTAGGAATTGGAGAACCTTTTGCAAAATGGGGAGCCTATACAGGAAGGATGGGCTCCACCTAAACCAAAATGGTACCAGATTGCTGGCACTTAAAATGAAAATTGGGTGGAGGGAAAGCCGACTGGTGTGGAGGAGCATGTGGTTTGGGCAGTGACATCCCTTAGGGGAGGATTTATTAATGGAAATTCTCTATGTCCTAGTAAGGAGAAGAGGATGGAAGATGATAAAATACTGGTAGGCTCTGATGAGAAACAGTCAAATGAAAAAGATCCCATTCAATTACATCATGTAATGATAGACAACTGAAAAGTGACAAGTTTTTAAAGTGCTTATATACCAATGCTAGAAGTCTAGATAATAAGATGTGTAGAGCGCCTCATATTACACAGGATATTGATATAATAGGCATCACGGAAACTTGGTGGAATGAGGATAATCAATCGGACACAGTAATACCAGGGTACAAAATATATTGGGAGGATAGAGCAGGTTATACTGGTGGGGAAGGGGAATTACATGAGAAAGAAAGCATAGAATCAAATTAAGTAAAAATCATAAATAAACCAAACTGTACCATAGAATCTCTGTAGATTAGAGCATGGAATGACTCTAATAAGAATATAGCAGCAGCTGTCCAAGCTGGTGATAGTGACTGTGAAACACTCAGATTAGAGAGGCTATGAAAATAACACAATAATAATAATGGGGAATTTCAGCTATCCCCATATTGATTGCTTACCTGTCACCTCAAGACAGGAAGCAGAGGTGAAGTTTCTTGACACCTTAAATGACTGCTTCTTGGAGCAGCTAGTCCTGGAACTCACAAGAGGAGAGACAATTCTTGATTAAGTCCAAAGTGGAGCACAGGATCTGGTTCAAGAGGTGAATATAGCCCGGCCACTTGGTAATAGTGACCATAATATAATTAAATTTTACATCCCTGTGTTGGGGTAAACATCATAGCAGCCCAACACTGTAGCATTTAATTTCAGAAAGGAGAACTACACAACAATGAGGAAGTTAAACAGAAATCAAAAGGTACAGTGTCAAAAGTGAAATCCCTGCAAGCTGCATGGAAACTTTTTAAAGACACCATAATTTAGGTTCAACTAAAATGTATATCCTAAATCAAAAAACATAGGAAGAGAACCAAAAATGTGTCACTGTGGCTAAACAACAGAGTAAAAGAAACAGTCAGAGGTAAAAAGGCATCTTTTAAAAAGTGGAAGTTAAATCCTATTGAGGAAAATAGAAAGGAGCATAAACTCTGCAAATGAAATGTAAAAATATAATTAGGAAGGGCAAAAAGAATTTGAAAAATGGTTAGCCGAAGACTCAAAGTAATAGCCAAAACATGGTTAAGTACATCAGAAGTAGGAAGCCTGCTAAACAACCAGTGGTTCACTGTATCATGGAAATGCTAAAGGAGCACTCAAGGAAGATAAGGCAATTGAGGAGAAACTAAATGAATTCTTTGCATCAGTCTTCATGGCTGAGGAAGTGATGGAGATTCTTAAATGTGAGCCATTCTTTTTAGGTGACAAATCTGAGGAACTGTCCCAGATTGAGGTGTCGTCAGAGGAGGTTTTGGAACAAATTGATAAACTAAACAGTAATAAGTCACTAGGAACAGATGGTATTCACCCAAGAGTTCTGAAGGAACCCAAATGTGAAATTGCAGAACTACTAACTGTAGCCTGTAACCTATCATTTAAATCAACTTCTGTACCAGATGACTGGAGGATAGCTAATGTGATGCCAATTTTTAAAAAGGGCTCCAGAAGGGATCCTGGCAATTACAGGCCAGTAAGACTGATTTCAGTATTGGGAAAACTGTTTGAAACTATAGTAAATAACAAAATTGTCAGACACATAGATGAACATAATTTTGTTGGGGAAGAGTCAACGTGGTTTTTGAGCATGGAAATCATGCCTCACCAATCTATTATAATTCTTTGAGGAGTCAACAAGCATGTGGACAAGGGTGAATCCAGTGGATATAATGCACTTAGATTTTCAGAAAGCCTTTGACAAGGTCCCTCAGCGAAGCCGCTTAAGCTGTCATGTGATAAGGGGGAAGGTCCTCTTATGGATTAGTAACTGGTTAAAAGATAGGAAACAAAGGGTAGGAATAAATGGTCAGTTTTCAAAATGGAGAGTGGTAAATAGTGGTGTCCCCCAGGGGGTCTGGACTTGTCCCAGTCCTGTTTAATGTATTCATAAATGATCTGGAAAAAGGGGTAAACAGCGAGGTGGCAAAATTTGCAGATAATACAAAATTACTCAGGATAGTTAAGTCCCAAGCAGACTGCAAAGAGCTGCAGAAGGATTTCACAAAACTGGGTGACTGGACAGCAAAATGTCAGATTAAATTCAGTATCGATAAATTGAAAGTAATGCACGTTGGAAAACATAATTCCAACTAGACATATAAAAAGCGGGGGTCTAAATTAGCTGTTACCACTCAAGAAAGAGATCTTGGAGTCATTGTGGATAGTTCTCTGAAAATGTCAACTTTCAGTGGCAGTGAAAAAATGGAACAGAATGTTGGGAATCACTAAGAAAGGGATAGATAAGACAAAATATATTGTCTGTATATAAATCCAGGGTATGCCCACATCTTGAATATTGTGTGCAGATGTGATCACCCCATCTCAAAAAAAGATATATTGGAATTGGAAAAGGTTCGGAAAAGGGCAACAAAAATGATTAGGGGTATGGAATGGCTTCCGTATGAGGAGAGATTAATAAGAATGGAACTTTTCAGCTTGGAACAGAGACAACTAAAAGGGGATAAGATAGAGGTCTATAAAATCATGACTGCTTCTCACAACAGAAGAACTAGGGGTCACCAAATGAAATTAATAGGCATCAGGTTTAAAGCAAACAAACAGAAGTATTTCTTCATACAAAGCATGGTCAACTTGTGTAACTCCTTGCCAAAGGATGTTGTGAAGGCCAAAACTATAACAAGAGTTCAAACAAGAACTAGAAAAGTTCATGGAGGATAGGTTCATCAATGGCTATTAGCCAGGATGGATAGAGATGGTGTCCCTAGCCTCTGTTTGCCAGAAGCTGGGAATGGGCAACGGGATACATCACTTGATTACTTGTTCTGTTCATTCCCTCCAAAGCACCTAGCATTGGGCGCTATCGGAAGGCAGGATACTGGGCTAGATGGACCTTCGGTCTCATCTAGTATGGCTGTTCTTATATTCTTAAGTGTATCCTAAAAGATATGTGGATTCTAGTTTCTTTTGTAGAAGGTATCGTAGGTCTATAATGTGTCTGATTCTCCTCTGACTTAATTTTTATGCTGGTGTAACTGTTCTCTGGATTTCAGTGGAGAATGCTATTCTAAACCCAGCACAAGTGTGAACAATATCAAGCACAAATTGCCTAGGCTACATTGACAGTATGAAGCTCATGGTAAGTCCACAGAAACCCACCCTTACATTTTTCTTTGGTAGATTTAGATGAAATGTCGACTCATCCTTATAGTTTAATATAATTAGCATATAACTGACTTTGTTGGTGGGCAGCTTATTGGTGGTGGTTAACACTTATCTAATAAATACTTTTTATCCAAGTATCCCAAAGTGCTTTACACACTTAAAAACTGCACACACCTATCTTCCACCCATTGCTGAAAAGCAGCCGTCAGTTGAGTAGAAGACTGCAGTATTAAAATAATAACAAAAATACAAAACAACAATTTAAGGACAGAAAGTATAGAAGAAAATATAACCAACACAAACTACCACAGGGGAAGTTTTGAAAAAAAAATTACCCAGTTAGAATTTAGCGAGAAAAAGTGAGGACCAGGAAGACAGAAAAGCCCTCATGGCAGGAAATAGTTTGAGCAACTGTAAGCATGTTTTTTCCTGATTGTCTTTGAAATTGCTTTGGTTTTATTCCTTCTCTTAAATGGATTCTTCCCTCCCCCTTCAGAATTGTAGTAAATAGAACTATTTTTTGGAACAAATATATATGCTAACATGAATACATAATTCCCTTCCCTTCCTCCTCCCACTCTCCCCCACCCCAAGTTGTCTACACTGATTGAAGTCATGAATGCACAAAGGAAAGGTCCTTTTGGGGATGTGGTTCAAACTATGATGCCTATAGAAACTACATAATAAGAGATGTCATAGGATCATTAGGTTAGGTGGTAGCTCAAGATTCTGTTACAACCAGAATTTGAATCCAGTAGGATTATAATAAATGAATCAGTGTATTCCTAGTCAAAAAGAAAACCAAAATAATATCTAATATCTATTAGGTATTAGACACAGTTAACTTACCTGGAGGGAGAGGCAGTGTGACCTAATGGAAGAGCACTAGACAGGGAATCAAGAGACCGGTCATTTTAATTTAGGTGGAATGTATGAGGCCAAAGAGTAAAAGGTGTTAACATGACCCTGAAACTGTCCAATATTAAACAGTTTTAAACAAGGTTTGTGGTCTGGTATAAAGAGACTTCATCCTGCTTAGTGACATGGTAGACACACCATTAAACATTTTTATAACCTTTTATTAAAGATACAGAAAAAGAAGGGGGAAGAGCTTAAAGCAGTTGAAATATAAAGTATTAAGTGAGGCTTTTATATTAATAAGATCCCATGCTCTCTTTCCCTTCTGCTGTAGAGAGTCTTTGGAGGGTGGGGAGGGAGACATGTTTGAGAGGTGAGGAGGGAGACATGTTTGACAATCTCTTACATGATATTAAAGATGATGATAACTGTCACTTTTGGAGAAAAGGGGAGAAATTAGTTGATTGGCTGGGATTGTTGTTAAAGTTCAGTTCTATTTCCTAGAAGACTCAACAAAACATACACACACAAAGGGGTAAACAAAAGAACAAAGATAGAAAATGCTGCTTTTGTCTCTGGTTTTGATTCTCACTTGCAACCTCACTGCTGGAAAAACACAGGCATGGCATATTTTCTTATCAGCCACTCTGAGACATGACTAACTTGTACCAGCATTGGGCTGCTTAAGGCACTGATTTGAGCTACTTCTTTCGGTTCACAGGCTGATATCAGTGTTGCAAACTATGCAGTCTTGGCCAGCTAAGCCAGACTCTTATTAGATAAAAGGAGAAGGAGAAGGAGAAGAAATAAGGTGGGGAAGGAGAAGGACACAAAGGTGTGTTCAGATAGCAATGTCATCTGGCTTCCTCCCTGGCCCACTCTGGTCAGGACATCTTTTAGAATTAGGATAAAGAAGATCATGTTTGTGTTAGCCATAATGGTGATGCTTACTTCTTCCCTGCCTTTCAGGCAGCCAGCAACGAGACAGCCAGCTTTTTCTCCACTATTTTTTTCTTTGTTTGTTTGTTTGTTGTTGAGGACTGCAAAAATGAGTGATGGGACAAATAGTATATCCCTTCATTATTTTGTCCACCAATTAGGCCTAATTCCCAAAATACCAATTTTGGTTCATTAATTTCCGGTTCCCCACTTTTCTTCTTCACCATGCATGCTGTATAATAGGCCTTTTTGTTTGGACTAATTCAGCCTTTGTCTGCCTTTTTCATCTGTTTCCACCAACATTTGTTGTTGCAGTTGACTGAGTCATTTTACAAACTTTTGCCCACTTTACCAGAGTTTACCACAGCGGGTGTAGGTCAGCGAGGCCCCAATTATTACAATAGATTTTGGTTCTATTCCCAGGTTGGCCACTGGTCTGCTGGTTGACTTTGGGCAACTCATGTCACCTCTTTCTGCCTCAGTTTCCCCCTCTATAAAATAAGGATGATGATGCTTGCCTCCGTTTTGTAAAGTGCATTGGGATCTACTTATAAAAAGCATTAGGTGGTGGTTATGGGAGAGTTTATAGATATTCTTTCTTTAATTTTGTCATGTTTGTCTTTGATCTGAGTTCTTTTAGTTAAAGGTTCTATTCTCTAATATTTCCAGAACTCTAAGGTAAAGAAGAAATTCCTGTGTCTTCAAGGATTATCTTGAAATAACATCATATATTTCAGTTCAGTGAGTGAAAGGAAGCATACCAGCAGCAAGTCTCGCCAGGTGGCCATTTTTAATATGTTCTCCTTAAATTTCAAACACAACTCATCTGGAATACAAACAACTTGATGAACACAATATAGTAGCTTTGTGCAGTGTACCGAAATATTTTATCTCAATGTTGTTTCAAAAAGAGATTGTGTGATTCCTCAAATAACTAAATCTGTTAATAAATAATTATACTTTGTATAGAAAGTGCCATTGAACAAAAAAGTCACATTTTCTTTGGGAGAAATGAGTGCCAATATTATCAGGTGATCTTTATATCCAGTAAAACCTCAATTATCCAGAAGATTCTAGGGACAGCTCAGATCTTCAGGTAGTCAAAGGAGCTGAACAGATGCCCATCCCTGAACACAGATTTCAGAGTCTGCTCAACAGGTTACCCTGGTTATAACCATTTTGAGACAAACAATCCCCCATTTTAAACAAGATCAGGTCCTCCAAAGGAACTGGAAGGATGAGTGGTAAACTGGTTTTGGCCAAACAGGACAATTCCCGTCTCTCACACAAGCTTCTAGGAGAGAAGTGGTTCTCAAGCAAGGCAGAATTATGGTTCAAACTCTACTTACTTGTGAAAATTCCAAGACACATTGCCCTGTTTTACACTACCCTTTTTATCAAACAGGGAGCAGGAGAGTTATTCTAGGATATAATAACCACATATACTGATATCCTCAAATTACCATAAAAATGTAGTTGGCTGAGACATTTTCACATGACATAACATTTTTGCAATCTTGTTTTTGCAACTGACTCTTGGTTGAAACAAGGTCAAATTAAATCAAGAAGCAGGCAACTGTGTTGCTCTATTTGATATATTTCATAACTTATTCTGCCCAAATGCTGCACTTTCTTTTCTGCTCCTTTCTTAAGAGCAACAAAAATGACATGACTTATGAGGAAAGACCGAAAAAATTGGATTTGTTTAGTCTGGAGAAGAGACGACTGAGAGGGGACATAACCGTTTTTAAATATGTAAAAGGTTATTATATACTTGGGAAGAAGGAAAAAAATTTATTAACCTGTGAGAAAAGGATAAGAAGCAATGAGTTTAAATTGCAACAAGGGAGGTTTAAGCTGGACATTAGGAAAAGCTTCCTAATGGTCAGGGTGGTTAAGCACTGGAATAAATTGTCTAGGGAGTTGTGGAATCTCCATGATCGGAGATTTTTAAGAACAGGTCTAAATATTACTTAGTCCTTCCATGTGTAACCCACATACCTCCAGAGTTGTGCCTTTGGCTATCACCATGAAAATCTGCCTAAATTTGGCTATGTTATAAGCTTCAGAAAATCACAGCTCGCACATGCACTGTTATATACGGCTTCACAGCTAAAATATCTCAAGAGTCCATCTGCTGATTCTGGGCTGCTGAGGGCCACGTTGGGACTAGACAAGAAATGGGAGCAGGGAGTGGTTTCTTCTATGTTCTCAAAGGCCTCTGTTCTAGCACCCAGACCATGTAAAGGAGGAAGCTGCCTGATTTGAAAGAAGAGGGGACTAGAGCTAGGCCTCGAGTGGAGTGGAAGTGCTTTATTTTGCAATTTCAGTAGTGTTCTTTTAATGTCATTTGTTGTCTGAAGTTTAATATTTATATCACAGAAGTGCCTTTGTGCATCAGCTTTTATGGAGTTGCAAGCCTTGCTTACGTCTCTTAGTTAGTTAGTAGCTTGGGTTGCAGGCTTTAGTTAGAATAATGAGAGCCAAGATAGAGCCTATGGTTTAAATACACAGACTAAGCGTGGGACTTGCAGGATCCTTTGGATTCAAATTTTTCCAGGGGAAAAAGCCATAACAGTGTGGGGTGGTCTTTGCCACCTCCATTTCACTGCTGCCAGGACAGGGTGCCTCAAGGAGTTTTGCTGTTTTAAAATTACAAGATTATAGTAATGTTGCAGCCATTTAACCAAAAATCCAAATGTCTATCTCCATCCTCACTCTCCATTCACAAAAGAAAGTGGAGCGAAACAAGAGAGATGTCATAAGTTTGTCTTGATTTAATCAGATCCTGTGCCCCAATTTCTAATCAGGCCTTATAAATAGGTAGATGCTAGATAACTTCATATGTCTAAATTAATGTAACTGAAAAATGTGTGCATTTCAAAATAAAGTAATCTAGATAGCAACATGCCATTTCCCTGAGTTGTGCCCTTAATGGACTAATGGACAAGATAGATGAAATTACATATCCAAACTGATATCTGTGGAGCTGAATTTAAATAAATGTTTTCCATTTTCACAGAAACATCTTTCATGACTTGTTCGCATAATCTTTAGTCTGTTTCATTTGTGTCTCTCTGAAATAGAGGCAGAATCATATTCATAGTATGGAATAGAATAGAAACTATGTACCTTTTTTGTTAGAAAGGCTTATATGTGAATGAGGGCTCTGTTCTGAAGGCCAAAAGATGAAATAAAAACTCAAAGGAAAGACAAGCTTCACTGTTTAAAAAAAAAAAAATCTGGGACCAAATTATAGTAGCTGTAGATTCAAATCCTTTTTAATCACACACTTCTGCATCAAACCACAAATGAAGGCTAGCAATATGAAACTGCACTTGAAGACAGCCTGTAACACCTTAACCTCAGCTATTAGGTCAACAACCTCCTTTGTAGTTGTACAGAGATATCTTGAGTTGAAACATTTATTTCTTAGTAGTGAAGCTAGAATAAAATGATTGATCTACTCTCTTAGGATAAGAGAAAACCGTGATCCAGATGTTGCTTAGAAATGACTTGTCACAACACGCCTACGTGTGTCATCCCATACTTATGAAACAAATCACACATCAGAAAGTAAGCTACTGTAAACCTATCTCAGGCTGACTTTCCTTTCACATTGGCATGGCTCCAGTGACTGGTGTGAAAGAAGAATCAGGTTCATTATACTGCATACAGTGCAAAAATGTTAATTAGCATAATAGTCTTTTTTTATTTTTATCCCCCAAATCAGGAATTACAGATTTAAGGCACCTTTAACTTTACCCTTTGTACAATGGTTGTTGGGGAGATACGTTCAGGTCTTTCATTACATGATCACATAACATTAAAGAATATGACTCATCGTGGTATGTATACTGCAGCTCTTTATTTTAAAAATGAGCTGTGAATGCAGTAGTGTTTAACACTGAAGTTGCATTACATTACAATATTAGATGCAATAATTGACTTTTATTTTAATGATCCTTAATTTGTTTTGTAGATGTAATTTGTACAGAACTAGTACCTAATGCCAAAGTATTGTACCATTTGCTTGGTAATGAATTCTACAGCTAAGATTTTTTTCATTCTCATAGCTTTCCAAAATATTCTCCTTTCAGGCTAATGTTCCATTTGTTTGTGAAAGCCAGTTTTTTAAAATTTTGATTTAAAGTTCAAAGAAAAAATACTAACCTATTTCTGAAGTGTGTTTGGCTGAAAAAAAAGTTTGAAACTCATTGTGTAAATATTGCTAATTTTACATTATATAAGAACGGCCATAGAGAAGAGTAACAAAGGTGTGACAAGATTATGGCGATCAACAGATGGCTCAGGCAGTGATGCTGTAAAGAGGGCTTTGGGATGTATGGCCACTGGGAGACATTCATGGACAGAAGACTGTTGTCTCGGGATGGACTTCACGTGAGTAGGGAGGGAAATAGACTTCTAGGATGGAGGCTGGCACAACTGATTAAGAGGGCTTTAAATTAGGAATTGGGGGTAGATGATTGAGAGATGTCCAGGTAATCTCCATGCCGGATTTTAACATTGAGAGTGAAGAAAACGAAGCAAGAAAGAATACTGTCGTGGGTAGGAGAATGGACATACGGAGAAAGGGGACTGTAGATACAAGTCTAATAGGTGATACTGATGGTAGAACGTCTGGGCCTAATCGGGTAAAGAATGTGAGTGAAGCCAAACAGCAAGAATGAGGATGTTTGTACACCAGTGTGAGGAGCCTAGGTACCAAAATGGAGGAACTAGAGTTACTAGTGCAGGAAGTGAAATCGGCTATTATAGGGATAACAGAAACATGGTGGAATAGTAGTCATGACTGGAGTATAGGTATTGAAGGGTATGTGCTGTTTAGGAAAGACAGAAATAAAGGCAAAGCTGGTGGAGTAGCTTTGTATATCAATTATGAGGTAGACTGTAAAGAAATAAGAAGTGATGGATGGATAAGACAGAGTCTGTCTGGGCAAAAATCACATTGGGGAAGAAAGCTACTAGAACCTCCCCTGAGATAGTGTTTGGAGTGTGCTATAGATCGCTGGATCTGATTTGGATATGGATAGAAACCTTTTTAATGTTTTAATGAAGTAAATACTAATGGGAATTTTGTGATCATGGGAGACTTTAACTTCCCAGATATAGACTGGAGGGCAAGTGCTAGTAATAATAATAGGGCTCAGATTTTCCTAGATATGATAGCTGATGGATTCCTTCACCAAGTAGTTGCTGAAACAACAAGAGGGGATACCATTTTAGATTTGGTTTTGGTGAGTAGTGAGGACCTCATAGAAGAAATGGTTGTAGGGGACAACCTTGGTTCGAGCGATCATGATTCAGTTTAAACTAAATGGAAAGATAAACAAAAATAGATCTGGGACTAAGGTTTTTTATTTCAAAAGGGCCAACTTTAAAGAATTAAGGAAATTAGTTAGGGAAGTGGATTAGACTGAAGAACTTGTGGATCTAAAGGTGGGGGAAGCCAGGAATTACTTCAAGTCAAAGTTGCAGAAACTATCAGAAATCTGCATCCCAAGAAAGGGGGGAAAATTCATAGGCAGGAGTTGTAGACCAAGCTGGGTGAGCAAGCATCTCAGAGAGGTGATTAGGAAAAAGCAGAAAGCCTATGAGGAATGGAAGATGGGAGTGATCAGCAAGGAAAGCTACCTTATTGAGGTCAGAACATGTAGGGATAAAGTTAGAAAGGCCAAAAGCCATATAGAGTTTTCCCTTACAAAGGGAATTAAAACCAATAATAAAAGGTTCTATAGCCATATAAATAAGAAGAAAACAAAGAAAGAAGAACTGGGTCCACTGAACACTGAGGATAGAGTGGAAGTTAAGGATAATCTAGGCATGGCCCAATATGTAAACAAATACTTTGCCTCAGTCTTTAATGAGGCTAATAAGGAACTTAGGGATAATGGTAGGATGACGGATAGGAATGAGGATATGGAGGTAGATATTACCACATCTGAGGTAGAAGCCAAACTCGAACAGCTTACTGGGACAAAATCAGGGGGCCCAGATAATCTTCATCCAAGAATATTAAAGGAACTGGCACATGAAATTGCAAGCCCATTAGCAAGAATTTTTAATGAATCAGTAAACTCAGGGGTTGTACCATATGACTGGAAAATTGCCAACATAGTTCCTGTCTTTAAGAAAGGGAAAAAAAGTGATCTGGGCAACTACAGGCCTGTCAGTTTGACATCTGTAGTATGCAAGGTCTTGGAAAAAAATTCAGGGAAAAAGTAGTCAAGGACATTGAGGTCAATGGTAATTAGGACAAAATACAACATGGTTTTTCAAAAGGTAGATCGTGACAAACCAACCTGATCTCCTTTGAGAAGGTAACATATTTTTTAGATAAAGGAAATGCAATGGATCTAATTTACCTTGATTTCAGTAAGGTATTTGATATGGTTCCACTTGGGGAATTATTAGCTAAATTGGAAAATATGGGGATCAATATTAAAATTGAAAGGTGGATAAGGAACAGGTTAAAGGGGAAACTACAACGGGTCGTACTGAAAGGTGAATTGTCAAGCTGGAGGGGAGTTACTAGTGGAGATCCTCGGGGATTGGTTTTGGGACCAATCTTATTTTAATCTTTTTATTACTGACCTTGGCACAAAAAGTGGGAATGTGCTAATAAAACTTGCGGATGACACAAAGCTGGGAGGTATTGCCAATACAGAGAAGGACCGGCATATCATACAGGAAGATCTGGATGACCTTGTAAACTGGAAGAATAGTAATAGGATGAAATTTAATAGTGAAAATAGCAAGGTCATGCATTTAGGGATTAATAACAAAAACTATTGTTATAAGCTGGGGGGGTGGAATCAGTTGGTAGTAACAGAGGAGGAGAAGGACCTTGGAGTATTGGTTGATCACAGGATGACTGTAAGCCACCAATGTGATATGACTGTGAAAAAAGCTAATGCGGTCTTGAGATGCATCAGGTGAGGTATTTCCAGTAAAGATAAAGAGGTGTTAGTACCGTTATACAAGGCACTGGTGAGACCTCATCTGGAATACTGTGTGCAGTTCTGGTCTCCCATGTTTAAGAAGGATGAATTCAAACTGGAACAGGTTCAGAGAAGGGCTATTAGGATGATCTGAAGAATGGAAAACCTGTCATATGAAAGGAGACTCAAAGAGCTTGGCTTGTTTAGCCTAAGCAAAAGAAGGCTGAGAATAGATATGATTACTATCTATAAATATGTCAGAGGAATAAATACCAGAGAGGGAGAGGAATTATTTAAACTCAGTACCAATGTGGACAGGTGAACAAATGGATATAAACTGGCTATCAGGAAGTTTTGACTTGAAATTAGATGAAGGTTTCTAACCATCAGAGGAGTGAAGTTCTGGAACAGCCTTCCAAGGGGAGTACTGGGGGAAAAGACATATCTCTGGCTTCAAGACTAAGCTTGATACGTTTATGCAGGGGATGGTTCAATGAGAAAGCTTAATTTTGGCAATTAATTAGTCTTTGACTACTAGCGGTAAATATGCCCAATGGCTTGTAATGGGCTGTTAGATGGGGTGGGATCTGAATTACTGCAGAGAATTCTTTCCTGGGTGTCTGGCTGGTGAGTCTTGCCCACATGCTCAGGGTTTAGCAGATCACCATATATGGGGGTTGGGAAGGAATTTTCCTCCAGGGCAGATTGGCAGAAGCACTGGAGGTTTTTCAGCTTCCTCTGCAGTGTGGGGCATGGGTCACTTGCTGGAAGGTTCTCTGCACCCAGAAGTCTTTAAACCGTGATTTGAGGACTTCAATGGCTCAGACACAGGTTTGATACAGGAGTGGGTGGGTGAGATACTGTGGCCTGCATTGTGCAGGAGGTCAAACTAGATGATCATAATGGTCCCTTCTGACCTTAAAGTCTATGATTCTTTGATACTGGGTCATACTAATGCTCCATCTAGTCCAATATCCTGTCTTTAGCAATGGCTGGTGCTAGATGTTTTAGAGGGAATGAACAGAACAGGGCAATTTTGTGTAATCTGTCATCTAGTCCCAACTTCCGGCAAAAAAAGTTTTAGGGATGCCAGGTGCATAAGGTTGCATCCCTAACTATCTTTCCTAGTAGCCATACTCTATGAATGTATTTAATTCTGTTTTGAATCCAGATATACTTTTAGCCTTCACAACATCCCATGGCAATGAGTTCCACAGGTTGACTGTGTTGACTGTGAACACCTTTTTTTAATTCTTTTAAACGTGCTACCTATTAATTCCATTGGGTGACCTCTAGTTCGTGTGATGGAGTAAATAACACTTCTCTGTTCACTTTATCCCTAACATTCATATGTCTATCATATTCTCTATCGTATTCCCCCTTAGTCATCTCTTCTCTAAATTGAACAGTTCCAGTCTTTTTAATCTCTGATCATGTGAAAACTTCTATATAGCTCATCATTTTTCGTGTATATCTTTTCCATTTCTTATATATTGAGATGGGGGTGACTGGAACTCTGCACAGTATTCAAGGAGTGGGCTTATCATGGATTTATATAGTGTCATTATATTTACTGTCTTAGTGTTTATCCCTTTCCTAACAGTTCCTTACATTTTGTTAGTTTTTTTTGACTGACGCTGCACACTGAGTGGATGTTTCTGAAAAACTAACCACCATGACTTCAAGATCTTTCTTGAGTGGTAACAGATAAATTAGATCCCATTCTTTTGTATGCATAGTTGGGATTCTTATTTCGAATGTACATTATTTTGAACTTATCAACACATTTTGTTGCCAAGTCACACAGTTTAATGAGATCACTTTGTAACTTTTGGACCTCATCCTTAGACTTAACTATCTTGAGTAATGTTGTATATCAGCAAATTTTGACAACTCATTGTTCACACCGTTTTCCAGATCTTTTATGAATTTGTTGAATAGCAAAGGTGCCAGTACAGATCCTGGGGGCGGGGGGAATCCTGCTATTTAACTTTTTCTATTATGAAACCATTTATTGCTACCTTTTGTTTTCTGTCTTTGCCCTGTTACTGATCCATGAGAGGATTTTCTCTGTTATCCCGTGAAGGCTAACTTTGCCTAAGAGCCTTTGGTGTGGGACCTTGTCAAAGACTTTCTGAAACACGAAGTACTGTATCAATGGCTCACCTTGGTCCATATGATTGTTGACTCCCGCAAAGAATTCTAATAGGTTGGTGAGGCATACTTTCCCATTATGAAAGCCATGTTGACTCTTTGCCAAAATATTGTGTTTTTCCGTGTCTGATAATTTTGTTCTTTACTATAGTTTCAACCAGTTTGCCTGGCACTAAAGTTAGAATTACTAGCCTGTAATTGCCAGGATGGCCTGTGGAGCCTTTTTAAGATATAAGCATTGCATTAGCTGACCTCCAGTCATTTGGTACAGATCCTGATTTAAGTGATAGGTTACAATCCACTTTAGTAGTTCTGCGAGTTCATATTTGAGTTATGGTCCTAGTGACTTATTACTGTTTAATTCATCAGTTTGTTCCAAACCCTCTTCCATGAACATTTCAGTCTGGGACAGTTCCTCAGACTTTAACACCTACAAAGAATGGCTCGGGTCTGGGGATCTCCCCCATATCCTCTGCAGTGAAAACTAATGCAAATAATTCATTTGCTTCTCTGCAATAGTCTTGTGTTCCTTGAGCACTCCTTTAGTACCTCAGTCATCCAGTACCCCTACTGATTGGGTAGGCTTTCTGCTTTTGAGGTATTTTAAAACCAAAAAAATGGTTACTTTTGCTACTTTCTGTGTCCTTAGCTACTTCCTCTTCAAAATCTGTGTTGGCCTGCCTTCTTAAATTCTGCAAGTCAAGTGCAAAAGTATATGTTCCTTTCTATTTCCCACAGTAGGATTTAACTTCTAGCTTTTAAAAGATGCCTTTTTGCCACTGACCACTTCTTTTATTCTGCTGTTTAGGCAGGGTGGCATTTTTTTGGCCCTTGTGTGTGTATGTGTGCATTTTATGCTTGTTTTTTTTATTGATCATATACATTTAGTTTGAGCCTTTGGTATGGTGTTTTTAAATAGTATCCATGCAGTTTGTAGGCATTTCACATTTCTGATTTCTGTTTAACCACTTCCTCATTTTTGTGTAGTTCCCCTTTTTAAAGTTAAATGCTACTGTGATGAGTTTCTTTGGTATTCCCCCCCCTACAAAGATGTTAAATTTAATTATGTTATGGTTGCTATTAAGAAATGGTTCAAAAATATTCACCTTCTGGATGACATTTAGGACAAAATCAAGAATTCTTTTTCCCATTCTGGGCTCCAAGAAGCAGTCATTTGTAGATGTCTAGGCATTTTATCTCTGCATCTCTTCCTTCAGTGACATATAGTCAATATGAGGATAGTTGAAATAACCCTTTATTATGTGTTTTCTGCCTTTGCAACGTCTCTGATCTTCCTGAGTATTTCCCAGTCACTGTCACCACCTGGGTCAGGTGGTTGGTAGAATATTTTTACTGCTATACTCTCATTATTCAAGCATGGAATTTTTATCCATAGAGATTCTGTCGTACAGTTTGATTTATGTAAATTTACTTTATTAGATTCTATGGCTTTTTTCATGTATACCCCCCTACCATTGCCACCTACTCTGTCATTCTTTTATATTTTGTACCCTGGTATTACTGGATACATCAGTATTCAAGTTAAAAATAAAATAGTGAATATTAATAAAGTTGTGATTCATACTTTTGAAAACTGATCCCCCTTCTTGAACATGAAACCACTAGCTACCCTCCTCTCATGTACTCTACCATGTGCTGTTAATTACCTACACATCGTCTTCTGTCATCCCATGGCAATTTAGGGATTTTATAGTGTGGCCTATTATTGTAGTATTTAGTTCTTCATACACACTTCCAAGGAAAATGCTTCCTAATATGATAATTACTTGTTTTAATGTGAGCACTGAGATAGTTAACAGTATGGAAGTTTTAAGGTAAAGGCTGATTGAGCAGCCATTGCAATGAATAGGGCAGTTCACTCTTCAGATATCTCTGCAAACTGATTGGTTTCACTCACTTCACCTTTTTGTTGTATTTTAAATTAAAGCTGAGTCTCTCTAGAGAATAACTTATTGGCCAAGTATATGGCAAACATTTGGGAAACATTGAAGATAGTGGCTTAATATAACCCACATTTCCCTTTTCCAGATACTGTGTGAAAGGATAGCAATATAGCCCCGTGGCAGAGATGACAAGAAACAAAAATGAACAATCTGTGTAGATTTGTGGTTAACTCAACACTGCCTTAGAACTATAGTGTCAGAAGGGACCACAAGGGTCATTTAGTCTAACCCCCTGCCAAGTGGCAGGATTTGTTGTGACTAAACCATCCAAGACAGATGGTTGTACAGCCTCCTTTTGAAAACCTCCAGGGAAGGGCCTTCCACAACCTCCCTAGGCAGTCTGTTCAATTGTCCTATGTTCTTACAGTTAGGAAGTTTTTCCTGAGATTTAATTTAAATTTGTTATGCTGTAATCTGAATCTACTGCCTCTTGTTCTGCCCTCTGTGGCAACAGAGAACAACTTTCCTCTATCTTTGTTATGGCAGCCTTTCAAATCCTAAAGCATTTTCCTTCTGGATTTGGGCTTTCTTTTGCCTTTCAATATTTATTTTAACATGTTAAAACTGGGGGATTTTATGCTTTTATAGTATTATTCTGAATAAATATTGAAAGGCAAAAATATCCAGGCCCTATGGGAGAAGGCATGACAGCAACTGTTGGGCTAACTTCACTAGAGAGGAAAATAAAGCGTCACTTTGAACTCCTGTCTTGACCTTTACTTTCAGCAATGTCTTCCTTGGGGACAGGATGCTTTTATGTCTTTCTCACTCTTATTTTTTTTCCTTTGATAAATTGAGTGAATGGAAAGTATAGAGAACTCCAGGGTTAATTTTTTGTTAAATTTGCATATAGAAGTGTTCAGTGCTGTTGAAGTTGCAAGTTCAAGGGGGCAAGTAGAAAAATAAAACAAAAGAGATCTTGGTGATGAGGATCAAAAAAAATTGAAAAAGAGGCTAAAGTAGTTCCCTTACTGCCTCCTAAGAATTGATGATAAATATATAAAAAACTGCAAGCGAAATTAAATGGAGCATCTGGATTAAGTATTTTCTTTAGCAAAGTCACACATAGATATATTATTTTCTGAAACAACCTGATTCTTTTCTTTTAACTTAGATTACCAATAATGTTAAAGGATAATTATTCTGTATAATCAAAGAACATTGAGCACATAGTAGATAGTCAATGAAGAGACAGCTTTAGGTAACTTTGTCTGATTTAAAGGTTCAATTATGTAGATCTATGGGATTTAATATGAAGAGATTTTATCTATTGAAATAATATAAATGCAAGATAATGCTAATGAAAAAGGAAAAGTACAACGTCTTTAAATATAACACACTTTTGCAGTAAGGAAAAAATGATCATTAGACTCTGTTACTCATGCAGAGTCATCAGTAATTACTAGAATGAATGTAATCAGAGTCAAGCTACTTGTTACTTCGTGCAGCTCTCAGTGCGATTAATATGTAACTGAGGCCTGTATTTGGCAAATACCACATTCAGACAAGTTATGTAAAGTAACTTTTTACATCTTAAATTATTTAATACAGCCTCTAATCATGTTTACCTTAACTGGGACATTATCTTTTGGATGACACTGAATAATTTATCTGCATACTGTAAGTTATTTCTTAAGTATTGAAGATTTGTCTATATGTGTCTGTAGACAAGACATGACACGCACAAATACATGTCAACTTGATCCTTAATTAAGGAAAACAGTTTAAGACTTTCAGAAACTTGAGTTTTATACCAAGAATCTAATGAAATTTCAAAATCTAGAGGGTATGTTGTCAAGTTCTACATCTGAAATCCTTTTTATTGAAATTCAGAAAATATAGCTGGTAAAGGTGTCATTACCAGACAAATTATTGATCTGAAACATATTTTTAATTCAATATCTTATGACTTATATTTTGGAGATACCAGCATTATTACTCTAACAACTCTCAAAAATATAAAAAACAAATATTCTGGCCATAATTAAATAACTTTAAAATGTCATGCTATATTAGTTATTCAAGACTTACATAGTTTAACTGAGATCAGAATCTGACCTCATGTCTGTTGTAGAAGCAACATGATAATAAACTGAAAATGTTTGTAATGGGACCAAATATCTGTAGGAGACAAAATTCTCATAAATTCATTGTATATGATTGTTATATATGTTGCTTTTTACATATTGTTATATTATAACAACCATCATGGCAGCTCACTGGATGTATCAGATGTATTTTCACTGCATGTCATAGGTGCTTACAATTTCATACTGATAAAGGAGATAAAATTCAGATTCTGCTGTCCTAAAAACACAAGTACCTATAATCTGGAGCTAAAAAGGAATCTTCTTTTAGCTTTTAATAAATAAGACAGTAATCCTGATTACATGCTAAGAGTGATAGTAATAGATGTCAGAGTGGTAGCCATATTATTCTGTTTCAGAAAAAAACAATGAGGAGTCCTTGTGGCACCTTAGAGACTAACAAATTTATTTGGGCATAAGCTTTCATTAAAAGACATGAGTGCCTTACCAAGCAGGGGTTCAGTGCTAATGAGGCCAATTTAATGAAGGTGCCAGTGGCCTATTCTCAACAGTTGACAAGAAGGGGTGAATATTAAGAGACGGAAAAGTACTTTTGTAGTGCTAATGAGGCCAATGCAATCAAAGTGGACGTCGCCCATTTCCAACAGTTGACAAGAAGGAGTGCGTATCAGCAGAAGGAAAATTACTTTTTGTAGTGACCTATCCATTCCCAGTCTTTATTCAGATCTAATTTGATAGTGTTGAGTTTGCAAATTAATTCCAGTTCTGCAGTTTCTCGCTGAAGTCTGTTTTTGAATTTTTTTTGTTGAAGAATGGCCACTTTTAAGTCTGTTATTGAGTGTCCAGGGAGATTGAAGTGCTCTCCTTTTTAATGTTACAATTCTTGATGTCTGATTTGTGTCCATTTATTCTTTTCCATAGAGACTGTCTGGTTTGGCCAACATACATGGCAGAGGGGCATTGCTGGCACATGATGGCATGTATCACATTGGTAGATGTGCAAGTGAACGAGCCCCAGAAGGTGTGGCTGATGTGGTTAGGTCCTATGATAGTGTCCCTTGAATAGATATGTGGATGGAGTTGGCAACAGGGTTTGTTGCAAGGATTGGTTCCTGGGTTAGAGTTTTTGTTGTATGGTATGTAGTTGCTGGTGAGTATTTGCTTCAGGTTGGGGAGGCGGGGGCTGTCTGTAAGCGAGGACTGACCTGTCTCCCAAGATCTATGAGAGTGAGGGATCATCCTTCAGGATAGGTTGTAGATCCTTGATGTTGCACTAGAGAAATTTTAGTTGGGGGCTGTAGGTGATGGCTTGTAACTTCTGTTACTTTCTTTGTTGGACATGTCCTGTAGTAGGTAACTTCTGGTTACCCTTCTGGCTCTGTCAATCTGTAATAGATGTGCACATTTGCGCTCATACACCCGTGCACACCACCCATACATCCTTCCGTTGAAGTAAATACTTGAAATGTAACATGTTACCAAGGTCGAAGAAATCTCCAGTTTCAGAATTAATATGGCTTGAGGTAATTCCCCAATTTTCACAAAGTTGTTTACCGAT
Source organism: Gopherus evgoodei (assembly GCF_007399415.2). Lineage (NCBI taxonomy): Eukaryota > Metazoa > Chordata > Testudines > Testudinidae > Gopherus > Gopherus evgoodei. Next base: position 78,074,418 of record NC_044326.1, read on the forward strand.
GTCAAATATCCTACAGGGGCATCCATTACTATATTATAATAATATATTTTAAGTGCATCTTTTAGCACTCTGAAAACTGTAATTTGTTCCAGCTTAAGTTTAGAAGCTTAATTGGAACTTCTAGGTTTGGCCATATTATGACAAACACTTCCTGCGTGACCATGGGTAAGTCACTTAGCCTCTTTGCGTATGTCTATGCTGCAGTTAAAAACCTGTGACTTTCCCATGACACCTGACTTTGGCTCTTGCAGCTCAAGCTAATGGGCTGTTTAACTTCAGTATAGATGTTCGGGTTCAGGCTGCAGCCTGGACTATAGGACCCTGCAAGGTGAGAGTTAAATAGCCCCTTTTATTTTTTTATGACACCATCCTTTCTGTCTACACACTGAAGTATTTTCCAAAAACCTCTGAGATAAGTAATATTTTTATAATTTGAGATGTTAAAAACCATTATCTAGAATACCCTTATTTAGAGCAATCAGAAATATTTCTTCACACAAAGTTGTAATGCTTGTACAGTATTTCCTTTTCTAACTAACTTTTCATAAGTATAATCTTATTAATTTTCAATGTTTCTACTCCCCTTACAAATTAAATAAAACTTAAATTGTCAAATATTTACTTTTCTTATGCATAATAGGCAAACATCTATTCAAAACTCAGCCAATGAGGACAATAGCGCTTAAAAAAAACACTTTACACCTGTTTCCTTGGTAACTAACACAGAGCTAAAAGAATAAATTGCACAGAGTGGAAGGAAACAAATAGGCAAATCTTTCCACTTTTTCACTTTCTTTGAACTTTCATTAACATGCCCCAATCCAAACCTATCAATATTTCAAAAATTAAATATGAACTGGAGGACAGAGGAGTGACACTTTTTACTCCTGCTGGTTCACCTGTTTTAACGTTATTTAAGTTTCTGCAAAAACACAAACAAACAAAAAACACCAAAGCTATATTATCTAAAACCAGTATGAAGCCAATAAAAAAGTATTGAAATCATGCCTATTAGGCCGATGGGGGGAAATGTTGTAGATGCAAGAACCTGAAAACTTCATAGCTGGATTACTTCGTCCCATGGAGCATTCAAGCAAATGTTAAAGCTGGAAAAGATTAAAACACAGACTATAATTAGTATTTACCAGTAGTATCTCCTTTTAAGCTTTTTTCAAGATTGTAATGGTTATGAGCAACATTAAGGGAAGATTGTACCCAGCTTCTTCATGCAGGTTCAAAAAGAGGGAGATGGAAAAAGCCAGCTGTAGTGACTTTGATCCAGCAAAGTATGCAAGCATGAGTTTATACCTAAGCATGTGAGTAATCTTGTGAATTCTAGCTGTGAATTTAAGATCAGTGTGACTAAAACTGAGCATCAGGTTTCAGAGTGGTAGCCATGTTAATCTGTAAAGAACTAATGCTAATTTTCCTCCTACTGTTACTCACACCCTCTTGTTAACTGTTTGAAATGGGCCATCCTGATTATGAATACACAAGTTTTTTTTCTCCTGCTGATAATAGTTCACCTTAATTGATTAGTCTTGTTAGAATTGGCAACCCCCCTTTTTTCATGTTCTCTGTGTGTATATATATCTTCCTGCTGTATTTTCCACTGCATGCATCCGATGAAGTGGGTTTTAGCCCACAAAAGCTTATGCCCAAATAAATTTGTCAGTCTCTAAGGTGCCGCATGCACGCATTCTTAAAACTGAACTGTTAATCTTTCATCTCATGCCCTTTCCCCCTCCCTCCTTTCTTTGGGTATGTCTACACTTCAAGCTGCAGGTGTAAATTCCAGCTTGAAGATATATACGCACATTATTTGTTACTGATCTAGTGCACTAAAATAGTAGGAGGGGCTAGCCACCCCAAGACCAAGTTGCTAAATATGTACTCAAGTTGGCTAGCCCCTGTACTGCTTGGACTGCTGCAGCTTCCCTTTATTTTTATCATGCTAACATGATCAGAGCTCATACAGATATGTCTCCTTGAGATGGAATTTACATCTCCAGCTCAAAGTATGGATATGCCCTCAGTCACCATGAAGAATGCAGCCATCCTGTTTGTTACTCTGGCCTCGCTCTAGGTCCTCACATCCAGGCTATGTTTAAATATTGCTGGGACTTCCTTTGTAATACCCTAAGGGTGTGTCTACACTACAGGATTATTCCAATTTTACAGAAACTATTTTTTTTAAACAGATTGTATAAAGTCGAGAGCACGCGGCCACACTAAGCACATTAATTCGGTGGTGTGTGTCCATGTACCGAGGCTAGCATCGATTTCCGAAGCATTGCACTGTGGGTAGCTATCCCATAGCTATCCCATAGTTCCCCCACTCTCCCCCACCCATTGGAATTCTGGGTTGAGATCCCAGTGCCTGATGGGGCAAAAAACATTGTCGCTGGTGGTTCTGGGTACAGCCTCACCTCTCCCTCTGTGAAAGCAGCAGCGATAACCGTTTCACGCCTTTTTTCCTGGGTGAACTGTGCAGATGCCGTCCCACGGCAAGCATGGAGCCTGCTCAACTCAAAACAGCAATTATGGACGTTGTAAACACCTCGCACATTCTCATGCAGTCTATGCTGAACCAGGACCTGCAAAACCAGGTGAGGAGGCGGTGGCTACGGCAGAGCGACGATGAAAGTGATGAGGACATGACACAGAATTCTCTCAAACCATGAGCCCTGGCGCATTGGAGATCATGCTGGTAATGGGGCAGGTTCTAGCCATTGAACGCCAATTTTGGGCCCGGGAAACAAGCACAGACTGGTGGGACCGCATAGTGTTTCAGGTGTGGGATGATTCCCAGTGGCTGTAAAACTTTCACATACGTAAGGGCACTTTCATGGAACTTTGTGACTTGCTTTCCCCTGCTATGAAATGCCAGAATACTAATATGAGAGCAGCCCTCACAGTTGAGAAGTGAGCGATAGCCCTCTGGAAGCTTGCAACACCAGACAGCTACCGGTCAGTCGGGAATCAATTTGGAGTGGGCAAATCTACTGTGGGGGCTGCTGTGATGCAAGTAGTCAAAGCAATCGCTAAGCTGCTGCTACGAAAGGTAGTGACTCTGGGAAATGTGCAGGTCATAGTTAATGGCTTTGCTGCAATGGGATTCCCTAACTGTGGTGTGGTGATAGATGGAACCCATATCCCTATCTTGGCACCGGAGCACCAGGGCAGCCAGTACATAAACTGCAAGGATACCTTTCAATGGAGCTGCAAGCACTGGTGGATCACAAGGGACATTTCACCAACATCCACGTGGGATGGCCGGGAAGGGTTCAGGACGCTCGTATCTTCAGGAACACTACTCTGTTTAAACAGCTGCAGCAAGGGAATTACTTCCCAGACCAGAAAATAACAGTTGGGGATGTTGAAATGCCTGTAGTTATCCTGGGGGACCCAGCCTACCCCTTGATGCCATGGCTCATGAAGTCATACACAGGCAGCCTGGACAGTAGTCAGGAGCTGTTCAACTACAGCCTGAGCAAGTGCAGAATGGTGGTAGAATGTGCATTTGGATGTTTAAAGGGACACTGGCGCTCATTACTGGCTCGCTCAGACCTCAGCCAAACCAATATCCCCATTGTTATTGCTGCTTGCTGTGTGCTCCACAATCTCTGTGAGACTAAGGGGGAGACATTTATGGCGGAGTGGAAGGCTGAGGCAAATCACCTGGCCGCTGATTACGCGCAGCCAGACACCAGCGCGATTAGAAGAGCACACCAGGAAGTGGTGCATGTCAGAGAAGCTTTGAGAACCTGTTTCATCACTGGCCAGGGTATGATGTGACTGTTGTGTTTGTTTCTCCTTGATGAAAACCTGCCCCCTTGATTGACTCATTCTTTGTAAGCAACCCACCCTCCCCCTTTGATCACAGCTTGCTTTCTAAGGAAATAAAGTCACTATCATTTAAAAATCATGTATTCTTTATTAATTCATTATAAAAAGAGGGAGAGAACTGACAAGGTAGCCCGGGTGGGGTTTGGGAGGAGGATAGGAGGGAAGGAACAGGCAACTAAACATTTTTCAAAATAATGACAGCCTTTTGGTTGGGCTGTCCACTAGGGTGGAGTGGGCGGGTGCATAGAGCCTCCACCCACACGTTCTTACACATCTGGTGGGTGAGGAGGCTAAGGAACATGGTGAGGGGGAAGGGTGGTTATACAGGGGCTGCAGCGGCACTCTGTGATCCTGCTGCCGTTCCTGAAGCTCCACCAGACGCCGGAGCATGTTAGTTTGATCACGCAGCAGCCCCAGTGTTGCATCCCGCCACCGCTGATCTTCCTGCCGACACCTCTCATCTCGAGCGTCTCTCCTGTCCTCACATTTGTCCCTCCTGCCTCATGGTCACTGGCATCTTTCCTGTACTTTGATACCACGTCCTTCCACTCATTCAAATGAGCTCTTTCATTGCAGGTCACTTCCAAGATTTCGGAGAACATTTCGTCTTGTGTCTTTTTTTTCCGCCGCCTTATCTGAGGTAGCCTTTGGGACGGAGTAGGGAGGTTTGAAAAATTTTTAGCTGCAGGAGGGAGGGAGAAAAAGGAGAGAAGTTTTTTAAAAGATACATTTTACAGAACAATAGTTACACACTTTCACAGTGAACAACACTATTCATGTTACATTGCACATGTGATTTCAGTACAAGGTCACATTTTGCATCTTAATATTGAGTGCCTGCGGCTTTGGTGTTAGAGATCACAGACACAGGTCCAGGCAACAGAATTCGGCTTGCATGCGGCCATGGTAAGCCATTGTCTTTCGGTTTCTGCAGCCTTCATATGTCCAGCACCCTCGTTTCCCAAATACCAAGCAAAGTCCGTTGAGTGCTGTGTCTTTCCTGTTTAACATGCAGCAGCAGAAACCAAACTCTCCCCCCCATCCAATTCTCTGGGATGATTGCTTTACCCTTCCCCCCACCGCGTGGATGGTATCATGGAAGATCCCTGCTTGCCAAATGCAAAAACGCTCAGCGCCAATCACCCTTCCCTCCTCCCCCTGCTTGGCTCACTGCAGAGAAGGATTTTTTTTCAGCCACAGGCAAACAGCCCAATGGGAATGGCCACCTCTGTCCCCTTAATTAAATTCCTGTGTTTCAACCAGGTTACCATGAACGATATCCCTCTCCAGAGGACAACACAGTGAGATAAAGAACGGATGTTGCTTGAATGCCCAGCAAACACCGGGACCATATGCTGCTAGGCTTTGTCATGCAATGATACCAGATTACTTGCTACATGAATGGCGTGGTCAAGTGTCCTACCATGGAGGACGGAATAAGGCTGCGCTGCCCAGAAACCTTCTGCAAAGGCTTTTGGAGTACCTCCAGGAGAGCTTCATGGAGATGTCCTTGGAGGATTTGCGTTCCATCCCCAGACATGTTAACAGACTTTTCCAGTAACTGTACTGGCCGTGAATGCATCCCAAGTCCTCAGGGCAAATTAATCATTAGAAAACGTTTGCTTTAAAACCGTATTTTATATTTACAAAGGTACACTCACCAGAGGTCCCTTCCATGGCTTCATTGTCTGAGATAGTGGCTTGGGAGGGCTGGGAGGGCAATTCCATCAGGCTGAGAAAAAGGTCCTGGCTGTTGGGGGGAACAGTGTGCTGTGTGCTCTGCAAGCTCGTCCTCCTCTTCCTCCTCCTCATCTTCCCCGTCCGCAGAATCCTCAGGCATGGCGGAGATTACCCCCGCCTTGGAATTCACAGTCAGGGTGGGGTAGTGGTAGAGAACCCCCCTAGAATTGCCTGCAGCTCAGCGTAGAAGCAGGATTTTGCAGCCCTGCCCTGGACCTTCCGTTTGCTTCTTTGGTTTTCTGGTAGGCTTGTCTAAGCTCCTTAACTTTCTCATGGCACTGTACTGAGTCCCTGATGTGGCCTCTCTCCCTCATGGCCTTGGAGATTTTTTCAAATATTTTTTCATTTTGTCTTTTGGAACAGAATTCTGTTAGCACGCAACCATCTCCCCATATAGCGATCAGATCCAGTACCTCCCATACGGTCCATGCTGGAGCTCTTTTTCGATTCTCAGACTGCATGCTTACCTGTGCTGATGAGCTCTGTGTGGTCATCTGTGCTGATCAGCTCTCCATGCTGGGCAAACAGGAAATTAAATTCAAAAGTTCGCGGGGCTTTTCCTGTCTACCTGGCCAGTGCATTTGAGTTCAGATTGCTGTCCAGAGCGGTCACAATGGTGCACTGTGGGATAGTGCCGGGAGGCCAATACTGTCAATTTGCAGCCACACTAAACCTAATCCGACATGGCAATACCGATTTCAGCGCTACTCCTCTCGTCGGGGAGGATTACAGATACCGATAGTAAGAGCCCTTTATATCAATATAAAGGGCTTTGTTGTGTGGATGAGTGCAGGGTTAATTCGGTTTAATGCTGCTAAATTCGGTATAAACGCCTAGTGTAGACCAGGGGTAAGATACAGCTTTTTTCCATCATACAGCTGAAATTCTTGCCTCTTGATTGCTGCAACATTCTCTTCTCTGGTCTTGACAAATACAATCTTGCTTCATTTGTAACTATTCAAAATACTCCTGCAGAGATCATTTTTCTGGCTCATCCCTCTTGTTTCACCCCTCTATTGCTCCCTCAGCTCCCATTTCTCCGTGACATTAAAGACAAATTACTTGTCTTCACTTTCAAAGCCTTCATGTCCTACCCACCCTGCTTACCAACAGTCATATGTTATTGAGATGTCAACTCATGCCTCTGCTCTGTCAGAAATTCAAGACTTCTTCATCTACTGGTTAAATTTTCAAGCAAGCATCTTTGTTCTTTTCCACCATGCTGTGTCTTATGCATAAATATCTGCAGAGCCACCTTGTTTTCCTGACTTGGATTCCCAGCTGCAACAGCGATGCAAGTATTAAATAATAGTTCCTTTTGAAGTCAGCACAACTACCTATGTATTTAGAGTTAAGCAATATGGTGCCAGTCGCTGTCCTTGCACACACTAATTCATCTTTTCCCAGACTACTTCTAAAATTCTGAACCTATGAGTAGTTTCAAACAGATGCTGATTGAAAAAACATATTTTTTAAATGACAGAGGAATGTTTTTTCCTTTCCCCTGAAATGTGTATTTTTCTTGCGGCCCATATAAATGGCAATAATCAGTGTTAGATCAAGACTGATAGGTTTATGATCTGTTATCTAGCTGCACAGTTAGGAATAGGAGCTTTATATTTTTGGAAAGAGAAGATTCATAGCTTCCCATCTGGATGGCTATCACTACTTTCTAGCCCTGGAAGTCTCAATAATATTAAAATCATGACACACTGAAATACCAAAACAAAACAAAAACAAACAAAAAAGAAAGTGTGATCACTTTTAGAGGTGTGTGACATTTTGATTGATTTTTCTCTCCCTATGACTCCTGTACAACTGGACTCACACTGACTAAGGCATTGAGCTATATAGGCAGAAGCATGCAAAAAGTTATCCCAATTGATTAAAAGACTCTCTAAAACATAATTTTCTGTGGCATGTGGGGCATATTGAGCATACATGATGGTATGGTAGGTAAGACTTTATTGGCACTCAATTGGAATGACATAGTTTCACCATTTTAAAGTAATTTTGGCAATGCCAACTTATGCCAGTAGGAGCTTTTACACTGTACTACAGTCTTGTGTATTCTTATTGTATTTATATAAATTAGAGGGAATATAGGAATGAGCTGGAAGAGAGGAAGTCAAAGCAGCAGTTCTAAATGAAATTTCAAGGAGCTTAGAAGTGGAAAGAAAGGAAAAGGGCTGGTAATTGGGGAGGCAGGTCAAATGCACAGAAAATGATCTCTACTTATACTTATTTTACAGATAAAGAGGACTAACACCAAATTATTTTAACTCAATAGTCTAATATAAACCTGTTATATATATAACAAATGTAATAATCTTAAACCATTATCAAAGTTACACTGCTGCTAACATAAAACAAAAATATTCTGCAGGAACACCTAGTGATATTGAGGTGCACATTACATCAAAGTTTCCAGAGTCTTCACAGCAACTTTGATACAAGGTAGCAAAGTTCAATATAAGCTAAGTTCTTTCTGTCAAATACAATGAAAAAGAAAGAATGGGTAAGGAAAGCTAGACATAACCACACTTTTCCATAGAATTGTCACAGGTTGTGCAGGTTCTTGAGTCATTCTTATTCTTAAAGAATGCCAATGGTAGTCTGTACCTTTTTACCTATCCTTGTTTCTTTGACTCAGCATGTTAAGAGGAAACTCTGTAGAGAAAATGTAGGCTAAACAATTTGAGCATGTGTTGAAAAGTAGTTACAATTTTTATTTATATATTTATTTTGATTTAAAATATGTAAATACGTATATGTAACCTCTAAGCAATCTAACAATGAAAACTTAAAATTTATAGGGGGTATCAGTCAGCAATATAATACAATAAGATAAGTTAATATACTAGCCAGTAAGTACATCAGTAAATTATACATAATCCTTCCACCAAAATGCCCAGGAGTCAGCCCTCCCCTGAAGTATTGTCAAATTGATGGGTTTTGCAGCATTTCTGAAGGTCAACACATTCAGGGTATTTTTGCATTATTTATTGATAGCTGTCCTGAACTATTGAAAAGAAACAAACAAAAACAATGGTAACAGAAAACTTATTGCAAGTGTTAGAAGTTATTTTCTTTTATAAGTTCTCAGTCAGGAATAGACTAACATAATTATCAACAATACTTTTATATAATACTTTTGTACACAATAACTTCAAAGTACTTTGAATTGAGTGCTCTTTCTGTGAGCTAGGGGAGTATTATTCTCATTTTGTAGATGGGAAACGAGGCACAGAGAGGTTAAATAACTTGCCACGGTCGCAAACATCACAGACCTAACTGGCAAAGAACCTATACATCCAAAGCATCTTAATTACAGTTGTCACCGTATTTCATTTGTATTGTGTGTGAGAAGTGCAATGGTATCTGTCTAAATCCTAACTGATTCAGACAAAGGTTTTTTTAATACAATAAATTGTTATTATTTTATGTTTTGAAAAAATGACTGTGCTTTGGTGATTAAATATTGACAATCTTTCTATACTAATCTCAAAGAGATGGAGAAGATGTTGGATGGCCCATTACTATTGTAGCTGGTATTGTAATTCAGAATCAGGTAGATCTGTAGAGTGAACAGGTACACAGTGCAAGGAAATTACCGCTATTATCTTACTTAAACAGCACCATAGAAAGAATAGGCTTAAATACTAAATTCTAATCTAAAATGATGATCTACAGGAGATGGGCTATAGACAGATAAAATTGCTTTGCCAATTATATTTACTTCGTTTATAGCTGGCTGGTCACGACAAACCTTGTTAATGTTTCAGAATCTATACAATAATTAGCTATCCATTTCTGTCTCAAATTAACTACAGTTTCTTTCCTATTTTTTTTCACATTAAAATTGTTTAACCTAAGAATCATTAATGATATACAAACACAATAAAAACTTTGGTTGTTTGTTTTTTTGGTAACCAGCAACTTATGCCAATGGTTATGATTTCCCCTTAGGAAAAAAATTATTAAATTTCCAACAGAAACCAAAAAAATAGGGACCAGAAATTACCTTGATTGTAGAAACTCCATAGAGACTTTTAGTTAAGGCTGACAATTTCTGTTCCTAGGGAAGTATTTTGTCCATGAATACATGATTTATCAGTGTGGTAAGTATAAACCATTTTAACAACCGATAGGGGGTAATTTAAGGTATTTAGTTGACAGTGACACTGTTATAGTATAATTAGAGTGATTGCAGGCAAGAGTTTAACTGGATCCCTCCCTTAATCTATAGTCATTGTGAATCACCTAAAAAACAGTATCTAAATTATTATGCCAATAGTAAATGCCATATATCGCTCTGTATGTAGTCAGTTAATGCAGAACAGAAACAATAGATTCTCCATCATTGTCAAATCTAGATGTAGATTCTAATTATTTACTCCACTTTTTCTACATATGACTATTGTAGTCAATTTGAGATAAGCAAGCTATGTAAATAAAAGACAGAAAAAATTCTATATTCCTCTTCTCACTCTCCATAGTAAGTGTAATTAGTTCAAGTAACTGACCTGTTCAAAGTTGAGAACTAAAATGGTTTTAATTAAGGCATGAAAAATGTCTTCATGACTAAGTGATTGAATTATTTCAATAAAATTCACTTGGATAATTAGTACTTTAGTACATGTAGTGACATTTAAAGTAAAAATATTGAACTTTCACTGTTTAAGCATTATAATTTTTATCTCAAATTAAAGTCAAACTTTAAGTAATTTTGTGTCTACAAGAAGACTTGATGTTCCCCATGTGAATCCTTCCCACATAGTAATGTTTACAGCTTTATAATACTCCTGTGTATTAGAAGTGTTATCTCAACTATACAGTGGGAGACCCTAGAGTCAGCTTGGACCAGCTAACAAAGTAAAATATATTGACCTAATTCTACACTAGAGAAAAAGCTATGGTTTCTTTAGTTAAACTTATTCTCTTTCCAAAAACTATACAAAACTTGCCCAAGGTCACATAAGATGCCTGTGTCAGAAATAGGAATTGAACTGAGATCTCCTGAGTCTCAATACAGTGCTTTAACCACCAGACATCTGTCCTAAGACAAATGGAATACTTTGCAAAATTGGTGGCGTAGACTGTTAACCCTTTGGTCACAGCGCATACATACAGCCCATGAGGCAGGATCTACATATGTTGTCCAGCTTTGAGAAATTAAGAGCTTGTAAGACACAGTAAATTTTAGATATAATTCTACTTTAAGTCTTTGTATAAATTGTATGGTGTGCAATTGGAATCTTTTGACTATCAGTGTCTGTTGGGGCTATACCTGCGCCAGCCATGTCCTTGTGCCACTCTCCTCAAGGGCATATGATACAGAGTGGCCAAACTAATTTAGTTTCCTTCTTTGACAGGATAACTGGCCTAATAGATAGGGAGGAGCAATAAAGGCAATATATCTTGACTTTAATAAGGCTTTTGACACAGTCTCAAGTGACATTCTCATAACTAAACTAGAGAAATATGGTCTCAGTGAAATTACCATAAGGTGGATGCACAACTGGTTGACAGGCTATATTCACAGAGAAGTTATCAGTGGTTTGCTGTCAAATTGGGAAGACATATCAAGCGGGGTCCTTCGGAGGTCTGTCCTGAGTCTACTACTAGTCAATATATTCATTAATGTCTTGGATAATGGAGTAGAAAGTACATTTATGAAATTTGCAGATGATCTGGGAGGGTTTGCTAGCACTTCATGTGACAGGATTAGAATTCAAAATGACCTTGAACAATTTAAGAGCTGATCTGAATCAAGATGTAAATCAATAAAGTGCAAAGTACTGCGCTTAGGAAGGAAATGCCAAATGCACAAATACAAAATGGGGAATAACTGACTAGGCAGCAGTACATCAGAATAGGACATGGGAGTTATAGTGGATCACAAATTGAATATGAGTCAACAAGATCAAGAGATCTTGGAGCATTGTAAATAGTTCTTGGAAAACACTCAATGCTCAGCAGAAGTCAAAAAAGCTAACACAATGCTGGGAATCACTAAGAAAGGGATAGATAATAAGACAGAATTTCATATTGCCTCTATATAAATACATGGCATGCCCACTACTGAATACTGAATACTTCTCAAAAAAGATATATTGGAATTGGAAAAGGTTCAGAAATGGGTAACAAAAATGATTAGGGGCATCAAACAGCTTCAGTATGAGGAGAGATGAATAAGACTGGGACTTTTCAGCTTGGAAAAGAGATGACTAAGAGGGGATATGATAGAGGCCTATAAAATCACAACTGGTTTGTAGAAAGTAAATAAGGAAGTGTTATTTACTCCTTCTCATAGCACAAGAACTAGGAGTCCCCAAATTAAATTAACAGACAGCACTTTTAAAACAAACAAATGGAAGTATTTCTTCACACAGTCACCCTGTGGAACTCTGCCAGAGGATGTGTTGAAGGCCAAGACTATAACGGTTCAAAAAAGAACTAGAGAAATACATGGAGGATAGGTCCGTCAATGGCTACTAGCCATGATTGGCAGGGATGGTGTCCTTTGCCTCTGTTTGTCAGAAGCTGGGAATTGGCAACAGGGGTTGAATTACTTGTTGATTACCTCTGAAGCACCTGGAATGGCCAATGTTGGAAGACAGGATACTGGGCTTAATGGTCTTTTGATCTGACCCAGTATGCTGTTCTTATGTGTGATGCTGTTGCAAATAGAGACAAATATCAAGGAGAGGGGACTGTTAATAGGAATGTCATATGTAAGACACAAAATAAAATTATTCTGATCTACTCTGAACTATTGAGGCCTTAGCTGGAGTATTGTGATAAAACTTATGTGATAAAACTGGAGAGAGACAGAGGAGAGCAACAAAAAATGGTAAGAGGTTTAGAAAACATGATCTGTTAGGAAAGATTAAAAGGAATTGAGCATGTTTAGTCTAGGGAAGACTGAAAGGGACATAACAGTCTTCAACTATGTAAAAGTTTGTTATGAAGAGGACAGTGATCAATTGAGGGTAGGATAAGAAGAAATTGGCTTAGTTTGCAGAAAGGGATATATAGGTTAAACATTAGAAAATCTTTCTAACTATAAGGATAGTTAAGCACTGGAACAGGCTATGTAGGGAGGTTGTGGATTCCCCATCACTAGAATTTTTTGAGAACACGTTAGACAAAATCTAGCAGGAATGGTGTAGTATACTTAATCCTGCCTCAGCCAGGGACTAAATGACTTTCGGAGGTCCCTTCTAACCCTACATTTCTATGATTTCTGTGATCTCAAGAAACAACTCTGTCTTGAAACCTTAAACTTGTTTCTAATATTACAACAAAACTTCTCCCTTCACCTTGAAATGTGGCCTGTATGTGTGTGATGGAGGTTAGAGGAATTGAGGAGGTTTTATTACATTTTGTTGTAGAGAAAATAGCTTTTATAATCACTGTAACCAGAACATATGCATAATGTAGTCCCTGGTTTATAGAAATACCTGACAATGAAAGGAATAAATTAGAAAAAAAAAGTATGCAGTTCTGTCGATCCCAGGATATGAGAGATGTAAGATGATGACAATATATGGAGATACACCTTTTTTGTAGAACTGGAAGGGACCAAAGGTCATCAAGTCCAGCCCTCTGCCTTTACTAGCAGGACCAAGTACTGATTTTACCCCAAATGGCCCCGTCAAGGATTGAACTCACAGCCCTGGGTTTAGCAAGTCACTACTCAAACCACTGGGCTATCCCTCCCCCCAATGGTTGAGATAATATTTTTTAGTGGACTAACAGAAGCTGTTTCAATAAAGGGTATTAACTTGCCCACTTTCTGTCTCTACTAGATCATATGTCATAGATATGCTTGCTCCCTCTTACCCTCCCTCCTCTATTAAACTTAAATTCATATTCAAGGTGGATAAAGAGTTTGGGTTGGTTTATGAGTACTTACAGTTGTCACTTTTGTTTTTGAAGTCAAATACTGTTATGAACTATATACATTTTGTAATACATCATTTTATCATGTTTACCATCATTACCACATATATTGTATTGTAATTTATACTTTATTAATATTCATACAAAATGTAGTATGTATAAAATTTTATGAAAATCTTCAGATAGTCCAGCTCTAAAATTACCTACAGTGAAAAGAATAGCAGGCTGTTGGACACTGTTTAAGTAGTTACAAAATGTTTTTAATTGAAAATCTTGTGAGACAGACAACTAAGCAACCACATATGATTGTTACACCTTTATAATCCTATTTGGCCTCTCCCAAAGCGCATATAAGTAAATGGAAAACCTCCCACTTACTTGGATTCAGCCTTCATAGAACAGATCTCTAGCTCACTAGATGTACAAATGAAAACAGCAATGCACCTACATGCATTAACCCTGTTGGATAGTGCTAGCAGTAGAAGATGTCACTGTCCTCTCTATTTGCATATTTTCTTTATCCATTTAAACAATTTTTAAAATCAGCTTCAAAATTATCTTGTGCATTTCCTTTCCAGGGGACAAGTGCACATCCACTGAATACAGCAAAGTGAAAAATATGTTGTTGGATCTACAAAACCAGAGATACATTGCACAAGCAAGAGAAAAAAATGCTGAAGATAAAATGATTTTAAAGAAATTGCTAGTGGATCAAATGTTTAAATATTTCGATTCTGACAACAATGGACTTGTGGACAGTAATGAACTCTCTCAGGTAAAATTTGGATTTTGCTTTCATCAGCACATTACCTTTTTAGTTTGCTTTTTAGTTAACTTGGTTAAGTTTGTAAAATCTCTAGTGTGGTGTATATATGTGGTATGTGGTACCTTTGATGCAACCCTTTTCCTTCATTTGATACTTACATGTAGGCTTAGTAGATGTGAGACTTAACTCAAGGATTTAGGACGTCTTGAAAAGGATTATTATTATCTTAAGGCATTAAATAAGACAGTGTTAAGAACTAAATAAGTCAAGAAATTCAAAAATTCTGTAAAAATGTTGACCATGTTGAACTGCACTATTTAATATTGTATCCCAATATAATCTTCATACCACCTCATTCTGTATATAACATGTCATATTTCATAGCCCCTTTTATCTCAGAGTATGTAAAGTGCTATATATAGTAATTCTTTACTAGTGAACAACTCAGATAAATCAGTTGGAGACTTCATAGAAATATTGACAGCAGGATTTGGTTCCTGATTGCAATATTTTGGTTTACCAGTCATGAAATTTCTTTCCACAATATGTGACATGCAAATACCTTTCCAGCAAAGAGATTATGGATTTTGCAGTAGTCAAGCTGTCTCCTTTCATGAATTCTTAAAACTGATGTTTCCAAAAGTGAGATCTTTCCCAAAAGTTAATTTATTTAATGTATCATTACAGTATCTAAAGTTGGCCAGACATTAATCATTTTCCCTTTCATTTGAAAAGCCATCATCCTGATGTGATTTGTTATTAACAAATGATTGTGATTTACTATAATTTAATACAGTATTATAGCTCAAGAATATATTTACCTCAGTTGTCCAGTGTAAGTATATGACAAATTGTGGAGTCTTTACTCATGTTAGTGAACACTTACTTATGTAACTACTTTAATGGTCACTAATGGGACTACTCACGTGGGCAAGTGCTAACCCAGGATGGGTAAAGTTTGCACTATCTAGACCATACTGATTAAAATTTAATCTTTCCCCCTCTCTCAAAAGTAACAGTAATTCAAAATATCTAAACAATTTGTAACACTAGGAAAATTCAGTCATGGTTGAAGGGATTTGGTACCTTGCAGGATCAGACTTCAAGTTAACCAGAATAAAAGAAGATAATACATTGGCCCTGCTGGTGGTTAGCTATGAATAAGATTAAGATTCTGTTACAGGTATTTTTGGTAAAAGTCAGGGACAGGTTGCAGGCAATCAACAAAAATTAATGGAAGCCCACTACCTGGCCCTGACTTTTACTAAAAATACCATGGTGGAGGAGAAGACTAACAGTCAGAGCACTGCCAGCTGCTGACATCCAGCAGCTTTTCCAGTCCCACTGCTGCTCCTGCTGCAGGGGATGATTGAACCTCAGCTGCTGCCCTGGAAGCCCTGAGGACCGCTGCTTCTGCCATCTGTTCCAGCACTGACACTGCTTTTGTCACAGGGGATGACCACTGCTGTTCCAGCCCCAGGGGAGGTCGACCCAACCCCAGCCACTGCCTTGGCATCCCTGGGGCTGACAGCTGCTTCAACCCTGCTGCTGCAGAAGAAGTCATGGAGGTTCTGGAAAGTCACAGAATCCGTTACCTCCATGATAGAATCATATCCTTAGCTATAAATTGCATCCAGCAAACTTACTTTCTAGCTATCTGTTCTCTTACACATAAAACAAACTATTATTGAATACCCATTTATAAACTCTGATTGTTTTCTTGTTGTTGCAGAACTCTTTGTTACTTAAGTTACTTTATAGTGGTGTGGGTGGGTGGGTGTGAAAGCGAGAACAAGGATCCAAATTATTATGGGGAGACATGGGAATAAAATTGTGCTTTTCTGGTGAAGAATGCAGTATTTCCCATATGGTGGGATTGACCTTTTACAGACAGTAAACCACCTTTCTTATTTGCCGTAAGTGTTCACTGAAAGGTATTTGGGCTTTTAATGTGCTTCATCAAACTCAACTAGACATATTGAAGTGCATTTTTTGCAGTACTATAAAAAAAGATGAAACAATTTTACACTTGATTAAGTCCCCAGAAGCTGTGTTTTGTTTTGCTACTGTATTTACTCATTATGCTTGTGGGCCATCCAGACGAATGTATACTGATGAAAAAGTGGGAAATTCTCCTAAAATGACTTGATCCAAAAGCAGATTAAGCATGTCAGATAGAGTAATGATGAGGAATGAGATCTGCTTCACACCCTTATTCATGACGTACTGTTTAGAGCATCAGATGTCAAAATATATATTGTTTTCTTTTCTTGTATTTTCTGATTTAAAATAGGACAAAGGAAAACATTTAGTGGGATTTTTTTAAAGCTCATAATTATTCTTTCATATATTGGTATTGTCTGTTTGAATACATTCCAGTTACTGTGGCAGGAGACTTATTATGTATTGGTAAACTTACTTGTGAAGTTGACTGCTGTTTCCAAGGGTGACGCATTGAAGCTATAGAAAAACCTTTAAACTCAGATGAGGAATACACCTTTTTAATGTATTACCAAAAATCTTACACTGCAAGTACAAGTGAAGGCATAGTGTCTGACTTCTCATGAAGCACAGCAGTGTAAACAAGACTCTTATTTATACTTGGAATGTTTTTACTAGATATAGGACAAGCACAACTTAAATATATGTCATAGGCCTAGCTGCACCTTTTGATCTCTCTGAGTGCATCCCCCTTAGGTGTTAGACCTCTCGTCTTCACCTATTCTGGATGGAATCTCATGATTTTCCTGACTCTTTAGACCAGGTCCAGGGTACACCCTGTGTACCAACTGTGATTGCTCAACAGACGTGGCATTCTGCAAGTCTTCCCTTCAGGAGCTGTGATAAGCAGTGAATGCAGTGACCCAAAACAGCCTATTCTAAAGGAAGTATGGTTTAAGCTCAACAGTAAGGAACAAAGAGAAAAAGGCCTTAACACAATAAAAAGTCTACCTGCATATCTATCTTATCTAATGCTTAGGTAGGCCTAGCTTATCCTAGATATCCCAGCCATTGTGGGCTGGGGGTCTGCTCCCCAGCAGTCTCTCTCTCTCTCTCTCCCTCTTTTTATCTACTGAAAGTTCTCTCTCCCATTTTCCTTCCTAAAATTTTTACTCACACACACATTCTATGTTTTAGAATCTCACTGCATAGTCTTTAATTCATGCAGTGCCTACATGGATAGTAAATTAAATTCCTCTTTTATTCACAGATTAAATGAAAGGTAATATTGTGAACAACATAGTTATTGCATGTTAATTCATTAAAAAAACTAACTTTAGTTTAGTATTTTAATTTTATTATAGTATTAGCATTCATTTCTTCCCAAAGATACAGGCTGGATAGTAGGCATTATGATCAAATTTTCCAAGTAACAGTTTAATTTTGAAAATTCTTATTACTAGATTTTGATCCAATCATGGTCAGTTCTTATATTTACCAATACAATGTTACTGAGCTATTTCTTTAGAGTTGATGGGTCTATCCTTTTATATATAACCCACTACTTGGAGTTGAAGTACATCAGCATCTACTAACTCAGAGATGAAAGGTTCCTAAACTGTATTATTCCTCTATTGTGTCAAAGCTCTGAGATCTAAAGAGAATGGCATTTTATTTTTTTCCTTATATGGTAATACCATGCTTTCTTCTTACTGCCTTCAATACCTTGTATCCCTATTTACACAGCCAGGACTACTCTCTTTAGTCACACCATTGTCCTCCACATCCAAACAGCTTTCTGAAAGAATCCTGTAGCATCATTCAATGTATAGCTCCTCACTTTCATTTTGCAGATGATCATTGTTGAGATGAAATCTGGTATTGCCACACTCCCTCTCGCTTGTTATTGCCTCTAGTCTTTATGTTTTTGTCCTTACCTGTTTCTTCCATCATGTTGTTTCCTTTTCAAACTTTGGTACACTTTCATGCCTGTGGCACAAGTAGGGACATGCTATGGCTCTTTAGCTACTGCTGTACATACTTTGCTTTTTATTGGGCATTATTATTTTCTAAATGTTGTACAAAAATATAAAAATGTATGGTGCCTGCCCCCAAGTTCTTATAATCAAAGATAAAAGGGGAAAAAGAGCAGAAAACTAAAAATGATTTAGGAAAAAGATGGGTGGAATGGAAAGACATTTTATAGTGGTCAGGGTGATTGGCTCACATCTTGCCATGATTGCTTGTTTTTAGTAGAAAAACTTCTTTGTTTTATCTGCCATGGGGAACACATTCAATTATCTTTGACAGAACCAAATTAGTTGTTTCCACTATTCAAATCACATGATTGAAAAATATATATTATAAGCATTAAAAGTGTTTTAAGCTTCTGATAATGAGAGATGGAGATCCTCTCTCTGATTTTGATTTAGGAGAACGTCCCTATTGAGGAAAATACTTAAATCCCATTGACTTCAAGTGCTCCTGTGTTTTCTTATATAACAATGGACTTAAGTATATGCTTTCCTAACTCAAGCTTTTATCTACAAGGCACAGGCAGGGACATTATAAACTTCTGCATAACTCATGCCTCATTTTCAAGGTCAGTCCTATCATTTAGCACATACACAACATTTTATTATATCCTTCTTAATTATATAGTAGTGATGCCCTAACCTGCATGCTTTGCTTTAGAGAACAGATAAAAGATGCAGTTGCTGCCTTGAAGAGTTTACTATTTAATTTTAGACAAGAGAGCAACTAAGGCTAATAAACAATAGCTGTAAAGGGAAAGAGATTATAATAAGATGATCATGATTATTCATCTTTTTTGTTTTGTAAATATTCACATGTATGAGGCCCCCACCTCCTGTTCTCCTGCAGGAAGAGATGGAACAGGGTGTGACCCGTTGTTCCCGGGGAAGTCCTCACTGGAAATGCCAAGATCAGGGCAGGCTATAAAAGGGGGAACAGATAGTCCCAAGATTGGTGGGTAACACTGAAGTTTAATTTCCCAACCAGTCATATGATTCCTCACACTGGTTATCAAGAAGCGAAAAAAAAAAATCTCACACAGCCCCCTTTATTTCATTCCAGTTTTCAGGCTCCTAATCAACACCTAGGTCCAGTACAGTGAGAAGTTATTTAAAAAAAACTCTCCTCACATATACAAAATGTTCTTCTGACCCTTAAAGGTCAATCAGATTACCAGGTCAGTATAGGTTTGGATCTTATCCAGAAGACTATACTGACAGCCAATCCTTTAGTATCTAAAACTAAAATTTTATTATAAAGAAAAAAGAGAGAACAAGAACACAGATGTTAAATGGTAAAACAGTCTCATACAAACAAAGATTCAAAGTCCATGAGTTTCCTAGCAGTATTGGTGAGTTTGCTGGTTTGAAAGTCACTCTGGAATTCATCCACAGTTTGGATGGGTCATTCAGTCCTTTGTTCGGAGCTTCAGTTTGTAGCAAAGTTCCTCCAGAGATAAGAAGCAGGACTGAAGACAAAATGGAGAAGATGCAGCTGCCTTTTATAGTCTGTTGCCATGTGCCTGTGCTTCCTTTGTTTCAAACACAAGCCTTTTCTGTCCATAGGCATGCCCATGCAGGCCTTGCTGAGTCATAAGGTGTATCCTCTGCCTTCTCTCAATGGGTCAGTTGTATAGCAGATGGTTCTTAATGGGCCATCAAGCACGCTAGGCAGATCTGATGCCAGACTGTCTGGAGGTGTCACACAGAAGTATAGCCTATGTTTGACATACATATACATACATATCTATAACTCATAATACAAAAGGTGATACAAACATATAAACAAGAGTATCATATCTGGCAAATCATAACATTTTTGCAGATATCTTACATGGTGTATCTGGCATAACTCATTGCAATTTTACAGTATTCGCATTCATAATATCCTAAAGTGTCCCCCAGATTCCATACAGCATTACACAGGGATATTTATCTCCTCTGGCATCAAAGAGAAGGCCAATGAGTTCCAGTCTGGCTGCTTCACGTAGTTTGTAGAAACCTGAGGCCCAAAAGAACTATTTGCTTGTGCTTGTGTCTAAGTCAAGTCTCGGCCAATGCTTTTCTTGAGAGGTTATTCTGTGGGAAAGCTAGAAGTTTTCTGTATACTAATTAAATTCTTGACCTCTCTGATTTTTTTTAAGTCTTTTACTGCCAGTTGTGGTGGTGGTATTTTGTGTTCAATATACCCTTCTTTTAGGACAAGCTATCAAATAACTCATTGGGTAGTTAACCCTTGTTTACGCCCTTTATATAAAAGCCTGATTTATGAAAGTATTTAAGCATATGCTTATGTCCATTCCTATATAGGAAAGCACATGAGCACCTGAAGTCATCTGGGCTGATGAAGGAAAATATGTCATTGCTAGTCTAAACCCTCCAGATGTAGTAGCATTTAACTGTGAATATCCTGTCTCCAGTATAGCCAAGGTCAAAAGTGAAATGAATGATAATCTTAACCGACAATGAAAATGAATGTCAGTTTTAGCATGATCTCTTCTCCTCTTTCCCTAGGATTTAAATCAATTGACTAAGTTCCTGAGATTTTCTGAAGTAAAACAGTGTAGGATGTTCTTAAGAGTTGAGTTGTATTGTAAAGCACAATACAATCACTCATTCTTACTGTGATTTATGTTTCAAATGGCATCAGTCCTCACTCCAGAAAAGTGCCAGTGACAAATTAAATGGTTTCTAAATGTATCTCTACTACATGCAAAAACCAGAAAAGTTTCTAGAGTTTCACCCAGTTCGCTCAGTGCCTCTTTCTCTTGCAGTCTCTCTTTCCTATTGGAACTATATTTATGTGGGCAAAAAGG
The DNA here is from genome assembly GCF_007399415.2 of Gopherus evgoodei. Lineage (NCBI taxonomy): Eukaryota > Metazoa > Chordata > Testudines > Testudinidae > Gopherus > Gopherus evgoodei. The sequence continues at coordinate 78,095,471 of NC_044326.1, forward strand.
AAGGGTGGTTATGTCCATAGTGTAGCTGGAAGGTGTAAATCCCAGTGCAGACAGAAATACTTGGGCTAGCCTGAACTGAGGTACACAAAGGCTTCATGAATTGAAATTCAAAGCAAGAGCCAGGGCCGGCTCTAGGGGTTTTGGCAACCCTAAGCAGCAAAAAAAAAAAAAAAAAAAAAAAAAAAAAAAGTGGTGTCCAGAATGCTGCCCCTGAAATTGTGCCACCTCAAGCACATGCTTGGTTTGCTGGTGCCTAGAGCTGGCCCTGACAGGAGCATGAATGTGAGTCTTCTACATCCTAGATGAGTGCCATGACAACCAGGCTAGAGAGTCAGTCTGGGTACATCTGTGCTGCAGCTGCGAGATGTGATTCCTAGCATGAATAGACAGACTTGCCTGATCTCAGACCCAGGAGCCCAGGTGGGCTGGAGTTGGGCAGCTATCCCAAGCTGCTACCCATGCAGAATCATCTATGCTGCTATTTTTTGAGTGCTAGCTCAGGCAGAGCTAGAGAGAGTCTATCTGCCAATGCTGGAACTCACCTGCAGACATTCCCAGACTGACTCTGTAGCCCAGTGATCAGGGCACTCATATGGGATGTGGGAGACCCAGGTTCATGTTCTTGCTCTGAATTTACCTTCATGAACTCTTTGTGAGGAGAACAGGTAGCATTATCTCCATCTTCTTGCTTAGGAACTGAGGCACAGAGGAAATAAAGTAAAAAATATCCACCAATTTTAGATGCTTAATTTGAGATGTTTAAAACCTGATTTTTTTCCAAGTATTTGGCACTGTGTAGCCTTTTATATGTTCAAACCATGGCTCCCATTGACTTCAACTGCAGCAGTGAGCACTCATCTGCAAATTAGACCCCAATATCTCAAGTTGGGCACCCAGAAAATGCAGAACACCCAATTAGTGACCATCTGTGGAAAGTTTCGTTTTCACTTGACTTGCATCACATTGGAACTCTGGCAGAGGCAGGGATAGGAGACAGTTGTTCAGGGTAGTATTCAACTTCCTTAACCATGAGACCATCCTTTCTCTTCCTGCAATCCCATGCCTCATTCAGGACACACCTTCCAGCATCTGCAACAAATGAGACAGAGGGTCCTACAGTCAACACCTTAGTGTACTCTATAATCCTAATTTAGGATTGGTTTATACTAGGAATTTACTTTGGTATAACCATGTCTCTCAGCATTATAAAAAAATCCACACCCCTGAGAGACGTAGCAGTACCGACCTAATCTAGGGTGACCAAATAGCAAGTGTGAAAAATCAGGGAGTGGGGGGTGGAATTGTTGCATATATAACACAAAGGCCTTAATTTTGGGACATCTGGTCACCCTAAACTAACCCCCCCCCCAGTGTAGACAGCACTAGGTTGACAGAAGATTTCTTATGTCAACCTAGCTACTGTCTCTTAGGGATGTGGGTTACCTGTGCTGATGGGAAAAACCTTTCCATAGTTCTAAGTAACATCTACACTAAAGCACTACAACAGCACAGCTGCAGTGGTGTAACTACACTGCTGTAGCATTGTAATGTAGACATGCCCTCATTCTCAGAGCACCACCCATTCTGTGTACTGAACGAAGCAAGGATCTTGTGGAATATATGTATGGCAATGGTTTTCAAGCTTCTTTATTATTGACCCCTTTTACACAGCAAGCTTCTGAGTATGACCCTGTCATAAACAGATAGCTAAGGGTTAATGTCTCTTTCACCTGAAGCACCTGACCAGAGGACCAATCAGGAAACCGGATTTTTTCAACTTTGGGTGGAGGGAAGTTTGTGTCTGAGTCTTTGTTTTCTGGCTGCCTGCTTTCTCTGAGCTTTGGAGAAGTAGTTCTGTTTTCTAATCTTCTGTTTCTAAGTGTAAGGACAAAGAGATCAGATAGTAAGTTATATGGTTTCTTTTCTTTGGTATTTGCATGAATATAAGTGCTGGAGTGCTTTGATTTGTATTCTTTTTGAATAAGGCTGTTTATTCAATATTCTTTTAAGCCATCGACCCTGTGTTGTGTCACCTTAATACAGAGAGACCATTTGTATGTATTTTTTCTTTCTTTTTATATAAAGCTCTCTTTTAAGACCTGTTGGAGTTTTTCTTTACTTCAGGGAAATTGAGTCTGTACTCACCAGGGAATTGGTGGGAGGAAGAAATCAGGGGAAATCTGTGTGCGTTGGATTTGCCAGCCTGATTTTGCATTCCCTCTGGGGAATAGGAAAGTCCTTTTTGTTTCCAGGACTGGGAACGGAGAGGGGGAGTCACTCTGTTTGGATTCACAGAGCTTGTGTCTGTGTATCTCTCCAGGAGCACCTGGAGGGGGGAAGGGAAAAAGGATTATTTCCCTTTGTTGTGAGACTCAAGGGATTTGGGTCTTGGGGTCCCCAGGGAAGGTTTTTCAGGGGGACCAGAGTGCCCCAAAACACTCTAATTTTTTGGGTGGTGGCAGCAAGTACCAGGTCCAAGCTGGTAACTAAGCTTGGAGGTTTTCATGCTAACCCCCATATTTTGGACGCTAAGGTCCAGATCTGGGACTAAGGTTATGATAGACCCCTCTTCCCCTTATAAATTAAAATCACATTTTGTTATATTTAGCACTATTGTAAATTCTGTGGGTGAAGCAAGATTTGAGGATGGAGGCTGATAGTTTGTTACCCCCTAAGGGGTCACAACCCCCCAGTTTGAGAACCCCAGATGTGTGATCATGTGTTAAATAATGTGTTAAAATGCACAGGCAACTGTAATCCTGGCATTTGAATTCTTAACTTTGCTGCAAGCTTAATAATATTTTTTAAAAGTGTGTATGTGTGGTTTCCTAGGTTTTTTGAAACGTCAGCATAAAGAATAGAAATTGTATCCTATTACAGCATATTGATTCCTATGTGGCTCATCAGCAGGGTTTGGGACTTTTAGACTCATTGTACAGACCTCTGCCATTTGAGTGACTAATAGTAGTAGGTTGTTAACTTATATGAGTTAGTGCTAAAAGGAGGTGGGATACTTTGCCAGTGGGTTTCACAGATATTTGCTGACAGCAGATTGCACCCATTTTCCTCCAAGCTTATGACCCCTTCTTCTCTGTCCCTTTTGACCTGGCTCAGTCTTGTTTATTCGTTACCCATTGCTCCTCACATTCTTCTTCTCACATTACCAGTGCCAGTCTCCACTCCTGACATTTTTCATCCCAGTCTCCTTACCCACCCTCCATCTCTGATTCCTTGTTCCTCCTTCTGCACCAGCATGGCTCTTTCTTTCTTTCTCCACCTCCACTCCCTGTTGCACTGATTTATGGTACTAGTATCCTCACCGAACTCTCAGTTTGCCCTGGCCCTTCACCCAATCTCAGTCTCATTCTCACCCACTGACTCCCAGTCCTTCTCTTCCATTTCACACTATCTTCTAGTCCCATTCTCTCTTCTTTCCAACTTCCAGTTTCAGTTTCATTCTCTTTGCTTCTCCACCTTCTGCCCTCCCCCCCCAGTTCTGGTCTCCCACTCCCCAGGTCCTCATTCCAATAGATTCTCTCCCTCCCCACCCCCACCCCCATCCCCAGCTCTTGTCCCTGTTCCATTTGAGTCAATTGGGGCCGAGCAATAATTAGGAGCATAGGAGAGCGAGGCTTTCTGCTGTCAGTTCAGATGCCTGGCCCAGAGTCGCTATTATGTGGAAAGTGTGGTTTTGCCCTTGTAGCCCTGGCCTGGACAGTGCAGGGTCTGTTGTTCTGAGGGATTCTGTGTACACAAAGTTCTGTTTTCATGAGCCAGTTGTGAATTTTAACATCTACAAGCATCTCAAATTTAGAAGTTAATTAGCTGAAACTTATAAGACTTCTTTAACAGTGAGATTCCCAAATGCTATAAGCACAGTAACTAACTTGGAACATAAGGTATGTATATTTAATTGTCTTTGGCTGCATTTCTGCCTTTTATCAGCCAGCTAAAGAGATGGTTGGGTGCTTAAGGACCAGTTTCATTGCATAGATTCCATACAGCATCCTTTTTCTGCATTCTGGTGGCATTAATCATAATAAACAAGCTAGATAAACAATGCATAATAGAACTAATTTTCTTCAGTTAACATCTTATTTAATAACTAAACTATGTGCATGGTAGTTTTTAAGGTTTTTGTGCTTGTGCATCTATAAATTATCATTTATAAATTATTAACAAGGTCATTATACATGTTTAAAGAATTTCGTACAGCTCTATATGAGAACCATCCCCTTTGTTAGGGAAAAATAAGTTTGCATTTCCTATCTTTAGGCTTATTGGTCCTTTTGTTTTATGGTATTTGCATGTTTGGAAATATTTTCATTTGCTCTAAGGAGAGCTGTGAATTCATTTGTCAGCATTGCTCCTTTCTGCTCTTGTTGTCCCTTGGGTAGAGCAATTGGAATATCCCAATTGCATATTTGTGAAACAGTCTGGATCCTCTGCATTTGATTATGGGAAAACATAGCATTCAAAGGTAATAGTGTAAACTGTAATATCCCTTCAGCTGAAGTATAGTTTTTATTATTTATGTGTTTATATTTATTTAGGAGGAGAAAAGTGTATGTTTTATATTGAATTGAGCTGTGTTCATTGCAGAAGTTTGAGCTTCTTGCAGCACTACAACGGTTGGCTGTGTTTTCTTTGATTCTTATGGATGCGTACTTAAGTTTTCTCTTTAATCTGTGATGTAAAACATGGCTCTCGAGCATTTGTTGTTATGAAAGATCTCCTGGCACTTTTAAGATATTAGGTGCGTCTATGGGATTTGCAGACTAACATCTGGCAATTTTTGGTGTAATCTACATTTGTCCTTGCAAAGTCTAGAGACTGAATATAAATGATGCACAAATTAGAAGAACATACCTTCAGCAGAGGTTCATTAGTGTTAAAATCTAATAACCACTAATTATAATCCAGTTACCAAGTGGATGCCCCCCTTGTGGAGACACTGAGATATCTTTTCAGGTCTTTTATAATAGGTTCTTAGGAAATATAATTGGGTTGTCAGATGTGTATAAGAAATTGATGTAATTGCTGGTGTAATAAGAATTGAAACCTAACAAAAATAAAAATGTTCTGATTTGGGGTGTGGGGAAAGGGAGGGTCATAGGATAGAGAGACTTGCTACTAATCAATGTTGTTATAAGAGGACAATGTCCTTGTTAATACATCTCATTTTTTTTGTAAAGAATTTCAATACAGTTAAATCTTGCTTGCAGACAAGAATATCTATACAGTGTTATTACATGCTGTGTCATACGATATATTCCTCACATTTCACAAACTTTTCTGTAAACTCATTGGCACTGACTTAAAGATATTAACTTTCTAAACTGTAATAAATAATTATAAAGCAAGTGGAAGTCCCCAACTTTACACAGTTTCAGTTCATTGCCAAAGCAGCCTTAAAATGATCTATTAAATGATTATTAGAAACAATTAATTATACTGTGAAACTCTAAGAGCTCAAATGTAATTTCATGGTTATAATTTTCTTGTCAGGTAATAAAACAAGATGAGCTTGACAAGGATCTGTCTGACTGCTCTCTGTTCGATCTGCTGAAATATGATGATTATAACAGTGACAAGCACCTAGTTCTGGAAGAATTCTACAGAGCATTTGGTAAGTACAAGATTTTTTCTATTCTTCTCACAGTTTTCTCTTTCTGTCTCACTCTTTTTAAAAATCAAATGTCCTAATTTGAAGTGCCATGATGAGGTGCTTCAACAGTGAGCACAACTTGATCATTATGATGCATGGGAACATCCTGAAACAGAAATCAATAGAAGATTTGTTTGTGTCCAGTTTTCTCAAGACAATGATTCTGATAAAGGGGTATTTGTAGAAGATCTGCTTTTCTGTCAACAAATGAATGTACGGATGCACTAGTGAAAAGCTACTGTATTCAAGATCAGCTTGTAATCTGCAAAATTGGTCAAGCCACATCCCTTTTCTGTATTCTGATTGCCACAAGCTTAACAGATACAAGTGTTCATTTCATGCTGATCTGCTGCTGTTGTGCTTGTTCAACAAAATTTGTTGAAGGGTATTCTGTAGAGGATTCATAGAACCAGGTGAATTTTCAGTGTTACTTGTTGGTGGTCCTTGTTGGACATCCCTCATTACTGGATGTCCAAGGTGTCTGGGAACAAAAGTTTACTGCTGTATGGTATTGTTGCATCTCCAGACACTGCTGTTTTCTGTTACACGACCCCAATTTTTTGGCTAGTTGCTTGAGTCAAAAAGGGGTAATGATATTATAATGAATTGAAAGTTTTTTCTTTTCTGCTTACCACTAAAAGATGTTACACTAAAAGATGTTAGAGGAGACCATATTTAAAATTGGGAAGCTATTGGAAAACAAATGGGAGGTGATGGATAATGGAAGCATTGCTTCACAGCCACCTTAGGTTTTTCTGTTAGGCAATGAAGAGCCCGAGTCACTTCTTAGTGTTTTCCAACTGATGTAACTGGTTTGATTTTAAGGGGCATATAATTTACATTTATATAAGTGAGAGCAGAGCAGTCTGGGAGTGTAAGGTGAAATGAATTTGGTGTTTTCTTCCTAGTTGCTGTGTGCAAAAAGAAGCCCTTTCGTAATTTGTCACATTCTAGCATAATCTGTGGTGAAGCCCAGGAGTGTTGAAGGTCAGTCTCGAGGTTCAGTGACAGAGCTACATGGAGAAACCTGCACAACTACTGTATGCACGAGCTCTGGTGCTGACTATTAGTTGCTATTAGTCCTTTCAATACATGAGCGCCAAACTTCACCCTTTTTAAAAGGGAACTAATTGAATGTATTCAGAAATATCACATGCCTGCTCTTTGAAATGTGCAAGCATGATCATCATTTATAAATTATTCCATTTGAATTATTCAGTATGGTTTTAAAAATTCTTAGGAAAGGCTAGTGGATAAATGATTGTTCAACTTAAATTATGTGTGCATATAAGCCTTGTGTGAAAACAATAAAAACTATTAGTCCCCTTGTTGATACATGCAGGGTCCACCAGAAAGATAGTGTATGACATATAATATGTCTGTATAATATTTTTAATCATGAAAGATTAAGAAAATGAAGATAGGTATAGTACTAGATTCATAGATTCATAGACTCCATGACTGGAAGGGACCTTGAGAGGTCATCGAGTCCAGTCCCCTGCCCTCATGGCAGGACCAAATATTGTCTAGACCATCCCTAATAGACATTTATCTAACCTACTCTTAAATATCTCCAGAGATGGAGATTCCACAACTTCCCTAGGCAATCTATTCCAGTGTTTAACTACCCTGACAGTTAGGAACTTTTTCCTAATGTCCAACCTAAATCTCCCTTGCTGCAGTTTAAGCCCATTGCTTCTTGTTCTATCATTGGAGGCTAAGGTGAACAAGTTTTCTCCCTCCTCCTGATGACACCCTTTTAGATACCTGAAAACTGCTATCATGTCCCCTCTCTGTCTTCTCTTTTCCAAACTAAACAAACCCAATTCCTTCAGCCTTCCTTCATAGGTCATGTTCTCAAGACCTTTAATCATTCTTGTTGCTCTTCTCTGGACCCTCTCCAATTTCTCCACATCTCTCTTGAAATGCGGTGCCCAGAACTGGACACAATACTCCAGTTGAGGCCCAACCAGCGCAGAGTAAAGCGGAAGAATGACTTCTCGTGTCTTGTTTACAACACACCTGTTAATGCATCCCAGAATCACGTTTGCTTTTTTTGCAACAGTATCACACTGTTGACTCATATTAAGCTTGTGGTCCACTATGTCCCCTAGATCTCTTTCTGCCATACTCCTTCCTAGACAGTCTCTTCCCATTCTGTATGTGTGAAACTGATTGTTCCTTCCTAAGTGGAGCACTTTGCATTTATCTTTATTGAACTTCATCCTGTTTACCTCAGACCATTTCTCCAATTTGTCCAGATCATTTTGAATTTTGACCCTGTCCTCCAAAGCAGTTGCAATCCCTCCCAGTTTGGTATCGTCCGCAAACTTAATAAGCGTACTTTCTATGCCAACATCTAAATCGTTGATGAAGATATTGAACAGAACTGGTCCCAAAACAGACCCCTGCGGAACCCCACTTGTTATACCTTTCCAGCAGAATTGGGAGCCATTAACAACTACTCTCTGAGTACGGTTATCCAGCCAGTTACGCACCCACCTTATAGTAGCCCCATCTAAATTGTACTTTCCTAGTTTATCTATGAGAATACTAAATAGACTACATCACATACTTTATGTATTATTACATACATTGTTACACTCTTGGTGCGAATCTGGGCATTTAAACAAGATACTGAATATGATAGGGATTGTATAACTCATTTAAATAAACTTTGGTCCATTTAAACTATTTCTGGGGCAGATTTTAAAAAAAGCATCCTCTGATTTCGAACGTGCAGTTCTTCTTATGCAATCCATTTTGGGTACAGTGATACAGCTAAGAAGTCTTACTACTTGTGTTATGAGTCAGAAAGGTAAAGTGGATGAGGGAATATCTTTTATAAGACCAATTTCTGCTGGTGAGAGAGACAAGAATTTGAGCTTACATAAATCTCTTCTTCAGCTCTGGGAAATTTAGAGTGTCGCTGCTAAATACAAGATGGAACAGAATGTTTATCAGGAATACTTACCACCCATTTCAGCATCCCTCCCATCACAGAGAGGAAAGGGAAGAGGAGGGAAAAACAGCTGGTGGGGAGGGTTGCTAGTGGGTTATACATAGTTGTAATAAGTCCGGTATGTCTATTCAATCCATGATTTTTAATGTCTAGCAAAATCAGGAATTTAAGCTCCCAGCCTCGTCTTTTGAAAGTGTTGTGCAGGTTTCCTTGGAGGATGAGGACGGATAGGTCAGATATAGAGTGATCACTTTGTGAAAAGTGTTCACTCACGGGTGATGTGGTGTTTTTGTCTTTTATCATTTTCCTGTGAGAGTTCATTCAAGAGTGTAGTGATTGTCAGGCTTCACCCACATAGTTGCTATTGGGGCATTTAGTGCACTGCATGAGGTACACCACATGCTGTAATAGGCATGTGTAGAACCTCTGGATCCTGAAAAGTTTATTGTGGAGGGTGGTGATCACTGTAGCAGTGGACATATGTCTACAAGTTTTGCATCTGTTGTTCTGGCCGGGTCTGCTGCCGCTGCATGTTGATGTGTCCTGGTCTGTGGGGTGCTTGCTTCTAATGATGAGCTTGGAGAGGTTGAGGAGTTATTTGAAGACCCAAAGATGGGATTCAGGAAAGACTTATTTCAGGATGGGGTCCACATCGAGTATGAGTTGTGGTTATTTGGTGATAGCCAGTAGGGGTTCCAGTTTGGGGTGGTAGATGTCAATTAGGGGTGTGCAGTCAGAGGGGGTTTTATTTCTATTGAAACAAGTATGCTAGGGTATTTGGATGACCCATTCCATAATACAATCTATTTCTCTGGTGGAGTGTCCTTGTTTGGTGAAGGTGGGTTTTGAGTATGTTAAGATGTATATCCCAGACTTTCTCCTCAGAGCATATTCTATGGCATCTGACAGAGTGCTTGGTTGTAGATAGATAAGATTTCTTGATGTGTTTGGCTTGGTTATTGGATCTATGCAGGTAGGTATGGTGATCCCCGGGTTTCTTTTATATAGTTGTCTGTAGGGTTCCATTGTTGAAGCTAATCACGTTGTCCAGGAAGTTGATGCTGGTAGGGCTCCTCTGTGGGTTGGCCTGTACTATAACACCTGCATAGATGAGGAAGGCAGCCTCCCTCCTGCTTTTTTAAAATGTTTTAGGCACCCTGGGCCTATTGGGCAGTTCGCTATTTTGCTTGCCTTGCCCATATTTACTATCTGTTACACCTCCCTGTGCATTAGCTGCCCCAGCATAACTGTGCTGAGAACTGCATGGAGGAATTTCCTCAGAGCCCTACTCCCCCAGAAACCCCCAGGAGTCTCTACCCTGTCCCATGAGGTTACATGCCGTAATGGCCGATAAGTCCCCATATGCCCTGGGGCTTCATTTGCAACATGGGCATCGCTACCTTTGCTGAGAGGACCTGTCCCTGTCTTGCTGCCCAAACTTCAGCCCAGGCTGGGCCTGCTCTGTGACCCCATGCAGACCCCTCATACCTAGCTGCCTGAAGCTGCTGTCGCAAATGCAAATCAGCATGCAGCATCTGTGTAATACCATCAATTCCCACACTGAAAGACCAGCTTTTGGACCTTCCACTCCTGGGCCCAGAGTATTTTGCATATTTACTATTCCAATAGGCTGACTCCTGTCAGGTGAAGTCCCTGAGTGACTGGTTGAGCGTGATCCTTGTACCTGGCAGTGGCCCCTGCAACTGCCACCCCTTGCCAGGCTGGATGGCCAGATACCACCTCTGCCACCCATTCCCCCTAACCTCTGTGGTACAGGTCACAGTCACTCCTACCCAGAAAGCATTGCCTTCTTCTCCCGGCCAGCCAGACAAACTCCTCCCTGCTTAAGTGCCGGGTGGCAATTGTGAGAGATGTTGGTATATAAGGATGTGACATCCATGATGGCAAGGATGGTATTCTGAGAGAGGTTGTTAATATTGTGGAGTTTGTGGAAGAAGTCGGTTGTGTCCTGGGGGAAGTTGGCCTTTTGCGTGGTGATTAGTCTGAAGATGGTTTCTGTGAGTCTCCATATTCCGTCAGGAAGAGTTCCATGGCCATATATGATGGGTCTGCCTGGGTTCTCTTGTTTGTGTATCTTAAGAAGCATGTAGAATGTCCATGGGGTGGGTTTATGGGGACTGAATTTGTAGAGTTTTCTCTTGGAATTGTTTGGGGAAAAATTTGACGATAGCCTAAAATTCCTGGGTAAATTGTGGTGTGGGATCATCTTTGAGTTTGTCACTTGTTACTGTGCTTCAGGACGTCGGAATTTAGATGACTATCTTTTGTACCCACAAATTGTCGGTACATATATACAGACACAAAGTTAGATGCCTCTCTCAAAGAAATGTCTCTTTCTGTTTTAATTATCACCCAGTATAGAAATATTAATATTTCCAAATTCTGGTGTTTAGGTACCACATTGCCTTCCTGCCTCACAGTAGTTCCTGTCCAGAGGTTCTCTCAGCTTCTGTCCTGGAATAGTTTTCGTGTATGTTATCTATATGTATGTGGTAATATAGCACACACAAGTATCTGTATGAGGAAGGACTGCAAGACTGGAAACAAGTATGAGAGGAGATCTTTAGTGCATTTGTATCAATAGCTTGGGAGTAAAGAAGGAAGTCTTGTAACTGAGTATGAGATCATCAAACTCATTTTTAACCAGGACTTAGAATGATATTTGAACCCAAATCTTTGGAGTTGAAAGCCTATTTTACTAATCTGCTATACAACCTAGGTCCCTTAAAGACTTAGGTCAGTGGTTTTCAGTCTTCTTCCATGTGCTAAAAAATGTTGAATGGAGGTGCGGACCCCTTTAGAAAACTTAGATGTGTCTGTGGACCCTCAGGGGTCCATGGACCACATGTTGAAAATCACTTATTTAGGCAATTAAATTTTATTTCAATATGCAGACAAGGACCAGAGTGTGATATCTGTTTTAATTAATTATCTTTTGTTTCATTAGCATCTCCTAATAGCTTTTTTTCCAGTAGTGTAGTTGTTTATAGCCTTGACTGTGACATAAAGATTGTAAGTTTAGAATCAAATATGACTGTGAATTATATTGTGCATTTTATGATAAGGCTCCAGTCAGGCAATAGGAATTTATATTTTTTTCTTTTAATAAATTACCTTCAGGACAAAGAGAGATCATCCATTTTAAAGATTACAATATATATTTTAGATTAAAGGAAGCTGGTTTTCTTGATAATAAACTGGTAGTTGCCTAGTAGAAAGATTAACATATTATATTCATATTCACTTACTGCTAATTATTTAGACAATATCTCTTCAGTTGACAAAATGCATTTGAGATAAATTCTGAATCCCCCCCACTTTTGCAATTGTAAAATAAGTATGTGTGAAATAAGCAGATATCACTCTTAAATATACAGTTCGTTTAAATTTACAGTTTTTTAACTTGTGTTTATTTGTGCTGTACTTTTACCAGCTACCAGTTCATATAACAATGTTGCTGACGGAAGCAGATGGCATCATGCTCAGGAAGATTTGTAATTTAAATAGTAAGTGATGTATTGGGTTAAACCTCCATTAAACAGCTGTGAGATCCACCCCCCATTTAAGATAGCTGTAAGAGACTGCAAAACAAAGCAAGGAGTCCTGTGGCACCTTATAGACTAACAGACGTTTTGGAGCATGAGCTTTCGTGGGTGAATACCCACTTCGTCAGATGCATACATGTATTCACCCACGAAAGCTCATGCTCCAAAACGTCTGTTAGTCTATAAGGTGCTACAGGACTCTTTGCTGCTTTTACAGATCCAGACTAACACGGCTACCCCTCCGATAGCAAAACAAAAGTCTCTTCCAAGTATCAGTGGGTTAGTGTAGTCTGGTATTTCTGGTATTTATTGTAAGGGAGAATACAGAGTGACAGACTGTCTCTCTTGGGATGAAGCGGCCTAAAAAGTTATGGTCCTTACATTCAAGGCTTTTTCTCTTCTGTGAGTAGATGATGAAGGCGATAACAGAGAGGTGAGAACTTCTTCTGACAGAACTCTGTCTTGAAATCTAGTTACTTGGGCCCCAGTTAATCAAGATAACTCAACATGTTTGTAAATTTAAGCATCTGAGTAGTCCTATTGGCTTCAGTAGGGCCTCGGAATTTGTGGGGTTTTTATTTCGAGGCTTTTGTTCTTTTATCCTTAACATACATATGCCAATGTTAGCCTTTTTACATATATCATGAGCTTTTGAAGGGCTACAGGTTATATTTCCAGCCCTGCTATTTGAATGGTGCAATCACAAAAGAGCAAAACAAATAACTTCCAACAATAGTAGGGGGTTAAAAGGAAAAAAATAAGCTGAATATTAAGAAAAAATTCCCAATCAGATTTTGTTAGACTATGGAACAGTGTCTCAGTGCAAGACCCATAAACAGGAATCATTAAAACTAAAATGATAGAGATGTCTTTTAAAGCAGGGACATGGAGTATGTAACATAGATAAAGCTTTCCCTACCCTTCGGATTCTACCTGACCACCCTTTTTAGTCAAAAAGGAATTGTGCACTGTTTAGTGAGTAGGTTGGAAAAGGTTGGATATTGATTGTCACTATAGCTGCTCAAACTTGGAATTTCTGTTCCACAGGGAATTCTAAGAAGTTGTTTTTGTTCAGACTCAGATTGTTTTTTTTAATATGAAATTTGCTGTGGAAAGAATATTTTGGTTCTTTGGAACATTTCCATTTGAGTTCTCTGCCACAGAATGGGAAACTTAGAAACTAGGAAACTTGTCTTAAGCTTGACTCCCACAGCTTCCAGGGCCACAAAGGTCCTGAGGAGCTTAGATGCCTTGAGAGCTCCATCTGGAGGCAAGGCTCCCAGGACTGCAAGGCTCTCAGTTTCCTCTAGACAGACTGATGAGGAGCCAGGGGAGTCAGGGAGTCAGGAACCTGTCTGATTTCCACAAAAGCTTTGTTGAAATCAAGAGATTCCTTCAAATGTTTTGAGTTCAAAGAATGAGCATTTGTTGACAGAAACAAAGTCAGTTGGAAAAATTCAGACCAACTCTAGTTATCATATGGTTCTGAAGCTTAGAATATGGATACCCCGTGTGGGGGTAAATTATAATATATATATATATATATAAAATAAAATGATGTATGCATACATACGCGTGCACATACACAACACACCAAATAAAAGTAAAGTCAAAGGGGTTTATATTTATGAATACCTCTTTTAATAATGGGCAAAGAATAAATGTATTTTGTCTCAGAGGAGCGGCTGAAACGTAAGATGATGGAGCTAGTCACCAAGTAGAGGAATCAAATACAGAATATTCAGAGTTTTAGGTTCTGTAAATTAAAAATTATTCACAAAAGAACTCAAGGATTTGCTGACTTTGTATAATTAAATGGCAAAAAAGTTCATTAGCGCAGAGTTAAGGTTTCCCAGTACCAGCTTGTGCCCTTCTAGAATGTCTAGTTCAGCATAAGTCAATCTTCAGAAAATACAGCATTAAGGTAAATACAGAGCTATCCTTAACTCTGCTTTCCTGGAGCTGCAACAGCAATGGGAATTATCTGCATGCACTGCCCTGCATTCAGTGTGTAAGTTAAATGCTTTGAACAGTGGAGGAGGTAGGTGGGGCAGGTTGATAGAAGTATATTTGTAAGATGAGAGATGGGGATTAGTTTGAGTGTCACAGAGATATGGCTGTGATATGAGGAGATCAGGTTTGTGCCTACCCCATGTGTGTGAGTAAAGGAAAGGGGAACATGAATACTTCAAGGAGCTACTGAAAGATTCTATAGGTTGTCACAGTAGCAGGGCACCAGAGGATGGGAGGGTCTTTCCACAGGGATTATCAATAGTGAGCTGGGATATGAGAGCAGTCTGTGGGGGTTAGTGAAGATAAGGGGAAGTATAAGTTTACATGGTATCCTGTGAGTAAGTGTGAAGGGGTTGTTTAATTTCACAAGTGAACTTTTTCTGTCAGGAGAGTAGGTACACTATAGGGACAATAGCTGCACACCTATAGTGCCATACTTATGCTAGCGTAACCCTGTAGTGTAGATGCAGCCTACAGTTATGGAATGGATTTGTCATCTGCTACCACTGAGACCAGCCTAGCTCCATTCTCTTTGAAACCTATCTTCAGGTAGTTGAAGGCTGCTATCAAATCCTCCCTCACTCTTCTCTTCTGCAGACTAAACAAGCCCATTTCCCTCATCCTCTCCTCATAAGTCATATGCACCAGACCCCTGATCATTTTCATTGTCCTCCACTGGACTCTCTCCAATTTGTCCACATGCTTTCCGTAGTGGGGGACCCCAAACTGGGTGCAATACTCCAGATATGGCCTCACCAGTGCTTAATAGAGGGGAATAATCACTTTCCTCGATCTGCTGGCAGTGCTTCTACTAATGCAGCCCAATATGCCGTTAGCCTTCTTGGCAACAAGGACACACTGTTGACTCATATCCAGCTTCTTGTCCACTGTAATCCCCAGGTCATTTTCTGCAGAACTGCTGCCTAGCCAATTGGTCCCCAGCCTGTAGCAGTGCATGCGATTCTTCCATCCTACATGCAAGACTCAGCACTTGTCCTTGTTGAACGTCATCAGATTTCTTTTGGCCTAAACTTCCAATTTGTCTAGGTCACTCTGGACCCTATCCCCACCCTCCAGCGTATCTATCTCTCCCCCCAGCTTATTGTCATCTGCAAATGTGCTGAGGGTACAATCCATCCCACCATCCAGATCATTAATGAAGATGTTGAACAAAACTGGCCCCAGGACCGATCCCTGGAGCACTCTGCTTAATACTGGCTGCCAAGTAGACATTAAGCTGTGGATCACTACCCATTGAACCCAACAATCTAGCCAGCTTTCTATTCACCTTATAGTACATTCATCTAATTCATACTTTTTTAACTTGCTGGCAAGAATACTGTGGGAGACCGTATCAAAAGCTTTGCTAAAGTCAAAGTATATCATGTGCACTTCTTTCCCCATATCCACAGAGCCACTTATCTCATCATAGAAGGCAATCAGGTTGGTCAGGCATGACTTGCCCTTGATGAATCCACGTTGACTGTATGCCTCACCCTTGATTCCAGTTCGCATGAGGGGGGAAGGGGATGTCAGATCCCCACTGGTGCCCCACCCTCTCTAGCTTGTGACACACTCATGGGAGGGGAATGTGGTCCTGACAGGTGCCACTGCCTCCATTTTCCTTCAGTCCTGTTACTCACCCCCATGTTTCCCCTCAGTGTCTCACCCCTCCTCCCCGTCCCCCCTCCCATCCTCTCAATCCCTCCTCACACCTACACCTTTCTCATCCTATTTCCACCTACTCTGCCACTGCAAATCACCAGCCCCTCCCAGTGAACATTTGCATCTGTCATTTATTTTCTTTTCAAAAATAGTTTTGGCACCTTCTGAATGCTGCACTCAGATTGCATTTCTCCATCATTAAAAGATGCTTTGACAAAGGCAGATCAGAGCAAAAATAGCTCGTCTTTTTATTTCAGATTTCTGTCTTGAATTGGATTTTAGTGCCTGTGTGGTGCTTAGATTCATTGGCAGGAACATTCCCTTGGAGCTGCACAAGTCCTGTGACTCTAGGGCACCTTTAAACACTCCTTGTGTTCTCACTCTCTGCACAGGTGCAGTGTAATGTATTAGGCATGTGAGCCTTAGGGCAAGTATACACTACAGCACCACATCAGCACAGCTGCAGCGTGTCTGGTGAAGATACACTATAAAAGTGGGAGAGCACTCTCTTGTCAGCATAATTACTCTACGTTGGCAAGAAGCAGAAGCTATGTGGGCAGTTGACATAGTGCCAGTGTGGGGGCAGAGCGAAACTTGAGTTGCAGGGGAAGGGGGTTCCCCTGAGCTATGTAAGTTAGATTGATTTAAGTGGTAGGGTAGACCTGCCCTTAATCTTGGCAGAAGGCCTAACTGAAGAAACAAACTCTTTTTCAAATAATGGGTGATGGGTGGCATGCACTCTGTTGTAGTAACCCCTGAGCATTGGAGACCCTGATGCAATTATCTCAGCCCTCTTGATCTCTCTCTGCACACAAAAATGTGTTTCCAAAATTGTCAACTTTAAGAAAAGTGTGTTTTTTTTCTTGGAGGCTATATGCTGGAATCCCCTTGATCAGATGGCCCCAAATTTGGATCACTGACCACATCCTGCACCCCGATAAGGCACACCAGATTTCAAGGCAATTCAGTTTTAGAGCACTTTGACCAGTTGAGCTTTAAACAGAAATGCTGATATTAATCTTAACTATAGCTCTGCTGTAATGTTTCTTATGGTATCAGAGTAATTTTATATAGATTAGAAACACTCTTTTATCTTTGTGCTGTAGCAGTATTATTCAATTTATGAAACAAATCATTTTGTATTAATATATTGTGCTCTTTAATTTTTAAAATGAAAATCTCTGAAGCATATAGCTCAGGTGGCCTGTACAATGGGCCACAAAATCTCAAAGCTTTACTACAGACAAGTAAATAGTAAATTATTCTGTTTGATCGCTTAACAGATGCGGATACATTTGTGAGCACTTCCATTTATGATAGCAGTAGAAAAAAATGAAGGTAATGTGGACATTTCTGAATAGAACTCATTGAATACAATGAATGCGAATACCAAGCTTTATCATAAATAATGCAGCAAAGTAATGGTCCAGTTGTAGCAACTGGCATCCTCTTGAAGTGAAGAAAAAAAAAATCACAGTCTTCTGCAATGAATTACCCGTATTAGTGCGTAACTGTTTCTAAGGGCAATTTATGCTGAATAAAAGTGCGTGGAAACAAATATTGAAGCAATTTGGATTTTTTTTAAATGCCACCAAATATGTCAGGAGCTAATTGAAGAATTAGCTGCACAAAACAAAACAGGGGCCTAGTTCTGATACCTTTATTCTCAAAGAATAGTACTTTCCTACTTGTGATATAATGTGCTGCTCATCATGAATAAGGATATCCCAATCTGGTTCATAGTGGTTACTTGTAGTTTAGAATACCAGGTCCTGGTACTCTACATAATGCATTGCAGTATACTTCAGATAATGGAATGTACTTTATTTTATTACAGATAGGGCTCAGGTCAGAAAATTCTGATCTGAGTTGAAAACATTCCGTATTTCCAGGGTGTTCAAGTTCTGATCAGGGCTATGACAGTGACATTGTCATCCTTAAAATTTGAATCTGGGTTGATATTCCAATGCTTCTTCCTCCCCAAAGGGATTTTGTTTCAGACTCATGCCTTATTTTGATTTACATTTTATTTTTAATTAGTCTTATTTGGTTGTAAATTTGTCAGACACAGATATTCCATGGAAATTTTGCAAAATCATAGTACAAATCTGTGACTTTGCTCTTGCACAGTGAAAAAGAGGCCAAGGTCCAACAATCATAGAAACACAGTGTCTGATACAAAGCCAACTAAAATCAATGAAATCGTTCTACTTCAGTGAATTTTGGATCAGACCCAAAAGGCCCAAATCATGGTATCTCTACACAGTATGCACAACGACTTAATTCAGTGAAAGTCCCTAAGAGGGATTGCAGGATTTGGTCCTAACATTTTTGTAATCACTTTGGGCCTGTCTTACGATCTTTTTAAATTTCCCAAACCTGCTTTTTTTTTTTTATTTTCATTGTAGAGATTGGCAGGGAATAGTTGCAGAAGCATACAATAAATGTTGTTGAATGACACTGTTTAGCAACTGATAATTTCTTTTAGTACATGGTTCTTTAACTACTATGTTGCTGTATGGCTGAAATTATTTCTCACATTACCAATGAGAATTAATTAGTCATAGTGATGTCAAGTAATTCCCACATATTGGAGGCTTCCATAGTATGTATGTAATTGCTGAGACTCGACTCAAGCTCTTTGTTACATGAAAATAAAAAAGCTGTGTGTGACTGAAATAATAGATATTTTACTAAAATCTCGTGTATAGATGAGCATTTGAGGTTTTGTATTGTTTATTTACAGCAATAATTATTGATTGCTTTTATCTAAGTGTTGAAAACACTGTTGTGAAGCCCCAAACATTTCAGGGTGGCATTTGAAGCTTGCAAACCTTCCTCAACTTTACAATTTTTGCCTGTAAGTCAATTTACTTTACTTACCCATGTCATGAACACAGAGCCTGATTCAAGGCTCATGGAAGTCAAGCTGCAAGACTCTCATTGAATTCAGGTGTCTTTAAATGAGTATTGTGGATGACTGGTTGTGTCGTTAAATGTAAACCTCAATATGCAGTGTGCCCAATTCTGCCCTCTTATATGCACTTACAGCTCTGGCTGACTTCAGTTGGAATTGCAGAGATTTATATATTGGTACCTGAGGGCAAAATTGGGTCCTATACAGGAACTCCTCACTTAACATTGTAGTTATATTCCTGAAAAATGTGACTTTAAGTAAAATGATGTTAAGCAAATCCAATTTTTCCATAAGAATTAATGTAAACGAGGGGGTTAGGTTCCAGGGAAATTTTTTTCACCAGACAAAAGACTATATATATAAAATATATATACACACACACACACACAGTTTAAGTTTTAAACAAACAATTAATACTGGTACATAGTGATGATGGTTGTGAAGCTTGGTTGAGGTGGAGGAGTCAGAGTGTGGGATATTTTCCAAGGAATGCCTTACTGCTAAATGAACTAGCAATTGACCTTGTCCTCAGGAGTTAACTTTCACAACACTCTACAAGGCAGCAGGAAAGGAGGGAGGGCAGACAGAGACATACACCCTGTGTGTGAGAGAGAAAATGTGTATTTCTCCTATAAGTAGCTGACCCCAGGCTTAAGTACGCTGCCTTGTTAATTAAATCAGCTTGCTGAGACCTGAGAGGGCAGCTACTGCCGAGAAGTTCCCTCTCTCCATCATGAGTCTCCCCTGCTCTATGGAAGATGGGGTAAGCGGGGTGCAGGAGGGAGGGGGAGACACCTTGACATTAGCTCCTCTTTTCCCTCCTCCCCCTATACAGCAAGCAGGAGTCTCTGGGAGCAGCTCCAAGGCAGAGGGCAGGAGCAGCACATGGTAGTGTGGGGAGGGACAGCTGCAAAGGGAACTTAGTGGAGCAGGGAGCTGATAGGGGTAGCTGGTAGAGGGGGTCACTTGGTCCACCCTGGTTCCAACCACCCACCAGCTAGCTGCAAGGGGCCACTCTTCCTGCAAGCAGTGGACAAAATAGGCAGCTGTCAAACGACATGAGAAGGGAAACATGTCAGCTGCATCTGTAATCATTTTCATTAGTAATGTTTATGGAAGAAGAAAGTGAAAAGCGGTGTTTTTCAAGAGGATACATTACATACAGTTACAGAAGCATAGTTGCATGGCAGAAGAACAGATCCAAAGACTCCACCCATGAATTGTTCCCTTCTCTGTACCCGCTGAACTAGTTAGAGCTCCCCTGCTAGGTCCTGGCCCCTAAATTGGAGGTGGTTCTCTAAATAGCAAAGAAGATTTTAATTTTTTATTTCATTTTGAAAATTTAAAGTCACAAAGTATTGATGACTTCAAAATTCCTGGTTTTAAACACGCTAGATTAGTGGGACAATTGCATTACACAATGGTTTGCAGTATTTCAACCCATGTTTACCAAAGAAATTAGAAAAAACAAAATGAACAGTAAAAAATCTGTGGTATCTCCTTCCCTACCATTATCTTATTTTCTTGTTTCACTTATATTACACATTATTCATGGTTTTTTTATCCCTTGTAGAGCACTGCACACACTGCCATCACTTAAATAATAAAAATCTGAATTTTGGTTTTTGCTTTTTATTTAAAAAATTAGTACTTATTTTAGCTGGAGTGTAACAGATTGTATCTCTTATTTTCCTAGTTTCTTAATCTCCTAGTGCTCCTGCTATACAGTAGTCTAAAAGTTATCATTTAAAAGAGCAACCTCTTTGAGAGGAAATAAAAGGTATGAAGGAAACCTTTCTTTAAAGAGAGACTACTTCTGTCTCTTTAATATATCGAATAATCTCAGCAGGGTAGTGTATAGTAATGATAGTTTCCAATAACCATATTTGACTATGTCCATCATTTTGGTACATGCACAAGATGCTTTTCTAAAAAGCTTCCATTGTGACAGCTGGCTACCTCTGACTCACTGATAGATTTGGAAAGTCTAAACAAAACATGAAAAATCATTCTCTGCAATCCTATATGGTATGAAAGCTGAATATATCCTTTGCTGAACCCTAAGAGCTATTATGAAGTCTTGAAAAATAGGTCTTCCCAATCCTCTAGTGATAGATTTCTTTCAGTATGTTTTAAAACTGGAACACATAAAAATTTATGAGACACTATATAAAGCACAAATCTTTTGTCAGCCCATGTTGCATGGTAATATAATTTATTTTTTTTTGTTTACACAAACCATGTCTACTGTGGTCAAAAGTCAAAAAAGTGCCAATAGTTGCTGCACTTTGGTTTATTTCTACTTTTAGAATAGAAAATAATTGTAATATTCCTGATACAGTGGTGTGGTGATTCTTAGTACGTGTTGGCTTTTTCATAGAAACCAGTGCATGTATGTACTGGAGAAAGGAGGGGGAGTATCAAATGCTTCAGACTGTCACAGCTATTGTTATGATCTTGGCTAACCATTGGAACAATTTAGCAAGGGTAATAGTGGATTCTCCTTCACTGGTAATTTTTAAATCAAAATTAGATTTTTTTTCCCTAAAAGATATGGTCTTATTTTGGGGAAGTTCTATGGCCTGTTGTATCCAGGAGGTCAGACTAGATGATAACCGTGATACCTTCTGGATTTTAAATCTATGAAAATTAATGTTGTTTCACACTGATACTCATCACTCCTGATCTTTGCTGGTTCTCTAGCTATTCAAATAATAGTACATCATAATTACAAATATACTTGTAAATATATGTATATTGTATAGACTCCCTCTCTCTCTCTCTCTCTCTCTCACACACACACACACACTGAGAGAGAGAGAGAGAGAGAGAGAGAGCAAATTAACATCATCTAGGGACAACTCAATCACTGAAGACTGTGATAGGCCAAAATTCCTAGTAGCTAATGGTCAGTCCTGTCCTTACTACATGTAGGGTGACCAGCTGTCCTGAATTGGGTGGGAGAGTCCTGAAATGCAGAATTCAGGTCCCAGTCCTGAGCTGAATGACTCCAGGGACAGCATTTGTCCTGGATTTCCTGCAGCGCTGCTCCATGCCTGCCCAAGGCTCGGTGGTGGTTCCTGGAGGGGGAGGGGCTTAGGTGGGCTTTTTCACCTTTTTGCCATGAGGTCCTCCCCTCTGAATCCCCCTTCCCGCCCCAAGGCCAGAAGCTGGAGTCAGGCAGTAATAAGAGCCGCCCAGGGAGCCTTGGCTGCTGTGGGGAACCCTGGATCCTCTACCTGCCCTGAGCGGTGTGACCCTAGGAGTGGGGACATGGGCCTGCTCTTGGATAACTTGGCACCCCCCAAACACACACAGATGGAGAGTCCAGGGCTCCCCGAGTGGCTGTTACTATGGCCCAGCTCTGGGTTCTGACCTGGCTGGGGACGGGGCCTCAGGATAAAGAAGAGGGCAAGGGGGTGAAGGGGTTTGCGGGGAGAGAAGCAGGGAGTGGCTCCTGCACGTGTCCTGCTTTTGCTTTTTGTAAAGATGGTCACCCTAACTGCATATCATAATACACACTGCACTTCCATTTATCGAGAATCATGTTTATTGAGAGATTTTTGTATTTATTCCAAAGCCTTTCCAAAAACTGGGCTTGTGCTTTACCAAAAATAAACATGTGAATGGATTCCTGAGCCCCTGGAATTCCTAGGTACTCAGAATCCTGTGTAACTAAGGGTACGTCTACACTACGGGATTATTCCGATTTTACATAAACTGGTTTTCTAAAACAGATTGTATAAAGTCGAGTGCATGCAGCCACACTAAGCACATTAATTCGGTGGTGTGCATCCATGGTCCGAGGCTAGCGTCGACTTCCGGAGCGTTGCGCTGTGGGTAGCTATTCCGTAGCCATCCCATAGTCCCTGCAGTCACCCCCGCCCCTTGGAATTCTGGGTTGAGATCCCAGTGCCTGATGGGGCAAAAATCATTGTCGCGGGTAGTTCTGGGTAAATGTCGTCACTCATTCCTTCCTCTGGGAAAGCAACGGCAGACAATCGTTCTGTACTGTCTGCTGCCATTGTAAATTGGCAATGAGATGACAGTTATCTGTCGTTCTGTACTGTCTGCTGCTATCATGGGTGCCCCTGGCTGAGTTTGGCCGGGGGCGCAAAGACAAAATGGGAATGACCCCCTGAGTCAATCCCTCCTTTATGGTATCTAAAAATAGTGTCAGTCCTGCCTAGAATATGGGGCAAGTGTACTAGAGAACCAGTGTATCAGAGAGCACAGCTGCTCCATGTCAGATCCCGGAGAAATGACGAGCTGCATGCCATTCACGGGGGTTGCCCCTGCAACAACTCCACCCATTGCTTCCCTCCTCCCCAACCTTCCTGGGCTACCGTGGCAGTGTCCCCCCCATTGTGTCATGAAGTTATAAAGAATGCAGGAATAAGAAACAGTGACCTGTTAGTGAGATAAAATGAGGGGCAGGCAGCCTCCCGCTGCTATGACAGTCCAGGCAGAACATTAAGCGATGTGGGGGAGAGGAGCCCAGCATCCCACTGCTATGACAGTCCAGGCAGTAGAGAATCTTTTCTTTACACAGGAAAGGGTGGGGGCTGATGGAGCTCAGCCCCCAGTTGCTATGATGAGGACGGTTACCAGCCGTTCTGTACCATCTACTGGGAATGACCGGGAATCATTCCTATTTTTACCCAGGCGCCATCGGCCAGCCTTACCCGAGGCCAGCCAGGAGCACTCATGGGCTGATGACAAGGATGCCTAGCAGTCCTACTGCACCATCTGCCACCGGGGAGGGGAGAGGAGCGAATACTGCTCTTCACTGCCGCAGCATCGTGTCTACCAGCAGCATTCAGTAGACATAGGGTGACACTGAAAGAAGTCAAGAAACGATTTCTTTCCCTTTTCTTTCACGTGGGGAGGGGAGAGTAATACTCTGAACCACGCCGGACAATATGTTTGAACCTACAGGCATTGGGAGCTCAGCCAAGAATGTAAATATTTTTCAGAGACTGCTGTGGACTGTGTGATAGCTGGAGTCCTCAGTACCCCCTCCCTCCCTCCATGAGCGTCCGTTTGATTCTTTGGCTTTCTGTTACACTTGTCACGCAGCACTGTGTAGCCTGGAGATTTTTTTCAAACACTTTGGCATTTTGTCTTCTGTAATGGAGTTCTGTTAGAAAAGATTTGTCTCCCCATACAGCGATCAGATCCAGCATCTCCCGTATGGTCCATGCTGGAGCTCTTTTTGGATTTGGGACTGCATCGCCACCCGCGCTGATCAAACAGGAAATGAAATTCAAACGTTCTCGGGGCTTTTCCTGTTTACCTGGCCACTGCATCCGAGTTCAAATTGCTGTCCAGAGCGGTCACAGTGGTGCACTGTGGGATACCACCCAGAGGCCAATACCATCGATTTGCGGCCACACTAACCTTAATCCGATATGGTAATACGGATTTTAGCGCTACTCCTCTTGTTGGGGAAGAGTACAGAAACCGATTTAAAGAGCCCTTTATATTGATATAAAGGGCCTCATAGTGTGGACGGGTATAGCATTAAATCGGTTTAACACTGCTAAAATCGGTTTAAACATGTAGTGTAGACCAGGCCTAAGTTAACTGTGATTTATTTATGAAATTCCTGGAGGGAGGAAAGCACCAGTCAAAGGTTTCAAAGCTGCAGGCAGAAGTAAATCTATTGCAGTATTATGTCATAAAATATTTAGAAAGAGATAATGCAAAACAAAGGAAATATAGAGGAGGAGGGAAACAAATGTGGTCTCTGGGTGGGGGAATTATTGAATATAGAGTCAGGGAATAGATTGTCTAAAATGGAAGAGAGGTTGGGGAAATTCACCTGGTTATTTCCCCCGCAAGCGAATAAATCACTGAAGCTAGAAGCACTGTTAGTGCATTTTGTTCATATTGTATTACAGAGGCAAGCCCCCACACTGAGGACATATGGTAGTGGTTGATGATATGTTTGGGGGGAAAGATATATTATTTCCAAAACAGATTGGACTTTGTATGTAATAAATCACAGAATCATAGGACTGAAAGGGACCTTGAGAGGTCATCTAGCCCAGTCCCCTGCACTCAAGGCAGGACTAATTATCTAGACCATTCCTGACAGGTATTTGTCTAACCTGCTCTTAAAAATCTCCAATGATGGAAATTCCACAACCTCCCTAGGCAATTTATTCCGGTGCTTAACAACTCTGTCAGGATGTTTTTCTTAATGTCCAGCCTAAACCTCCCTTGCTGCAATTTAAGCCCATTGCCATGACAGCCAAGAGATGGTTCAGGCCCCGGTGAAAAATTTTTTTCGGGGCCCCCAGCAAGGGCGGACTGGCTAAACAGGGCCAACAAAGCCAGGGAAGCTGGGCCCCAGGCCCCTTTCCAGACAGCCAGGCCCCGGTAATTTGGCTTCCCCTCCCCACCCCGCCCCCTCGTCGGCCCTGCCCCATAATTCTTGTCCTATCCTCAGAGGTTAAGAAAAACAATTTTTCTTCCTCCTCCTTGAAACAACTTTAACATACTTGAAAACTATTACCATCTCCCCTCTCAGTCTTCTCTTTTCAGACTAAACAACCCCCACTTTTTCAATCTTCCCTCATAGGTCATGTTTTCTAGACCTTTAATCATTTTTGTCACTCTTCTCTGGACTCTCTCCAATTTGACCAACATCCTTTCTGAAAT
This sequence comes from Gopherus evgoodei, assembly GCF_007399415.2. Classification (NCBI taxonomy): domain Eukaryota; kingdom Metazoa; phylum Chordata; order Testudines; family Testudinidae; genus Gopherus; species Gopherus evgoodei. The sequence goes on from NC_044326.1 coordinate 78,120,928, forward strand.
GTGGCACTCAGAACTGGACACAATACTCTGGTTGAGGCCTAATCAGAGTGGAGTAGAGTGGAAGAATTACTTCTCATGTCTTGTTTACAACACTCCTGCTAATGCATCCCGGAATGATGTTCTCTTTTTTTGCAACAGTGTTACATTGTTGACTAATATTTAGTTTGTGGTCCACTGTGACCTCCAGGTCCCTTTCCACAGTACTCATTCCTATGCAGTCATTTCCCATTTTGTATATGTGCAATTGATTGTTTCTTCCTAAATGGAGTACTTTGCTTTTGTCCTTATTGACTTTCATTCTGTTTACTTCAGACCATTTGTCCAGTTTGTGCAGATCATTTTGAATTATAATCCTATTCTCCAAAGCACTTGCAACCACTTCCAGCTTGGTATCATCCACAAACTTTATAAATATACTCTCTATGCCATTATTTAAATCATTGATGAAGATATTGAACAGAACCAGACCCAGAACTGATCCCTGCAGGACTCCACTCATTATGCCCTTCCAGCATGACTGTGAACTACTGACAACTACTACTCTCTGGGAACATTTTTCCAACCTGTTTTACATCCCCCTTATAGTAGCTCCATCTAGGTTGCATTTCCCTAGTTTGTTTATGAGAAGGTCATGTGAGACAGTATCAAAAGCTTTACTAAAGTCAAGATATACCATGTCTGCCACTTCCTTCCTATCCACAAGGCTTGTTACCTGGTCAAAGAAAGCTATCAGGTTGGGTTGACATGATTTGTTTTTGAGAAATCCATTGTGACTGTTACTTATTACCTTATTATCTTCCAGATGTTTGCAAATTGATTGCTTAATTATTTGCTCCATTATCTTTCTGGGTACAGAAGTTAAGCTGATTGGCCTGTAATTCCCTGGGTTATCCTTATTTCCCTTTTTATAGATGGCCACTATATTTGCTCTTTTCCAGTCTTCTGGAGTCTCCCCTGTCTTCCATGGCTTCTCAAAGATAATCACTAATGGCTCAGATATCTTCCCAGTCAGCTCCTTGAGTATTCTAGGAAGCATTTCATCACACTCTGGTGACTTGAAGACATCTAATTTGTCCAAGTCATTTTTAACTTTTTCTTTCTCTATTTTAGCCTCTTCTGATCCTAGCTCATTTTCACTGGCATTCATTACATTAGACGTCCAATCACCACCAACCTTCTTGTGAAAACTGAAACAAAGACGACATTAAGCACCTCTGCCATTTCCATATTTTCTGTTATTATTTTCCCTCCTCCCCGCCTCATTGAGTAATGGTCTTACTCTGTCCTTGGTCTTTCTGTTGCTTCTAATGTATTTGTAGAACATTTTCTTGTTACCTTTTTTGTCTCTAGCTAGTTTGATCTCATTTTGTCCCTAAATACTTGCGTTGTTTATGTTCATCCTTTGTAATTTGACCTAGTTTCCACTTTTTGTAGGGCTATTTTTTTTTATTTTTAGATCACTGAGGATCTCGTGGTTAAGCCAGGGTGGTCTCTTGCCATACTTCTTATCTTTCCTATGCAGTGAGATAGTTTCCTCTTGTGCCCTTAATAATGTCTCTTTGAAAAACTGCCAACTGTCTTCAATTGTTTTTCCCCTGAGATTTGCTTCCCATAGGATCTTACCTACCAACTCCCTGAATTTTCTAAAGTCTGCCTTCTTAAATCCATTGTCTTTATTTTGCTGTTCTCCTTCCTACCATTCTTTAGAATTGTGAACTCTATCATTTCATGATCACTTTCACCCAAGCTGCCTTCCGTTTTCAAATTCTCAGCCAGTTCCTCCTTATTTGTCAAAATCAAATCTAGAACAGCCTCTTCCCTGGTAGCTATCTCCACCTTCTGAAATAAAAAAAAATGTCTCCAATACATTCCAAGATATTATTGGATAATCTGTGCCCTACTGTTGTTATTTTCCCAACAGATGTCTGGGTAGTTGAAGTCCCTCATCTGAAAATGGTGCAGATCAGTGCCTTCTGGTTGAATTTCTGAAGTGTTGAGTTAATATTTCTTATTATTTTGACTATGTTTATGTTTTACATTTTTTATTACCTCTGTTGTTCAATTTCAAAATTTAATTAAAAAACCCACAACTATTTGGAGGTCTGATGTTTTTAGAACTCTGGTTAATACATATTTCTCTCTGCCACCAATTGTAAGTATTTTTAAATATGGTGTATTATTTCAGAGCCCAGGTGTACTACAAGTATTTTAACAAGGAACTCAACAAATAGTTCTCTCATTCCCTGATCAATCCCAGCACTTAAGACTGTGAGTAGTTCCAATGGAATTATTCATTTGCTCAAATGCTTGCTTGGATTGGGGCCAAAATGCTTAGCACCTTGCAGAATCCAGTTCTTGCACTGTGATCCTGCAAACACATATAAACATGCTTGACTTTAAACACATGAGTAATTGCATTGATTTAAACATGCATGAAGGTATTTGCAGGGTTAGAGATTTAGTCTGTGATAGGGCTTCACTTTATTTCAGAGATGTACAGTGAAATGGCTTCTTGGCTTCTGAAAATGTCTCTACCTCTAATCAATCAGCAAAAAGAGGAGAAATGGTTCATTTTTTAAATGTTTATCTTCATCTAAGTACTCCACCTAGCTAAAGAGGGAGTTGAGGCAGATCCCTGATCTAGAATATTTGTAACAAGCAAGTCCTTTTAAAATATTTGTAGAATTTGTATTTATCTATTTATTTTCTTGATAAAGAAAAAAGGGAGTTTGTAGGGAGGAGGAGTTATTTATTGATTGTGACCCACAAAACTTGTTCACATTAGTATGGTAGTGCTTGTGGATTGCTGCAATTATAACATGAGGTTTTTAATTGTCCTTATCTGTGACATATAGAAAACATAAAAGACTGAAGATGGATGTCTATTGACAGGTCTAATATGCAACTAGTACTAGAGTGTTTTCATCTTCCTTGTTGAAAGCAAGGAATGGAATTAAGCATGCATGATGCGGTTCATAAACTTAGTCTAAAAACATATAATGAAAGTTATACTACAGAAACCTTTCTATTTATGACATCAGCTATCTTCAGTAAGATTCAACACACATATATTCAACACACTCTTGATAGTAACACTATTTTCCAGGCAGATAATTTTGGTTTAATTTAACAATTTCACAACCAAGGATGCAAATTGTCCTTGCTGGTTTTGTTTGCTTCTTTTCAAGGTTACTTATTTTGGATCCACTTAAAATATGGTCTGACTCTCCTTTTGTTAATATCACAAGTATTTACATTTGTTGTATCTCACATAAACCATAAGGACAGGATCCTAATGGACAATGATCTCAAAACTGTAGCAGAAATGAACTGTTTATCTCATTTTCAACATGAGAAAATATTGGCTTCTGCAGCTAACTCAGTCGTCTTCACCTTCATTTTCCTATTTGTTCATAATCTGGAAAAGAAAAACAAGCTTTCCTGCTTTTTCAGGCCTCAAACGATTTCTCCATTTGGAATGAATTAGTCCAAAGAACAAAAATATTCTTTCTATGTTAGCAGAAGAAGCTACTACTGTTAAAAGAGATTATCACTTCAACAGTCTTTGAATTCAACTGCTATGTGACTTCAGCCAGTTCACTGGTGTGACTCTCTTTAAAACATCATCAGCAAACATAGATTTCTTGAATGGTTCACCCTTAGCTCTGAAGTGTATTATAGTTGGCATTATGGAAGAATGATTTCTGGATGGGCATATCATAGCCAACTCCTCTTCTTCAGCAGTTAAGGGTTGACTCTGGTACTGGGTATTGAGAATATTTGCAAGAAAATGAGCTGGAGATAGTGCTTGTTCCATTCATTTTTTTAATGCTTGTAATTTAACTCTGTCATTGCATATTAAGATTTCACTCAGTTCCTTCCAAATTTTAACAGCATCAGCAATAAAACAGCTGTTTCCCTGGACTTTGTTCAAGGCTACAGGAATAGGCTTCCTGGTACTCAGCATGTGTTCAACATTTCTCTTAAGGCCAAAGTTGAGAACTTTGGCTGTGACAGTGCCATCTATTTTTCTTCACAATTTTGTTCACAAACTGTCATCAGATTAGGCCAGTACTTGATATAGTGCTCAAAACAGTCCACTACTGAGTTCCATCGCACATCTTGTGGGAGAACTAGCTTAGTTCCTGCCTTTTTTTTTCAGAGCAGCTGCTGTAAAGTTGTTGTCACAGAAGTATTTTGCAATTTCAAGAACATTAGCCTTTATTTTTGGAACACTGAAGTCTTTGGCTAGGAGGTGCATCAAATGAGCACTGCAACTGTATGTTATTAGCTTGGGATTCTTTTCTAAATAATTTCTTCTCATCTTAGAATCATTTGCAGCATTGTCTGTGACCAAGCTGTGTACTAGACATTTGAATTTTTTTTAACACTTTGTTATAGCTTTTACTGCTACTTCTTGTAAGTATTCTGCTGTGTGTGCATTTCCTGATGTATCAATTGTTTCTGTAAGCAAGTCATTTCCTTCTTCTGTTGTCACACAAGCACATACAACAGGATCATTTTGGACATTGCTCCACCCATCAAGACTCAGGTTAATAATTTTACCCTCTAGTCCTTTTGCACACTGCTCAATTTGTTTTACTTACACTTTATCCAGCAATTTGTCTGTGACATCTGCTCTGTTGGGTGGACTCTATCCTGGTCTTAATGACTGAACCATGTTAATGAAGTGTGGATTCTCAATCATACGGAAAAGAGAGTTGGTTGCATAAACAAACCAGGCAATTTTTTTTTATCAACTCCTTATTTTTGTAATCTGCTAGTTCTTATCACAAATTTATCTAGAGTTGTTTCTGAATGATGGAGATTCTTTTCTGTTTGCTACAGATGATATACATGGTGGCTATGGGACATACATGATATGACTGAAACGCTATAATTGGCAGATAACTCTGAAACTATAGAGTGGTGATCTTGAAGGTGGATAGTCTTCAGAATCCTGTACGTTGAGGATGGATTCTCCTAAACAAAATAAGCCAATGCAGTTATTTAATTATTATTACCATACTGCTCATTTAGTATTACTCATTGCATTCACTAGCACTCAGTACTACTTTAAAGGTGAAATTGTAAAAGGAAGATCTGCCTATTTAAGTTATTTATTTTTTATCACAACTGCATCTAAAATAGAGTAACAACTATATTTTTTTTGCTCAAACATGGGAATTCAATAATAGTCCAGAAGGAAGACAAGCAATCCTTAAGAAAGAAGTATGAAATAAAGAAATTTACCAACCTGAAGATCCTACATGTTCCTTCATCATCATCAATGCAGCTTCCTCCTGAGAAGGAACACTTCTCATGATGTTGTTTTATTTGGGCAAGCAGGCCTTGCGTTATTGATGCACTGTTTGCATTTTGTACACATGCCTGTTTTACACATAGGTAGAGGAACTTCATTAAAATATTTCCAAACTGGGTCTCTTTTATGGCCTGCTGCCATTATAGGTTTTCCCTTCTCGTGAGAGAATGGTATGGTAGATCTCAAATTGATGAAGGCTACACTCAGAAAGATCTCAATATTTCTGGAATATCACTTTTGTTTCTACTGCCTGTCCCTCCTTCTCACATTTATCTCCCTTCTCCTTGTCCAGATCTATTCCACCCCCAACAATCTTCTATTCAATGAACTTCTGAAGCTTTGCACTTTTAGAGAGAGAGGTAAGGGATTGACTCTGTGTACACAAGTTTTCAGAGGGACAATAAGGTTGAGATCTGTCATTTCCCACCTCTATATGTTATTTATTTACTTATTTTAAAATATTTTTCCTGTTAACCAGCATGTTATCTCTGGAGACACAAATCCACAGTTTGAGAATTGCAAAACTAAGCATCTCTGATGGTATCTTCTAGACTGAGCACTGAGTGAGATCCATTGGGTAGATAGAAAGATTCACCTAAATAATCTGTACGGAAGCCCCTGGAATTCTGTAGAATTGGGTCCTGAACTATTGGAACTCATTTACAAAACTTTTCTTAAACATTACATGAATACATTATCTCATACTATAGAATTAGGATTTATAATCCCTATTCCATGCTGAGATGTCTTTGAGCTATAATTTATCTTGATTAAAACAATCTTTAGATAGTTTTAGAAAGCATTTTATCAAAAAAAATCTGATTTAAATAAAAAACAATCCATTTTTTAAAATAATTAATTTTTATCTACCCTGGTTCCATGCTAGTGGATCCAATTTCAGGTGCAAGATAAAAGTTTGGATGCTTTTATGAATTCTCAGAATATCCTAAACCTGCAGAACTGGATTGAAATTTTTGCAAGGGTGGGCTCACTTATACAATAGCTTGTATCTGATTAGACTAAAAATATAAAAAGAATAATCTTTTTTGCACTCTCAGCATTCTGTTTTTGGTTCAATCTGACACTCTAAGTGTAAAAGTACATGAAAATTTAATTAAGTGTAGAAGTTATCTAACCTTTCACAGACAAAAAAATGTTCTCTTCAGACTGAGTGGAGCACTGGGTCAATGTTTGTTATCTGAATCATATGACTTGTAGTGAGTTACTATATGTGAAATATCAAATCATGGGGTGAGATATTTCGTCTCCAAACAGGTCTCTGGCTGGGACAGTTTAAATGAGGCCTGCAACTCCCATTTGAGGCTGGGGAAGTATTTCTGCAGCAGAAGAACTGAGGAAGCAGTAAGGCTGCCTTCCAGGGACCCATCATGCCCCAATGTGTGTGTGTGTGGGGGGGGGAGAGGGGTTGTGGCTGTGGGAGGGCTGGTGGCATTGGGGACTGGGCTCTGAAGGTGAGGAAAAGAGGCAGATTCTGTTTTCTCAAAACATTTTGGGGGGATTTATGTCAATTTTACCAAATTGATTTGGTTTAACAAAATAAACAAACCAAATATTTTGTTTCAACATTTTCTAATTGAAACATTTTGATTTTTTTATTTGAAACTGCTTTTCACATTAAAATTTTCTATAAGTTAAAATCAAATTCTGTTCATCCTGAAACATTTGCTTTCCAGAATTGCCAGCAATTGCCAAAAGGTTTGTTACTTGCTCAGCTATATTGCTGAGCCTCTTTCAGTATATAACTACAGTCACAGTTGTGATTGCAACTTGGGTAGTAGGGTTGCCAACTTTGTGACTGCAGAAAGCTGAATACCTTTGCCCTGCCCCAGCCTGAGGCCCTGCTATACCCTACTCCTTCTCTGAGGCCCCACCCCCATTCCCTCCACTCTCCCCCATTGCTCATTCTCCCGCACCCTCACTCACTTGGTCATTGGGCTGAGGGAGGGAGTGGGGGCTCCAGCTTGGGGTATGGGATCTAGGGTGGGGCTGGGGATGAGGGGTTTGGGGTGCTGGAGCAGGCTCCGGTCTGGGGCGGGGGGGTAGGGTGTGTGTGGGAGAGGGCTGCAGCTGGGGGTGAGGGCTCTGGGATGAGGCCAGGGATGAGGGGTTTGGTGTTCAGGAGGAGGTTCCAGGCTGGGGCACAGGGGTATGGAGTGCAAGAAAGGTCTGAGGGCTGCGGTTGGGGTGTGGGAGTGAGTGTGGGCTCCGGGAGGGAGTTTGGGTGCAGGAGGGGCTCAGGGCTGCCTGTGGGAGCTGCGGAGCCAGCACTTGTGGGGGGGGCAGAGTGAGGAGTCCCTGTGATTGCCCCTGCACCTAGGAGCTGGAGGGAGGACATGCCACTGCTTCTGGGATCCGCAAACAGGATGCCTGGCAAGTCTGTTGCACAGGGATGCCCACCCTAGTTTTAATCTAGCTAATGCTACTGAAATTAGCCATAAAGATGTCTGGTATGGACCACGCTGTGGGTTATACAAATCTGCCTGGAATCCTTAGTACATATTCATGCTTCTAACCCATGCTGAGATCTGTGCTGCCATGTCTTCACTGCTATTTTTAGCTACGCTAGCTTGATTAAAGCTAGCAAAGGTATGCCTACCCAAGCTATAATCACATCTCTGATGGCACTGTAGAAATACCCTTAGAGGTACAGTATATTATCTCACCCAATGCACAATTTATTTTTAAATAGGAAAAATACACACTGATGATTCTTAGTTAAAATTCAGTAGTAAATAGGTATTATGTCATTCATCAAAATTGTGTAAATGGAAAAAAATCTGCGCACTTAACTCTTTTATAAATTATAAATCCAGCAGTAGATCTGTGCAAAAACTTTAGTTCTCATTTAATACATTTTTACTAAAGCTCTGAAATTTTTGTACATAATTGGCTACCAATTCTGCAGAAAGAGTTACATACATGCCTTGATTCAGGAAAAGTACTTAAACTTAAGCATATGCTTAAGTCCCATTGCCTTCAAATTATTCACATGCTTATGTGTTTTCTTGAAAATAGGTACTTTCTGTAATGGGGGGGGGGCGTGAGTAGTCGGTGGGACTACCCACTCTGTATAAAATTAAACCTATGTTTAAGTCTTTGCAGAATTGGGGCTAAATATTTAGCCACCACTTCCATGGAGTCTCACCAAAGTTTGTTTTATATAGGCTGGAAGTATTTGTGGAGGCCGACTACGGTTGTAATTTAGCTTACTACCATCCCTTCTTTAGACAACAGGAGTTCCAGCAGACCAATTTAATTGTCTAGTGTGATAAGAGCTTTCAAGAGTATGGTGGTTCACTACACGAGGGACACTGAGCCCCTCCGCCCCCACAAATAATTGATTGTGTTTTGGCTTTTGACTTGGGATTTGTCTAGTTTTGTTGCCAAGATTAAAACACACTGGATGAAATCCTATCCTCAGTTAAACCCTGTGCAAACCCCACAAAAGTCATGGGAATTGTGGGGGATGTAACTAAGGACAGAATTTGGCACACTGATGTTACACACAAGCAGTTACAACCCTGAACAAAACTTACAGAATATGCTCCATCCTGCTCAGTTTATACCAGGTAATTTAATCTAAGAGGTGAAATTTGGTTCCTTGGAAAGCACAAACATTTTATGGAAATCAATACTGGTGGGGTACGGAAACGTCCCCTCAACCGATAGCCAAAATGAATGGCATCTGCACAGGTGTGTGGCAGACACTGCCTTCTCTCTCCATCCTGTATTCTTTCCCTCTCCCCTTGCCTGTGAATAAGTGGCCAGTTGATTGATAGATTTCCAGAGTCTCTTGCTATACCACTGCTACTCCAGCCCAACCTATTTCCACATTTCAGACTTCTGTGTAGAGCTACTTTTTAGTATACAGAGAACTGTACAGTTCTTGTGTGGCCTCTCTCTCCTGTTCCACTGGAAATGCTGCAATTCTGTTATGTTTCAGGATGCCTGAGGCCCCTCTGTGGTTAGGAAGATTTAATCTTGATGACTATATTAGATTTATTGTTCTATCACTTTGCTGATGGAACTAGAAGTAAAGAGAGTACTTCCAAAAGTCTCATTATTGTGAACTTCTAGATAATTCCAAAGGTTGTAAATATTTAGTCCTTCTACTACAGTTCTGAGAAAGGAACATTAGAATTCAAAATGTAAATCAAGATATGAACTAAATAAAATGGGTAAATGTATTATATTTTAAAAAAACCCTAAACCTTCATGTATAAAACCATGCGTTACTGGGGATATCAACTCTTCTCTTAAAATTCCCATTACTATTGATTAGTTCCAGAAATACCTTGTAGATTAAACTGCTGCATTTTAAGTGTTTACTTTGAGGTAACTGCAAGAATGCAATATTGATGTTCAGCATCTGTATTTGTAGTAAACATAAGAAGCATGAAATTGGGATCCGTACCAGTAAAATTGCTTGAAAATGTTTGCTAAACTTTTAACATCTAAGTAAAATATTTTTGCTTGAGCTAGTCATGTGAAAACACAACAGATATTCACTGTAACTGATTTTTGCATAAATTCACTTTTCCAGTTAGACAAATTCACCAAGCTTTTCTGCAATATATTAGGCCAAAGATGATTAGTCTTTTATGCTAGTTATTGCACTATCTCTTTAATGAACTGACATCTGAATTTGGTGTAGGGGCTAAACTGTGTTTCACATAAAACTGTTTAATATAAAAACTGTTTTCAGGAAAAAAATGGCAAGTGATTTTATTAAAAGTAATGAAGATGTCAGTATTACCATTTGTGTATGTTTGTAGCTACTGGACATTGTTGGTCAAATTCTGCGCTCATTTTAGCCATAAACCCCACTGACTTTAGGTCTGTAGAAGTGTAGCTAACAGCAAAATGTGATTCTCGCTCTCTCTTGGGATGTTTTTATTTTTCCTTCAGCAAGATGGAAACAGGTGTCTCAGATTTAAAAGTAATTAATTCATCAGTTATGTATAGTGAACAACTGGAAAAGTCTAAAAAGCATAACATGAATGACTCATATTTCTCTTATTTCACAGTGACTAGAATGTTTAATCAAATATTGTCCCTGAAAATGCCCATTCTGTTCCACATCACTATATTGTTTGGGGAATTATACCGAATTGAAACCTTGTATTGCATGATGGGTTTTATTGGCTAGTATTCTCAGATCATACCCTGTAGACATTACAGAAAAGAGAGTCAACATATCATTTCATGAGGTGGGTATTCACTCTTAAAATCTTATGTTCCAAGAAGTCTTTTAGTCTGTAAGGTGCAACAGGACTCTTTGTTGCTTTTTACAGATCTAGATGAGCACGGCTACCCCTCTGATACGTATCATTTGAAGTTATAAATGAAACACTGGAAGAATCCTTTCATTGTTACAGTATGAGAACTTAACACATTTATCATTGTTGTTCTCCAGGCTGCCACCCAATTAAGTGCCTTGGATGCTTTTCAGTTTTTAAAGGTTGAGTAAAGTAAATTCAGACTAGTCTTCAGCTGAAGTTGCATAACATCATTTGTTCATAGGAATTGAGTTCCTATTTTGTCCCTTAGGCTATTGGTTTTAGATGCAACGCATGGAGATACAAATTACTTATGAAAACAAGAATTTATATTATACTGGAGAGCTTATTTCCTTATACAGCCTTACTGGAATTCAGAAAGATGAGCAATGATGATGATGGTGGGTTGGAGGAGCCAGGTCACTGTGAGCTAGTGGAGGTGTGGGTAGGGAGTAGAGCGGAGCAGAGATTGGAAGAGACAGAATGAGGAAGCAGGGGGTGGGTATAAGCAGAAGGAAAAAGACTGTTACAGTGTCAGAAGGGTCTATAACTACTGTGACAAACTTTCCTGTATAACCTGACATTGAACCTAGTGTCTACATTCTCTACTGTCAGAAAATACCTATGAAATAAAGTGTCTCTTTTCCAATGACTAGTCAATGTAGGGATGCAAACCTACTCCTGCTACCAGTTACACTGTTAGCTCAGTTGGTAGAAGTCCATGCTATGGATCTAAAGGTCTGAAATCTGCTGAGGAGCCAAACTGGGGGTCATATGATTCCACATGACTGATTTTTTTTTTCAGGTTTCAGAGTAGCAGCCATGTTAGTTTGTATCTGCTGAAAGAACAGGAGTACTTGTGGCACCTTAGAGACTAACAAATTTATCTCAGCATAAGCTTTCGTGGGCTACAGCCCACTTCATCGGATGCATCCTGCTATGTTTTCACTACATGCATCTGATGAAGTGGGCTGTAGCCCACGAAATCTTATGCTCAAATAAATTTGTTAGTCTTTAAGATGCCACAAGTATTCCTATTTTTTTTTCAGTTTGTTTAAATAAATTTTAAAAAGCTGGGAAGCACTTAAAACAATAAGGTTAACATTAAACATTAAGAAATGCCTTAATTAAAATTTTCCAATCTTTATTCAGCTGCCTAGTATGTGCATATTATTATACAAGCTTTAATTGCATAATCCCATACATATATTCCAAAGGAACCTACCTCATTCAATGCACATGCTGGATGTTGTGCTTGGAATGAATCAGGGTTGTGTAGTGAACTAAACTATAGTCTGTAGGACTCGTGCCACGTTTGTTGCAGAAAGTGGAAGGGGTGTAGTGAATGAAGCACAGGGTTTCAGGAAAAGAAAGGATGGTTTCATGGTTAAGATTGCTGAATGCCACCCCAGAGAACTGGATTATATCCTCTCTCTGCCAGAGTTCCTATGTGATGCTGGGCACATTGCTTAAATGAAAATGTTTGTGTGCTCCTCATTTTCTGATGATGTGTTGGAGAGGTTTAAGCTGAGGACTGTAGGTGATGGGCCCAAGAAAGAAACCAACAGAACTCCACTGGCCATCACCTACAGTCCTCAGCTTAAACCTCTCCAATGCATCATCAGTGATCTACAACTCATCCTGGACGGTGATTCCTTGCTTTCACAGACCTTGGGAGGCAAGCCAGTCCTCGCCCACAAAGACAACCCGCCAACCTTAAGCATATTCTCACCAGCAACCACACACTGCACCATAGCAACTCTAACTCAGGAACCAATCCATACAACAAATCTTGATGCCAACTCTGTCCACATATCTACACCAGCAACACCATCACAGGACCTAACCAGATCAGCTACAACAACACCGGCTCATTCACCTGCACATCCACCAACGTTATATACGCTGTCATGTGCCAGCAATGCTCCTTTGATGTGTACGTTGGCCAAACTGGACAGTCCCTACATAAAAGGATAAATGGACAAAAGTCAGATATTAGGAATGGCAATATACAAAAACCTGTAGGAGAACACTTCAACCTTCCTGGCCACACAATAGCAGATTTTAAGGTAGACATCCTACAGCAAAAAACTTCAGGACCAGACTTCAAAGAAAACCTGCTGTTCATTTGCAAATTTGACACCACCAGCTCAGGATTAAACAAAGACTGTGAATGGCTAGCCAACTACAAAAGCAGTTTTTCCTCCCTTGGTGTTCACACCTCAACTGCTAGAAGAGGGCCTCATCCTCCCTGATTGAACTAACCTCGTTATATCCAGAGTGATTCTGGTGTGCATATTTATACCTGACTCTGGAAATTTCTACTACATGAGTCTGACAAAGTGGGTATTCACCCACGAAAGCTTATGCTCTAATACATCTGTTAGTGTATAAGATTCCACAGGACTCTTTGTTGCTTTTTACAGATCCAGACTAACACAGCTATTTCTCTGATAACAGTCAAGTAAAACAGACCCATTCAGTTACATCAAATAATAGCTGACAGCTAAAAAGTGACAATTTTAAAGTATTTCTGTACAAATGCTAGAAGTCTAAATAATAAGATGAGTGAACTTGACTGGCTCATATTAAATGAGGATGTTGATATAGTTGGCATCACAGAAATTTGGTGGCATGAGGGTAATCAAGGGGACACAGTAATACCAGGGTACAAAATATATCGGAAGGAAATGAGTAGGTCTTTTTGGTGGGGGAGTGGCACTATATGTGAAATAAAGTATGGACTCAAATATAGTAAAATCTTAAATTAATCAAACTGTACCATAAAATCTTCATGGATAGTAATTCTTTGGTTGAATAATAAGAATATAGCAGTAGGGATATACTATCAGCCTCCTGACTAGGATGATAGTGACTGTGAAATACTCGGGGAGATTAAAGAGGCTGTAAAAATAAAATAAAATAAAACCTCAATAATAATGATGGATTTCAACTATCTCTATATGTCACCTCATGACGGGAAGCAGAGACAAAGTTTCTTGATACTCCAAATTGGAGGGGGCAGAAACAGTAAGAGGACCAAAACAGTTCCACAATGGCTAAACAATGGAGTATAAGAGGTGGTTGGGGAGGGGGGAATACTTTAAAAACTGGAAGTCAAATCCTATTGAAGAAAATAGAAAAGAGCATAAACTCTGGCAAGTCAAAAGTAGAAATATAATTAAGCAGGTAAGAAAAGAATTTGAAAAGCAACTAGTGAAAGACACTAAAACTAACAATATTTTTTTTGGAAGTATATCAGAAACAGGAAACCTACCAAACATTCAGTGGGGCTTCTGGACGATTGAGATGCTAAAGGAGTAAGATAAGGCCATTTAGAGAAACTACATTAATTATTTACATCAGCCTTCACTGCAGAGGATGTGGGGGAGATTCCCATACCTCAGTTAATTTTCTTAAATGACAAATATGTGGAACTGTCCCAAATTGAGGTTTCAGTACAGAAGGTTTTGGAACACATTGATCAATTAAACAGTAATAAGTTACCAGGACCAGATGGTATTCACCGAAGAATTCTGAAGGAACTCAAATGGGAAATTGTAGAACTACTAACAGTGGTATGTAACCTACCATTTAAATCAGTTTCTGCTCCAGATGACTGGAGAATAGCTAATGTGACACCAATTTTTAAAAAGGGCTCCAGAGGCAATCCTGGCAACTATGGGCCAGTAAGCCTGACTTCAGTACCTGGCAAATTTGTTGAAACTGTAGTAAAGAACAGAATTATTGGACACACAGATTAACACAATTTATTGGGGAAGAGTCAAAATGGCTTTTGTAAAGGAAAATCATGCCTTACCAATCTTTAGAATCCTTTGAAGGCGTTGGCCAGGAGTGATTCCCTGGATGCAGTGTACTTAGATTTTCAGAACTCCTTTGACAAGGTCCTCCATCAAAGGCTCTTAAGCAAAGTAAGCTGTTATGGGATAAGAGGGAAGGTCCTCTCATGGATCAGTAACTGGTTAAAGGATAGGAAACAAAGGATAGAAATAAATGGTCAGTTTTCAGAATGAAGAGAGGTAAATAGTGGTGTCCCCCAAGGGTCTGTACTGGGATCAGTCCTACTCAACATATTCATAAATATCTGGAAAAGGGGGTAAACAGTGAGGTGGCAACATTTTCAAATGATTGAAAATTACCCAAGATAGTAAGTTGAGTCCAAAGCAGACTGCAAAGAGTTACAAACAGATCTCACAAAACTGGGTGAGAAAATTACAGATGAAATTCAATATTGATAAATGTAGAGTAATGCACATTGGAAAACATTCCCAACTATACAAACATAACAAAAGGAGGGAATGAGGAGGGAGGACAAGAGAGAAATTGTGATAGGAATACGTAGTTGTCTGTGTGGACAACTTTTCTAATATTTGCATTGTCTGTCCATAAACCCTATAATCTTCCAGTTGAATTGTATTTCATGAACACTTACATAACTTTATCAATTATCTCCTCATAACTAAAAGCTCTATTTTGAATTTGCCATCATTCACACTGTATATAATTTGAACTAATATATTTAAAGTTCCAAAAATTAGCATTCAGTTCTTGCTCCTCACATGCCATCAACCATGCATGCTGTAACATGTCATTATTTCCATGGGAAACACTATTTTCAGCTTGATTGCATTCAGTTTTATCATTTTTCTAATTGCTCATATTGGATAAATTTGAAATTAATTCTGTAATAAACCTTTATAATCGGACTTATCAAGGCTCATGACTGACTTTATTCCTCATTAGACTTCCTGTGTGGATTTAGAAAATGCAGTATGTAATCACTCTGTAGTTCTATTGTATCTCAACCTTTTATACATTATGGAAGTTGGGAAATCCTAGTTCAAATATTGTTGAAAAGGAAGGAGTCATAAATAATGGTTCACTGCCTAAATATGTGTAACATAAGCATCTATTGAAAAGCTTTAATATGAAAATATTACTGGTAAGTATATAAATATAATTCTACTGTCTGTAGTACTTCTTATTTGGTAGCATTTGCTTCTTTATAAAAATGTCAGGATTTTGAGAGTTTGTACCTGAAAGATGCAGTACACATGTGTGCATTTTTTTCAGAAATTCACATTTGGAGTGCATGTTAATATGGTCTGACTGGTGCTATTTAGCTCCCTTGCCCCCAAATCTTATGTGGAATCTACACAAAAGATGATTCAGCCTATTGCTATATAATATTTTTTGATCTAGGATAGTAGTGGTCTAAATAAAACTGTCTTGTCTTGTGCAACAGGTAAGGAATTCAACAATTTTACAGTTCTGATCCTGCACTTATAAGTCACAGAATTCTTATTGACTTCAAGATTTTACTCGACAACTTCCATTTTGAATATGAAGTTTAGGATTAGGATCTAAGTAACAATAGGGCATGGTTCTGAAAACAAATGAGTTATGGAGATAGGTGGAAAAACTCATTGTGCTAAAAGAGGGACTGATCGGGAAGCAGGGTGGAGGAAAGTGAGGTAGAGGGAAACAGAGACAGATATGAAAAGGAGCTAGGGTGCAGGGGAAGGCTGAAACCAACTGGGCAATGAGCCATCTAGGGGAGAGATTGAGTACGGGACCCTGGATTGGGGATACTGAGGCTGGATGAAAAGCCCAGTCAGGGAGACTGGGACTATGAACCAGATTGTGGTGGAGGGAAGATACACATTGGGTGATGAGCCAGGAGCAGGGAACTGAGACTGGCTGGGCTAGAAGACTGAGGACAAGAATTGGGGCAAGAGTGAGAGAACTAAGATGGGATAGGCAAAGAGAATGGGACTGGGGAATAGATGCAGGAGTAGGAAAGAGATAGGATTGTGACAGGTAGAGAGGGCATAAGAGATCATGCTTGGAGGAAAGAGAAAAGAAGAGTCCATGACCCCTAGAGTACACTCCCTTCCAGAGCCTAGAATGGAACCCAAAATTCCTGAGTCTCCCCATTTCTCTGTTTGCAAATATCTGTGATACCACTGACAAGGTATGTGTCTCGTCCCCCTCTCATGCTGGGCCATATAAAGGATGAGATGTTATCAATTACTCTTTTAGCTCAAGTGGTGGAGATCAGTGTGGTGGATCTAAAGGGTACCAACCTTGCTAATGAACCATATGGGTATCAATATGATGGAATATCATTTTCAAAACAAGGGAAATTCTTTAAAAAAAAACCCCACCACCAACAAAAAAAACATCTAGGGAATTACACACAGACAAACTATGTTAAAAGAATATTATTAAGATTGCAAAATCATGCACTTAAAAGTTAGGAAATTTCAGAATTAAGAAAGCTAAGAAATAAGGTTGCACAGGCAACCTTAATTCTGGCATTTCTTAATTCTTGCCTGGCCTTGCAACCTCAATAGTTAACAGGGTTTTTTTGTATATAATATAATAAATATTTATTTCACCAAGGCACTTGAAAAGCCTAATATGAATCTGAAGTTTACAACAAATTAAATATGGTCCCTTGTGTACTAAAATGCCATTTTGTTTGAACTGAGCATGGGAGATTTTGAAGTGAGTACTTGTATATAATGCATTTGTATTCATGTTGTAAAAGGTCAGGTCATGGGACTAGCCTGAGGAGCTGCCTTGGTCTTCACATACCAAAAATATTTATTTATTTTGAACATAAAGAGCAGCAGTTAGTTTGGCACTTCATAGTCAAGATCCCCTTGCCACTGTTGTCCTTGCCAGATATTGACATTACAGCAGATCTTGTAACAGATCACAGGAAGCTGTTAAATTAATTATTCGAGCTGTATGGTGGATTGAAGTTCTCAAAGGATTTCAATATTTTGAAATCTGGATTATTTACGAAGTGGAACAAAACCCAGAAACTTTGAAATTTCTCATGAAAAAACATTCTGGAAAAAAAATTTCTCAGGTTAGTCAAAGTATTTTGTTTTTATGTAGACTTTTTAAAATTTTATATTGCATAATAACATGAAATGTTAAAAGAACTGGAAAAAAGTCATTTTTTTTATTTTATTCCAAAATGTCAAAACATCCCATTTCAATATCACCAGAATTTCTTCCTCTTTTATTTTTAAATGATATTCCAGTAAAATTGACCAGATCATGCAAAGCATTTTGATGAAACTATATATTCTGTCAGAATATGATTCTGTTGAAGTTTCTCTGACCAAGTAGGATGAATTATCCTAGTTTTGTTTCACATTCAGGGCCAGACAATCCTGTTTAATTAATTTCATTCCTCTTTTCCATTCCAGCTATTTGTAATGGAGTATTTACTTGTAACTGGATGAATGGATTGATATGCCCTAAGGTTTCACTCTTGACACTTAATCATTTTATTATTGGAATGAGTCAGTTGTTTCCATACAAAGAATTATTGTTTCCCTCTGACAGTACTAAATTTCTTTTTATAAGGATTTGGGTTATCATTATAAATTCTCATTTTATGGGTTTGAAATTGGACTATATGATTTGCTTTTGGTTCATGACTTGCTGTTGGAGGAATCAGCCTAGGAGCATATTTGTTTTTTTGTTGTTTTAGGGGTGGGGTGCAGTGTCTTTGGTTTTGAATAAGGTAAACAAAGGTGATTTTAAGACTTTTTTTACCTCCATTAACTAAAAGAAAAGTAATGTACTTTGCTCTATTAAATTTTAAAAGCATCTTACTGTACACTCACAGTAACAGGGGCCTAATTTTCTTTTGACTTGAGGGAAGAACTAACTCTACTCCCTCTTCCAGATGAAGGAATTCTAATGTGTTAAGGCAGTAGGGTGGAAATTTTATTTCTGAATGTCAGCTAGCAGTCCAATTAACGCTCGTACTTTTTCTCTGTTGCCCCTGTTCAACACCCTCTTTTCTGTTATCTCATTAACCAATATTTTAATCTCTCTTGGGATTTCCTTTCTTGGAAGACATGAGAAAATGTAGGCTCTCTGTACTTTTTCAATGAGATTTACTCCTATTCTGTAGCTGGAGAATAAGGTTGAAAGATTTTAAACTATGGTTGTTTAGTATGTAGGTACCACACTTACCTTAAAAGACAACATCAGTGGAGATGATATATTTTGTCAAGTATTTGGATGTACAAACAGAAAAATCTCTAAGCTGTAACAAGATAAGCCATTACTGTGTGACTGGAAATACCATATCCTATTGTAGCAAGAATCTGTGGCTTGAAAACTACAGAATTATATATATATATTTACCTCAGCTAAATAGTGGAACTGTTACACTTGATCCTTATATATATGCATTTACTTGTTATTTTGGACTTAAATTCCAGTGCACCATTCCCCCTTAAGAGGTAGTTTCAATTGTTAAATATAACAGTCTAAAGACAGAGTTTCTGTCTGTCTGTTTATTTAAAATAGATGCTGTGACCATGTTTCTGGTAGCAGAAGTGCAAGCTGATCTTTATTTTCATTATATGTAGAACTATGTGGAGTTTTCATAAGAAAATACAAACCCAAATAAAACTTGAAATCTAGAGCTGACACATGAAAGCATATTTGAGTACCAGTAAGAGTGTACATGTGGGTGTAATGGAATCACTGAGCAGAAAAGTGATGAGGTTTATGGGCAAAGTTAAAAACGGGCAGAGAAGAAATCTGATTGGTGGGGATAAGGAAAGACAGCATAATTCAGGAAAAGAAAGAAGTGGAACAAAGCTATGAATGAGAGAATGATGCAATCACAGATCACTAAAAACAAGCTTACTATTGGAAAAAATATAAAATGAAGGAAGAGACAAAAGCAAGAAAGATGTAAAAAAAAAATCTGAAATAGATTGCCAGAATGTTACTCTTAAATACATAAATAGTATTGTAGATTCTACAGATATGAGATATACATATGAGTACTCTTTGAACTGAATATAGGATTGCAAGGGGATCCTTGCTCTTGGTGGATTTCAGCCTCATTTCTTAATACCCTTGTCATGGATTGTTTTTTGAAGAGACGTTCTTTGAAAATGCTTCTGAAGAACAATCTTTTTGTCTTTGAGGGGAATGGTTCTCATCAAATTATAGGTATTTTTTCAAAATATTTCCCTAGGGAGAATGCCCCCAGCTTTTACAAAGGATTTATCCCTTCTGTCTAATCATGCCTTGGATGAGCTGTTCAGAAGGTGTTGCTTGGGCTGCTCATAGCAGCTAGTTGAGCCCTGCTGTAGGAGTTTGTACCCTGATCTATCCTTGGTCAGACTGCCAATATCACTACAATGTGAGTCCCTAATAGCCCTCAACCACTTCCTCTTTCTACCACCAGCCATTGCTTCATTTAGGAGATAGGAAAAATATACACTCAGCGTATGGCTACACTTACTGTTGTACAGAGCTGGGAGTTACAGCTGTGTTCGTACAGCTGTGTAGGGAAAGCGCTGCAATGTGGCCACACTGACAGCTACCAGCGCTGCAGTGTGGCCACATTTGCAGCATTTGCAGCGCTGTTGGGAGTGGTGCATTGTGGGCAGCTATCCCACCATTCAAGTGGCTGCAACGTGCTTTTCAAAACAGGGGGGTGGGATGGAGTGTGACAGGGAGCGTGGGAGAGACAGAGAGAGTGGATTTTTGGAGCTGACGCTGTTCTCAGCTCCCTGCCTTGCAAGTTCTAAGGACTGGAAGATACACAGCTCCTACCTTCAATCATTTTAAAAGTTTCGACCCCTTCCCCCACCCCTCTCTTATTCACTAAATGCAAATTATGCACTCCTAAATAGCCTTCAGACCACATAAGCAGCTGCTCAACAGGACTCCCCTCTCTCCTCAAGCAAACAGCTGTGAACATTCCAAAGCAATTCCCCTGCATCCGCTCGCTCGCTGGAGCAAAGAGCAGCTGTGTTTGTTTTTTGGATAAGTAGCTCCGGGGAGCTCCGAGTTCAGCCATTCTTCCGGGTTGTTGTGGACAGGAATTCTGGGATACCTCCTAATATCCTGGAGGCCAATAACAGCGCTTTTGGTGGCCACACTTGATGAGCAGCGCTGCATCACCAGCGCTGCAATCGTTACACCCCAAGCAGACCAGGTGTACAGCCAGCGCTGCAGCCAGGGAGTTGCAGCACTGGATGTGCCTTGCAGGTGTGGACAGTTACTAAGTTGCAGCGCTGTAAACCCACTACCAGCACTGCAACTCACCAGTGTAGCCAAGCCCTAATACAATCTGTTGCACCACAAATGTCATTCTTCAGAGCCCTTCCAACATATCAGCTTTTTCTGTCTGAATTCTTCCTCTTTAAAACTGGAATATAGGCTATTAGGTTTATTATTATCAGTTTGAGTGTAGGGTTAATAAGTACAGCAATCTCTCTTCTTTTCCTTTCCCCTTATCTCACTATTCATTATTGATAAACTGAACTGCAATAAGTCACCAAGACCAGATGGTATTCACCCAAAAGTTCTGAAGGAACTCAAATGTGAAATTGCAGAACTACTAACTGTAGTTTGTAACCTATCATTTAATCAGCTTCTGACTGGAAGACTGCTAATGTGACACCAATTTTTAAAAAGGTCTCCAGAAGTGATCCAAGCAATTACAAGCCCAGTAAGATTGACTTTAGTACTGGGTAAACTGGTTGAAACTATAGTAAAGAACAAAATTTTCAGACACATAGATGAACATAATTTGTTGGGGAAGAGTCAATATGATTTTTGTAAAGGGAAATCATGCCTCACCAATCACTAGAATTCTTTGAGGGGGTCAACAAGTATGTGGACAAGGGGATCCAGTGGATACAGTATACTTAGATTTTCAGAAAGCCTTTGACAAGGTCCCTCACCAAAGGCTTTTAAGCAAAGTAAGCTGTTATGGGATAAAGGAGAAGGTCCTCTCATGGATCAGTAACTAGTTAAAAGATAGGAAACAAAAGGTAGGCATAAATGGTCAGTTTTCTGATTAGAGAGAGGTAAATACTGGTGTCTTCCAGAGGTCTGTATTGGGATCAGTCCTATACATATTCAACATATTCATGAATAATCTGGAAAAGGAGCAACAAAGAGTCCTGTGGCACCTTATAGACTAACAGACGTATTGGAGCATAAGCTTTTGTGGGTGAATACCCACTTCGTCAGACGCAAAAAAAGTTTATGCTCCAATACATCTGTTAGTCTATAACAGGGGTAGGCAACCTATGGCACGTGTGCCGAAGGTGGCATGCAAGCTGATTTTCAGTGGCACTCACATTGCCTGGATCCTGGCCACCGCTCTGAGGGGCTCTGCATTTTAATTTAATTTTAAATGAAGCTTCTTAAACATTTTTAAAACCTTATTGACCTTACATAAAACAATAGTTTAGTTATATATGTTTCTATATGATAGTAAGAGGGTCCTTCATATACTATCTTTAATCTTTTCTTTCCTTTTAATTTTGAATCCTTTTTTCTCCTTTATCCCACTCTCTTCTTAGCTTATTCCTCTCCACCTTTCCCTTTCTGTCCTTTTTTGTGCTCTCAGTCCCTTCTATTTCCTTTCTTCTCCCTATCTGTCCTACCTTAGTTTTTTGATAATTTGTACCTCTCCCCTTTCCTAATATTTCTGTGTTTTCCTCCAAGTCCTCTCCTATTTATTACCATCCCTCATATCACCACAGTTATTAAAAGATTAAAACTTTGGTCACACATACTAATTTGCCTCAAACTAAACATAGATGTCATTAAAAGGTACTGAGGCTAAATTTAACATCACTGTTAATTTATATTGCTTTTGGCTTAGGAGGAAGGGGTGGAAACACTACCGGCTGCTACTGTTTACCAGCTAAATGCCCACAATGACATATTGACATTAAAGTTAACAAGAAATAGTCCTGTGTTTATTAGTACAAAATCACTTGAAATCTAGCATATCCAGTGTTCTCCTTATTTAACAAAGGAACCAATATTACTGTAGTGAGACCTATTGCCCTGAACACTTGTCTAACTTGTTCTTTGGTGAACACTAAAAATAACAGAAATATGATATAATAAATGTCACAGACAAAACAAGGGAATTCAGATCTAAGCCAAGTCAATCATGCCTTATCAGTTTTAGACATGTATGCTAATTAGTCCAATACACTGCTACATTCCCACTCTCCCCTCTTTGTTTCACAAAAGTGAACTTAGTTAAGGCCAAGTTGAATACACAATTTTATTTTCCCTGCAGCTCCTAACATTGGAGACCGTATTTCTTTGTGGGATTTTTTTTTTAGCAACTATAAGCACAGTAGTAGCAATTTTTAAAGTCATTATCACCACATGATGGGTGCAAGAATGCACTAGGGTCAATGAATGAGTGAGTAAATAAGGATAACTTGGTGGATGAGCTCTCCTGGCTGCTGCTGTCATATTATCACATATGACAGGTAAAGTCATTGCAGCTCATTACATAGCCCCATTAAAGTGGCTCTTTTCCCATACAGTGATGTAGCACTGTAGGTGGGAGGCCTAATCACTTTTCCAAACCATTGTGGGTTCATTTTGTGCTGGGAGTATATTTAGTGTGCAGCTTTTTGAACTGTGTCCAATCAATATTAAATGTACTACTTAAAATTTGGTAAAATATGTGCAAAGGAAAAAACTACAGATGACTAGAAGACTGTAGTTTTTTGTTGTTCTTTTTAAATCAATTTCTAAATTACTTTAATGTTAACATTTACTACAAATGTATTGGCTACAAAAATGCTATTAATTGTATAATTTAAAAATATTTACCATATAAAAAGTTGCAACTCTGCATACACTTACATAAGCTTGCAACACCATATATTTTGAGAACAGTGAATAGATCAGTCAATCCAGCATCATTTATAAAAATATTCTTTGAGCTAATACATCACGCTATGAGAAAAATGATATAATTATTGCATGACTTGATGTACATCGAGACTATATTCATTTTGAAATCTTTACTAAACACAGTCAATTACAGAACAAATCCAGGGGAAAAGTGAATCTTAGGTGTATTGTGTGAATCTGATGGAGTGATAGTGAGTGATGGTGGCAGGGACTGGCTGAATTGCTTAACTTTTCATTTCTATACTTTTATTATTTGGTTTTCAAATTAGTAAAGGTTTTGTAAAGGAAATTTAAGCTTTGGGGGAGTGATATTTGGAGTAAGTCAAAACATACTTTCCACCCTAAATTGCTTTTAACTTTTTTTGGGAATAAATATTTTAATCATAGAGAGAAAAATACAAGCTTTATATTGGAGTAACCCCTCTTAAAATCTTGCTAATTTCCTTAGCTGGTATTGGCAATGGTGAATTCAATGGGACTATGGGTCCTTAACGTTAAGAAACTGTGTAAGTTTTTGTAGGATCAGTGTCCATATGTCTTACCTGACAACATCCTCAGAATGAAAACCAGTAGCTTACATAACTGCAAAACTGTACAAAAATTAAATATCTTTGCATCAATATATAGATAAAAAAATTATGGAACTAGGGAAGAAGGGAGGCAGAGAGAGGCTCCACTGTTTCATTCTCTTATTTTATTCCCCAACCAGCATCAGCTTTTTATTCCAAAATGTCCCCACTTCAGATAAAATTGGTTTATTTTAAAAATGCCATCCCCAAATTACATTCTGAAACCCAAATGCACCCTCCCCAATTTCATTTTAACCTCCTTCCCCTTCACTTTGGGTAAGGCAACACAGGGAACCTCTTCTGAGAGAAGGGCTGGCCAGGAATGATCCTTCACCTTAATCCCCCACCCTCCAGGCTTGTGCTAGGATCACTATTGGGAGTAACACCAAGGCTGCAGAACCTGCAGGCCAGCCAGCAGAAGCACTTCCACACTTCATTCAGTGGAGGGATAGGAGGCACTAGCTGCTCCAATCAGTGAGTCTGTCACTCAGTGCATACTGGAGCTCTGATTCGCTGCTCTTCCCCAGGAAACAGAGGACGGGAAAGGCAGCCAATGAGGTGGGAATTTCCCTATAGGCTAGCAGTTTTCCCTGCAATAGGAGGGTGTGAAACCCCGCCCCCTGAGTTGGCAGTTATGACATATCATTTCTACCAATCCTCCAACTTACTTCATCAAGTCAGATCCGTGAGTGGCAGGGAGCCCCACTGAATTCAGAAAAGGCTGCTGCACTGTCAGTTGCAGGATTGAGGTGTCTATCTGAGGTATTCTAAGTATTCCTGTAGTAAGCATTGGGAAGTATAAATGATACTGAAAATATTGGTATCAAGTTTTTGTTTTATCTAAGCTACGGTTAGCCAACTTTCCAATGTTATCACTTTACATATCTCATTTCAATTATTTTGACTTTTTTAAGGAAAATACGGAAGACAGATGATTTTAGATCACAGTTTTATTTTAAAAAATAGTTCATATATAATCCTTGTGAATCTATTTAATTTCTTCAATGAAAAAGGAACTTTGTCCAGTGAAATACACAAATAGCCACTGTTAAAATGGAAATTTGTTGTCACACCAGTGTGACATTAAGATTTCACATAATGTGGTGACAAATGGAGGGAGGGAGCTACTCTTTATCCAGAGGAAAGCTTATTTTCCACAAACCCATAAATATAACATGCAGCGAGGTATTGTCAGTGTTTTTAATGTCTGTGTATATCCCCATTCAATGATTAACTTAACTGCAAGTGCACTCCATTTATTAAACTTTAGAATTAAGGTCTGATCCTTAAGATGCTGAGCACTTTCTGCTTCCAATGGATACTGAAGGTGCTCATAAAAGGAGATCAGCACCTTGCAGGATTGGCTCTTGATTTTGCCTGTTGTGTGCATTTGAACAGCAACTGGAATTTCTTACTTTACAAGGTTGGCAGCCTAAAATATTAATGTCTCAGTTACCCATCGACCCCCAGACTTGCTTTTCTTACTATCTTGTTAATATTGGAAAATATTGGTCCTGGTGAAGCTGTCAATGCAAGCCTATACATAGGTATGTTAACTAACCCAACTCTGCATTTTCAGAATTCTCTTCCAGTCATATTATGTTCCTCAGGAAGGTTTATAGATAGATCAGAATACATTAAACAAGGCTAACTTTGGGTATTTGTTTCAAGATGAATTTTCTCATCAGTCATTGAACAGTGAAAAAGAACAATATCCTCATCTGTTGACTAAAGAGAACATTCATAAAGATTCCTTAAAGTTGTGCAAAAATATTTATACACTGGTAAAACCAACACAAAAGACTTTTTCAGCAGCTTCAACAAAATGTTCCCTTTATGTGGTATATCTTCAATTCACAAAAAGGCTATATTTTTGTGATTGAAAATTGCTGTTCAAACGACTGTATTATTTATTTATTTATGTATTTATTAGTATTACAGTAGCACTGATAGATTCCAAGCAAGATTAGAGTCCCATTGTGTTAGACACTTTATAAATACATAGTAAGCAGGAGAACATTTCCTTCTTCCCCACATGGATGCCAGGAAGCCCAGTCTCAAACACTTTGCACTGTAAGGCTAAATCTGAAGTAAATGGGGGAAAAAAAATACTTACTCTAGATTCCTACTTGCCAGTGTTTTTGTGGATGTTCTCTTTTTCTTTCACCTTCTGCATGTGTCATCTGTACAGTCTATCTGACCTATATACAATTTGAAGTTAAGTGGGTAGGAAAAAAGATTTCCTGCCATCTGACTCTTCTGTTCTCAGTAAACGAAGTAACTTCAGAAACTCTGAGCAATAAACAGCAGAAGGTATTTTGAGAGAGAGAAAAAAGCAAAATAAAGTAATTAAAAAAGGAGCTGTCAGCCATCATAAGGCAACATTTAGTTGATCATTTAGACTAATGTGTCAAACATTATCAGGAAACTTTTACCTTTAGCACACAGGGCCAGATTTGGGGTGGTGGGGGGTGGTCAATCATTTATAGATCTCAATAAAGAGCAAGAAATAAATGATGTTACTGTGATCAAAACATTATTTTAGAAGCTTATTAACTGACCGTAGTACCTTCCAGTATTACTTGTATTAGTACATTTATATAAGAAAACATAGCAATATGTTAACTCATTTTTGTCTCATAGAGCAACTTTTGGGAAAGGATTGATATTTTTGTTTAAGAAACCGGCTCATAATAATAATAATTAAAAAACAAAAGAATACAAAACTACCCCCCACCGCCCACACCATAAATAAACTGTATCAAGCTAGCATTATGTTCCTGGAACATTCCACCTTGTTTATCAGGTGTTAATCTTAATGTGAAGGTGTTAAGTGGGTCCTATTGACCTACTGAGCTGGGTGATTCATTTTCCTTCCTGGATATAAGGGACGTTGGAGTGGCTCCTTTGAAGAAATGTATCTAGGTTGTGGGCTATATAGTCCTGAGGAGGAATGCTAAGAGCAATTAAACCTGAAAATAGAGGTTTTATCTGGTCTGTTTTACCTTATTAATTTTGTTTTGTTTCTCTCCTCCACCCACCCATAATTCCAACCCCAGGAAGAGGGTATGTCTGAATTTTATAAAAGATGTAAACCATGTTTATAGAGTAGTTTAGTAA
Organism: Gopherus evgoodei; assembly: GCF_007399415.2. NCBI lineage: Eukaryota > Metazoa > Chordata > Testudines > Testudinidae > Gopherus > Gopherus evgoodei. Next base: position 78,147,999 of record NC_044326.1, read on the forward strand.
TGGACCTGCTCCCAGAAACATATTTAATAAATAATCTTTAATATAACATGGTATTTATTTAAAACATTTTAGTCAAACATTTCATAATGACGTAATTTTAATACGTTATTTTCTAGGGCTGTCTTTGTAATTTATATTTTCCATACTTGTCATTACCACTTTGACCCCTAGTACCAAACCACCACAATCTGTTATTAACAGCTTCTAATGCAAAATGTTGAAGCCCTTGTTTTACCTTGTACTGATCAGTGTTGTACAGATTGTGTTCATTTGTTTGTATTTATTGTTAGTTTCTTTCCTTTTATGAAGAACATGAACACACTATGAACTTCAGAAGACAGAACCATTAAAATTGTAATGACAGATCTGACAGATATTTACATCAGACACTGCAACACCCTCACATAGACAAAGTATATTAATTATATTCTGATGACAAAGTTAAATGGGAATTGACTAAAATATAATGAAAAATGTTGCATTTTTCATTATTAAAACAAGTAGATGTACAATAAGTAGTCTTCCATGAGTAACAAGGAATTGGCTGAATATAGTTGTTTGCATTTACAGCTAGGTTACACAAATGTATTTCCTAATCAATTAAAATGTGAATATATTATAATGTTAAAATTTCCTGGAGCATATTCAGGACTTCCACAAAATTTTCAGCAACCAGAAGAAAGTAGCTATGATGTTCTATTAAGTGTTGATTTGATTAAATTGTCTGTGTGCATATGCTTGTTACTTTTTATAACAGTTATTTTCTTGCATTTTCAGATATGATATTCAAAAATCAAAATACAAATCAGTCTGTGATCAGTTGCAAAATCCCCTGGTTCATAATAATAATTTGGTAGATGTTCATGAATCAGATAATTGCACTGGCCTCTAGCAGCTATAGTTATTTGCATTACCTATAGAGAATCTATAAGGTAATTCCTTTGCTTAAGGCATGCAGTTGTAGAAGTTATTTTCCTGGGCACGTTTTTTATTAGTAAAGGCAATTATTCCTTCCCACTGCTGCTTCTTGGAGACATTTTTTTTGCAAACCAACTCATTTCATTCCTAAGCGGAATATATGGAAATGAGCAAAGGATTATCCCTAATCTGCTTGTGCTGATTATGTTTCTGTCTGACTTTTTTTTTTTAATGTGGTTACATTCTAAGTCTTTCTAAACAGTGGCACTGGTAGTTTTAAACACAAAAATATTGTAATATAAATGCCTTTTAACATTTCCATGTATACAGTCTTTTAATTTGTTTTCCAAGTATTCAAGAGATGTGCAAGTAAAGGCACCTGCTTATTATGTATTGCTCTATATGAATTGTCATCATTGCTCTAGCAACAGAGGGCCTATTCATAAATGGAGTCCCATTGTGTTATACTCAGCAAACAAAAAGTAAGAGTATCAGAGGGGTAGCCGTGTTAGTCTGGATCTGTAAAAGCAGCGAAGAGTCCTGTGGCACCTTATAGACTAACAGACGTATTGGAGCATGAGCTTTCGTGGGTGAATACCCACTTGTTGGATGCATGTAAGAGATGTTCCTTGTCCCAAAGAGTTTACAATCTAATTTAAGTCAAAACATGAATGAATGTAACAAAATAAATGGATGCTATAGGATAATGATGAGAAATTACAGAAAAGCTTTGGGTGACTGTGAGTTTTTTTAGTTTTAAAATATAAATTATAAATATTAATTACACTAATAATCCCTACTAGTATCATTTTGCATTTTTTTATCCTAAAACTAATATACTTTAAGCTTGTTTGCCCTTTCAAATGCAGTCTAATTAGAGCAATTTAAAAATATCAGAATAGTTAGAAAACAATATGTATAATATTATTTAAATAATCCATGATAATATAGTTGAGGTTCAGAAGATAGACTAGTGTATCAATATATCTAAATTGCTGTATTATCTGCATTGATGAAGTGGGTATTCACCCACGAAAGTTTATGCTCCAATATGTCTGTTATTCTGTAAGGTGCCACAGGACTCTTTGTCGCTTTTTACAGATCCAGACTAACACAGCTACCCCTCTGATACTGTATTATAGTAATACTTGAAAGAATAATACAAAATGTTTGTCCTGTTGGGGTCAGTGGAGTTGTGCTAGAGATGACTTTGAGGGTGGTGAAGCACCTAGGGAGGTGGTGGAATCTCCACCCTTAAAGGTTTTTAAGGCCTGGCTTGACAAAGCCCTGGCTGGAATGATTTAGTTGGTGTTGGTCCTGCTTTGAGCTGGACCTGCTTAGATGACCTCCTGAGGTCTCTTCCAACCCTAATCTTCTATGATTCTATAAATATGTAATATGATAGGAACTAGTAGATGAAACAGTCTCTTACCAGTGTTCTTATGTGACATCTTTTTTTATTTAATAGAGCATTAATTCTCACCTTTACAATCTGAGAACCAAGATGCAAATCTTATATATATAATTACACACACACACACACACACACACACACACACACACACACACACACACACACACACACACACACACACACAGTGAGTTTGAAATTAGCTTTTAATTAGCGCTGATGTTCATGCAGCCAGCAGGAGACATTTTTGTTATAATAACATTATAATTCACTGGTTGGTTTGTATAGTTTTGGCAAACCTATACTAGTGAGTTCAGTTTATCTTATTTTGTTTTCTTGGGACTTACAAGGTCTGCCCTTGAAAATCCATTTTCCCTTAAAGCCTTTGTGGTTGTTAGATTGGCTTACCCCCTTCCCTCCCTGTATCTGAAGTCTGAGGGAGGGGTTGTTTCCCCAGACATCCTTTAAGATAGTCTTATAGGACACAGGAGCTAAGTTCAAAGTTAATGATATGGACTAGATTTTCTCAGAGAAGAAAATTTTTCTGACGGGGGCAGGGTTACACATGCAGAAGCAACAAGCAATTCATTAAAGGTTCTGTACCTCCACAGTGGATACCATGCAACTTCCATGGGCTCCCTGTTACAATGTGAATCCAGCATTTGGACTGTTCTGGAATTATGAGTGGTAGCACGGGGTGGAGGAGTTTTCTGCAAGAAAGTTTTCCCAAACAAATGATGTAGTTAAAAAATAGTATTTCATGGAGTCCAGCTAACCTCCTTCTCCCTCTCCTCCCCAACACTCCTTGAAAATATTTTCTATAAAATAAAAATACAGACCCTGAGGGCTTTCACTGCTGAACTTATATCAATGCACAAAGCCCCCACTGTAAACTGTTCCTATACATGTGTTCAAATTATCCGGTGCAGTTTTATTACCAGTGAGTCCTTTGCATCTCTGACAGAACCCTGAGATGTTGTCCCAACTTTAACCCCCTGCTCCAGTTTTTCTGAAAGCCCTGCAGCATTAGCATCATCTTTTATCTGAAGATGACTGTCTAGACAGGTCTGCATTAAAAGCTCATCTGTTGCACCATGATCAGTCAGAGGTCACTGTTAACTGACAGAAGGCCATTATTCCCCTCCCATCAAAGGTCAAGCATGCTGTCTTTGCAATGTTTCCAGCTCCTGTCAGCCCAAGAAACAAGAACCCTAGATCTGGTAACTAAACATGACATTCCTGAATAACATACTAGAAAACATCACGACAACATGTAGCCAGCTATTCTGTCAACAAAATAGTTTGCCTATAATTCCATTAATGTTACTAAAATGCTAAGGAACAATTTAAAACAAAATAAAATAAAATCCTTTCATTAACTCTATAAAGTACTTGGGAATGCTCAGCCAATTGGAGTTTATCAGATTGACTGAATATTTCCAACCCCATCATTTTGCATAGGGATTAGCATTCTTCATGCTGCAGAATTAACATCTTTAAGATTTATTTTAACTTTTGTTCCTTTTCATTTTAAAATTACAATGTGAAGAATAAAACTAACTTTAGTAAGACAACTGTGTACTATTTTATTCTTGCTAAGGGAGTTTGGCTGCTTACGGAGCTTATTAATTGGTTGTTATGTTATTATTCTCTTTCTTTCCATCAGTCCTTAATCCAGGACACCCCCTCAAACAATGCCTATATTGGAAACGGGGTTCTGGAGCCAGTATGGAGATAAAACTTCTGTACTGATTTTTTTTTCTTCTGGCATATCTTCACAAATCTGCAGATTTTGGAAATGGACCTTCCTGCCTGTTCTCTGGGAAGAGAACAAACTCCCTTCCCTAAGAAAACAGTCTTTACTAAACTACGTGAGGGTCACTTTATGGATGACTTATAAACAGGAGGATGATCAGTAGGAGTAAGAAGGGAGTTTTTACTTCTGAATATATCATTGGTCAGATGAATACTGCGTACAGTTCTGGTGCCAACATTTTTAAAAGGATGTTGAAAAATTTTAGATGATGCAGAAAAGAACTACAAAAATTATTTTAAGAGCTGGAGAAATACCTTGCAGTGAGAGATTTAAGGTATGTCTACAGATCAATTAAACACCTGTGGCTGGTGACTCAGGCTCCTGGGAATCAGGCTGCAGGGCTGTTTAATTATGCTGTAGACATTTAAACTCAGGCTAGCTCCCAAGCTCTAGGACCCTGTGAAGGGGAAAGGTCTTAAAATCTATGAATCAAAGACATATTCTTCATTTCCCAGTTTTTATCGTATCTGAGATCTATCTTACCCAAAATGTATATCTCGTATGTGGAATGCAGATAAAGTGTTTGGGTTTTTTTAAGGTGATATACCGAATCAGATTAGACACACTGTAATGCAGGAGCCCCCACTCCTCTTTGGGATGGTATTAGCCATGGCCACTCATACAAAAACAGTTTGCTGGGAGCCCATAAACATTCTTCTTTGCGGAAGCTGAGCCTCCTCCCTGTGGACCACTGCTTTGTGCCCTCAGGAGGGCACCCTACAGTCAATAATGGAGTGACAGCAATGAAGACTCCCTCCCCATCTACTGAGGTAGTGTCTGTAGAGTCTCCAGAGCTGCAAGCTGGAGAATTAACAACCTATTATGATGTGTGGGATGTTTCAGACTTTCTGCAGACTCTGACAGATGTCGCTGCATTGGTTGCACTCAATGTTTTCGACACAGCCAGGAGGGCTGGAAACAGATCCCCCCGCCCCCAAAATTAAAACAACAAAAACTGAGATTCAGATGTCACCTTCCAATTCCAGAAACTGAGACCCTGTGCACTTGTTTATATCTTAATCTACCCTTAAGGTATAAATTCCTATGGATGTTATTTATTTGAGAATTGTTTATATGTGGCTATGAATAACTATAAATATTGTTTACACTAGGAAGGATAGGCAGTCTTTAACTCAGATGGAAAACTGCACAAGGCCCAGGACTGACAAAAAACTTTTAGATACACCAGGAAGTTTGTTAACCATACTGTGGTTCCCACATTAGGAAAGACCAAGAGATTGTACCAAGCACAATTACTGTTGAAAAGCTAAATGTAAAATTCACTCTAAATCCAAGCATGTTTTTAACTATGAAATTTCGTAAATTTAAGTCAAAGTTATTGGTAAATATAAAATGTTTAGTAGTTGGTTTGTATTACATAAATTGTTGTCTCCTTGCATGCCTGCATCTAGTCCATTCATTTACTTCAGTGCCGATATGTCTCATTTGGACATCTGCTTCTATTTAATATCTTGGCCCTAACCTAATCAGAAGATGAAAGATATGTAATCAGTTCCAGTTAATGCAAGTGTCTAATAGTGATTTGACTAAATGTTAATAGAGGTATTTCACCTTATAAGTCATGTGTAAAATGCTAATTTTTAAAGCTGAAGCATTCTGTTGGTTTTCCAGATAACAAAATAAAAATGTTGCATTCTGTATGTAATAAAAAAAAGCAAAAGTTTGCATGGGTTTTAGCTCTGTTACATATTTTTTTTTCCTCCTTGACATAGATGTTGACTAGTATAACATAAATTACCCTTTATTAATACCCATTGCTCCAACATAAAAATTGTTTACAGATTTTTTTTACAGTTTGTATTTATTTTCCTTATGGAATCAGCTTTTGCAAGATATCTTACAAACTTGAGATGTTCCAGTATTAGCTTTACATGTCAACAGAAAAGTGACTTTCAATTGACTTGGGAAGAGACTAAAAAAAAAGAATGTATTTTAATTACAGCTGTAATTCTGATTTAGGAGGAGTTTTTGGTTTTGGATGCCATATTACTGTGTTAGAAAGGCAGAGTGCTCTGCTGAGCTGACCATAAGGCTGGCAACAAAATAAATACCAAAGAAGCCCAGCACAGTAGCATTAATTTCAAGAAGAGTACCTACACAAAAATAAGGAAGCTAAATAAACAGAAATCAAAAGGAAGAGTCATATGAATTAAATGCCTGCAACCTGCATGGACACCTTTAAAAATACTACACTACAGGCTCAAATTAAAAGTATTTGGCAAATATTAAAAATAAATAAATAAGAGAACCAAAAAAAAGCCATCATGAATAAACAGAGTATAAGCAGCGGTTGGCAGGGAGGGGAAAGCATCCTTTAAAAATTGGAAGTCAAATGCTAGTGAGGAAAATAGAAAGGAGCATAAGCTCTGGCAAGTCAAGAGTAGAGGTATAATTAGGCAGGAAAGAAAAGAATTTGAAGAGCAACTAGCAAAAGACACAAAAGCTAACAGCAATTTTTTTAAGTACATGAGAAGCAGAAAGCCTGCCAGACAATCAGTGGGTCCACAGGATGAGCATGCAAGGAAAATAAGCCATGATGGAGAAGCTAAATGAATTATTTGCATCAGTCTTAACAGCAGAGGACATGAGGGAGATTCCCATACTTGAGCCATTTTTTAGATGATAAATCTGAGCAACTGTCCCAACTTGAAGTGTCAGTAGAGGAAGTTTTGGAAAAAAATCATAAATTAAACAATAATAAGTGACCAGGACAAGATGATATTCACCCAGGAGTTCTGAAGTAATTTGCAGAACTACTGTCATATGTAACCGATCACTTAAATCAGCTTTTGCAGCAGATGACTGAAGAGCAGCTAATGTGAAGTCAATTTTTAAAAGGGCTCCAGAGGTGATCGTGGCAATTACAGGCCGGTTAGCTTAATTTCAGTACCAGGCAAATAGGTTGAAACTGTAGTGAAGAAGAGTATTATGAGACATCTAGATGAATAGGATTTGTTGGGGAAGAGTCAACATGGATTTTGTTAAGGGAAATGCCTCACCAATCTACTAGAATTCTTTGAGGTGGTCAACAAACGTGGACAAAGGTGATCCAGTGGATATAATCTACTTGGACTTTTGGAAAGATCCTTCACCAAAGGTTCTTAAGCAAACTAAGCAGTTGTGGGATAAGAGGGAAGGTCCTCTCTTGGGTCAGTAACTGGCTAAAAGACGAGTAACAAAGGGTAGGCATAAATGGTCACTTTTCAGAATAGAGAGAGGTAAATAGTAGTGTCCCTCAAGGACCAGTATTGGGACCAGAACTGTTCAACATATTCATAAATTATCTGGAAAAGGGGGTAAACAGTGAAGTGACAAAGTTGCACATGATATTAAATTACACAAAATAGTTAAAACCAATTAGACTTCAAAGAGTTGCATAGGGATCTCACAAAATAGGGTGATTGGGCAGGAAAAGGCAGATGAAATTCAATGTTAATAAATGCAAGGTAATGTACATTAGAAAACATAATCCCAACTACACATACAGAATGATGGAGTCTAAATTAGCTGTTATCGCTCAAGAAAGAGATCTTAGAGTCATCATGGATGGTTCTCTGAAAACATCCACTCAGTGGGCAGCAGCAGTCAAAAAAAGTAAACAGAATGTGAGGAACAATTAGGAAAGGGATAGACAATAAAACCGGAAATATCATCATATCACTATATTAATGTGTGGTACACCTTGAAGACTGCATGCAATTCTGTTCATCCCATCTCAAAAAAGATATATTGAAATTTTTAAAAGTACAGAGAAGTGCAACAAAAATGATTAGGAGTATGGAACAACTTCCATATGAGATAAAATTAAAAAAAGACTCGGACTGTTAAGCTTGGAAAAGATATGACTAAAATAGTGAATGATGTGGAGAAAGTGAATAAGGAAGTGTTGTTTATCCCTTCACATAACAGAAGAATGAGGGGGTCACCAAATTAAATTAATAAGCAGCAGGTTTAAACAAACCAAAGGAAGTACTTGTTCACATGATGCACAATCAACCTGTGGAACTCATTACCAGGGGATTTTGTGACGGCCAAACGTACAACTGGATTTAAAAAAGAATTAGATAAATTCATAGAGGTTAGGTCCATCAATAGCTATTAGCCAAGATGGTCAGAGAGACAACCCCATGCTCTGGGTATCCCTAGGCCTTTGACTGTCAGATGCTGGGACTCGATGACAGGGATGCATCACACAATAATTGCCCTATTCTGTTAATTCCTTCTGAAGTATCTGGAATTGGTCACTGTTGTTAGACAGGATAGTCGGCTAGATGGATCATTCTTATGTCTGACACAGTATGACCATTCTTATGTCTTATTATGTTCTTTAACCAAGGACTCCTGAGTTCTAAACCCCATGTCACTGAGCTGTCACTGTGTGGCAGTGAGAAAGTTGCTTAAACATTTTCTCTCTGTTAAATGGGGATGACAAAACTACAAGTCTCTCTCACATAAGAGTTGTGAAGATTAGTTGCTGTATTACAATGCTTTGAATTTGAAAAGTGCTATAATGTTATCTTTATTTCCTCTCCTATTTTAACCCATTTTGCATCAGTCCAGCTGGAATGGGGGAAACAGCTCCAGTAGCTAGTTCCACATTCAAAGTTCATGCTGCTTTTTTCAGACAGCTGGCATGGGGCTGCCTAGTTCTTAGTCCTCTGAAAATTGAGTTTAACTTTTAAAAAGTCCCATTGTTGGCACAATGCCTGGAAAACAACAGCCAATCAAAAAACAGGTCTCATGCTGAGACATTCCATTGAGCGTGGGAATCATTTGTTTATGCCAGAATGAAGAGCAAAGGCAGGCACATCTGCTGCCTTGGTCTTGATCATGAGCAGGTTGTTTCCTGTTTGTTCAGCCTCCTATATTGTTTTATTTTGGAAAATTACCTTGATATTCTGGACCTTCAGACTCAGGTCTGGTGTGGTATTGTATATAATCAGCAAATACTGACATGATTTTCTCTGTGACAACAAAATGAAGTGTTTTGTTGTTTTTATATTTATTAAATATAATATAATCACTAATATTGATACATTTAAATAAGTTTAATGTTGGAAAACTACTGCTTAATTATTACATTGACAACTAAATTCTTCCATCAAATTTGTTGGTGTTGATCTTCAATAAAAGGCATAAATAAGGTATAATCTTGCTGTACCTCTTAAAGAGCGATTCTTGGAAATAATCAATATTCCTAATAGTGTTTTTGCTGCCTCTGTACTACCTGGTTATGGTAAATGGAATCACAATAAATATTTGTGGTTTGGAAATAAAGATGTGTTGTTCGACAGAATAATTATCACTAATTTGGATTTTACTATCCCATCCAGTGGTTTAAACAAAGTCCAATTCAGATGAAAAAGTGACTGTATTCATTTCCTGTGATGGAGTAACTGAGGCCATGTCTACATCTAAAATTTTGCAGCGCTGGTTGTTACAGCTGTATTAGTACAGCTGTATAGGGCCAGCGCTGCAGAGTGGCCACACTTACAGCAACCAGCGCTGCAAGTGGTGTTAGATGTGGCCACACTGCAGCGCTGTTGGGCGGCTTCAAGGGGGGTTCCGGGACGAGAGAGCAAACCGGGAAAGGAAACCAGCTTCGCCGCGGTTTGCTCTCTCGGTCCCGGAGCCAGCCAGCAAACCGCAGGGAAGGAGACCTGCTTGCTCGGGGTTCCGGGACCGAGAGAGCAAACCGGGAACGCCGCGGTTTGCTCTCTCGGTCCCGGAGCCAGTCAGCAAACCGCAGGGAAGGAGACCTGCTTGCTCGGGGTTCCGGGACCGAGAGAGCAAACCGGGAACGCCGCGGTTTGCTCTCTCGGTCCCGGAGCCAGCCAGCAAACCGCAGGGAAGGAGACCTGCTTGCTCGGGGTTCCGGGACCGAGAGAGCAAACCGGGAACGCCGCGGTTTGCTCTCTCGGTCCCGGAGCCAGCCAGCAAACCGCAGGGAAGGAGACCTGCTTGCTCGGGGTTCCGGGACCGAGAGAGCAAACCGGGAACGCCGCGGTTTGCTCTCTCGGTCCCGGAGCCAGCCAGCAAACCGCAGGGAAGGAGACCTGCTTGCTCGGGGTTCCGGGACCGAGAGAGCAAACCGGAAACGCCGCGGTTTGCTCTCTCGGTCCCGGAGCCAGCCAGCAAACCGCAGGGAAGGAGACCTGCTTGCTCGGGGTTCCGGGACCGAGAGAGCAAACCGCGGCGAAGCTGGTTTCCTTTCCCGGTTTGCTCTCTCGGTCCCGGAACCCCGAGCAAGCAGGTCTCCTTCCCTGAGGTTTGCTGGGTGGTTCCGGGAACGCGAGAGCAAACCGCGGCGAAGCTGGTCTCCTTTCCCGGTTTGCTCTCTCGGTCCCGGAACCCCGAGCAAGCAGGTCTCCTTCCCTGCGGTTTGCTGGCTGGCTCCGGGACCGAGAGAGCAAACCGCGGCGTTCCCGGTTTGCTCTCTCGGTCCCGGAACCCCGAGCAAGCAGGTCTCCTTCCCTGCGGTTTGCTGGCTGGCTCCGGGAACGCGAGAGCAAACCGCGGCGAAGCTGGTCTCCTTTCCCGGTTTGCTCTCTCGGTCCCGGAACCCCGAGCAAGCAGGTCTCCTTCCCTGCGGTTTGCTGGGTGGCTCCGGGACCGAGAGAGCAAACCGGGAAAGGAAACCAGCTTGATTACCAGAGGCTTCCTCCTTCCACGGAGGTCAAGAAAAGCGCTGGTAAGTGTCTACATTGGATTACCAGCGCTGGATCACCAGCGCTGGATCCTCTACACCCGAGACAAAACGGGAGTACGGCCAGCGCTGCAAACAGGGAGTTGCAGCGCTGGTGGTGCCCTGCAGATGTGTACACCTTCAAAGTTGCAGCGCTGTAACTCCCTCACCAGCGCTGCAACTTTCTGATGTAGACAAGCCCTAAGATATAACAGCTGTTGACATATAGGTTTACTAGTTGGATATATTTCTTGCACCTCAGCCCCCATATCTCCTTAATCTGAAAGTTCCAATATAAACATTAACACTCAAGAACAGAAGTATTGTCTCTGGTACATTTTAGTTTCATAGAAGAAATCTATTTGTGAGAGAGATTTCCTGAACTGAAATGTTTCATTATATTTTAAAGAGAAATTCAATACATTCAGCCTGCCACACTGAAATTTCAAAAGATGAGTCCTTCTCAGCAACAACAAATTCTGACATTACCATATATAATAATTTTGCATCATTTGAAAATTTTGATGTCTGAGCTGATCAAATAGTGTTATTGTTATTAATTAGTGTACTACTTTTTAACTTCATTAGCGAAAGAACAGAAGAAATCAAGACACATATCTGAGATGTTACAGCATTTTGAGGTACATGGCTTGGATGCAAGTGATGTAAAAGGCACTTGGCTTCATTTGCATTTCACTTGTTCCATGTCACCTGGACTGAGCTATGCTACAAAATATTCATGGCATAGTATGACTTGCCACAATCAAATGGCAGAAGTTTGACACATTTTTCGGTTAACTGACAGGAATACCACTTGTCAGAAATTACGGAAATCTTACTTCTTTCTTTCTTTTTGGAATCATAACCTTTGGATGGATGGTCCAGTTACATGATTTTATATACTTTTTGGACAAGAAGTTTTTTGCAGTCCAAAATAATTAAATATAAAATCACCTTTCAGTTAATCTTCCAGCAGAAATATGTATGCTGATCATGTTGGTCCTGGTAAGGAGTATATATTTGTATATTAAATCTTGGGAAGAACTAGGGACTTCCTTACTTTGGTAATGTATTAGTAGCAGAAACTGAAGTTATGTCCACACTGAAGTAAAACACTCACAGTAGGCAGGGATTGAGCTGGAGGATGGACTCTGGGACCATCACCCCTCGTAGGGTCCCAGAGTTGGGGTTCCAATCTGAGCCCAAACATCTACACTGCAATTTTATACCCCTGGAGCCTGAAAACCCAAGTCAGTTGATCTAGCCAACCATGCATGTTTTACTGTAGCATACATATACCCTGAAATCCCTCCTCAAGAGTGAGGCAAGCAGTGATTGAAAATTCATCACGTGGATCTGGAAACCTCTCCCAAAAGCTATGTTGCAGGCAAGGAAAGTTTTGTATTGATTTCTGTTGCTCCACACCTGCACAGAGATGCAGGTCATGCATCGCCATTCTCCCCAACAGAAAGTTTTAGGCTTGTATTGTGTCACCAAAGAAAACCGTTACAGCAAATTACTTTAAATTCTAGATGGATAAAGCAAACCAAGGGGGGAAAAAAATCGAACCAGTTGAAGGATTGTCATGTGGAGTACTAAGTGTCATTTTCACAATTCTATCATTCAATGGTTTCATGTGTAGATAAGCTAGTTTATCTTCTTTGATATACAGTATGATAACATCAAGCATTTCTAACAAGCGTAGTTTGAATAAGTTTCATTTAATTATCATTTTGATGTACATTTCTGCTGATTAACTCATTTATTCAAACTGTTTAAAAGTAGTTTGCCAAGCTTGTAAGGAAACTATGCTTCAGTTTAACAGTGTGAGATACATTTTTTTTAAGTGAGCTGAAAGCAAAGCTGACATTTTGTACCCTGATGAAGAAACAGTAAAATAAAATAGCATATGCAATAACATTAAACTTTTCACAAAATCAGACACTAAAGCCATGCAAAAACAAAATGCAGAAGTTTGCCGTCACAGCACCCATTTTGATTTTAGATTTCATGCATTACATAGACTTGAAGCATACTGTAAACTACAGTATAGACAAACTTCTTTGTATGGGTTTAAAAGATGTTTGCTCTTAAATTACATTCTAAATAGGCAAACAAAATGAATATAGGCTTAATGCAGTCTTAAGTCTTGATAAAGAACACCAGCCTGCATAATGTTCATTAGTTTATATTCCAAGAGAAGTTCTGTGGTTGCCATAAATAAATAAATGAAAACTTACATAAATAAATGAGAAAGCTCAAACTGCACAATTGTTAATGGAATATATTTTTATGTTTTGGTTAATTAAATGGTTTACTGCTATAATATGTTATCAATTAAAATGTGGTATACAAAGTTTAGAATAGAACATTTTCATAAGTTCAATTTCCAGCTTTCCATATTCACATTCTGGGCTTAGTTATGGCTTTTTGACCCTAGTCTCTGGGCAGGGTTTGGCAACCCATCCCAGGAGAAGCTCCGTGTCCCTTCCTTCTACTCAGATGTGGCTTGTTCCCCAGAGGTATTGAGGGTCAGTATTTGTGTCCAGCCCCTTAAAACTGGTGTAAAGGCAGCCAGAGGTGGGATTTCCCCATGCGTACGGAAGGAATCTCTGCCGTGCAACAAGATAACTTTATTCTCCAGCCAATATAATAACTCTTGGGGGGTAAGCTCATGTAAGCAAGTTGAAGTTAGAACATCCCAAAGGCTACTCTAAATTATGATGGGGGCCACACCAGCTGCTACTATCTCTAGAATTAGAGAAACAGAAAGGAAACTTAAAGTGCAGCTCAGTGATACCCAAAGATCATTTGTCCCTGCCTTTAAAGCAATTTCTTACTAAATATTTTTTAAAAGTATGGTATTATTGCTATTGGCCACTAACTTGCAACAAAATTATGACAGCCCATGAGGCTTAGCGATGGGTGGCATGAAGGTTGCTTCCCTATTTGAAGGAAGGATATCCCTGCAAAATTCTATTTTGTCTGACAGCATTTATTTTTTTTTTGAACCCTGATTGTCTCTCTGATAAATAGAGGGGCCTTCTGTTACATACCAGTTAACTGGAAGTATTCAGAATAAAATAAAATATTCCCATTCTCGGAGAATTGATACACATTACAACCATTTGAAATTTGTGACAACTTCTCCAGAAATCTCTCTCAGCTGATCTCTTCTCCTTTGCTTTGGCTGCTGAAATCTTAAACTTATCTAATGTAATCCCAGTTGTGTCTAGTGCAGTGAACTCCAGCAGTGAATAGAGAAGTGGAATCAGCAGCGGTAAGTTCACAATCTTAGGATTGTAAACTTGGGGGGTGTAATGGGGTACACACTGCACCGCTCCAGATTCAGCCCTTTGGCCCCTCTCCTCCATGAATCAGGGACACTTCAGTCTGGTGCAACACACATATCAGTTTCCCACCACCAGTTTCCAACTATATACGGGCTTTACAACTGCTTGGCCTACCACAGGCCTGGCCAGCAACTGACTAGGAGACTCCTCCTTCCTCTGAGGCTGACCTCCCACTCTTAGTCTCCACTTCCCCCCTTTCTCTCACTTTCTCCCAGCCTTATAGTTCCTGCTAATGAGGCTGGCAGGTGTGGTCAGTTACTAGGCAGGACTGTCCTATATGTAAAACTTAAATATTCCAGCTAGTATTACATCTAAGGACATCAATGGCTTCCCTTGGTAAAATATTTTATTTTCTAACTAATGTCACTGTTAGAAATGTTTTATTAATGCTTAATGCCTATTCTAGATTCAATGTCTTACTACTTGTAAAATCTTAAATATCTCTGGCACAGATACTGGGTTAACTGCACCTTTGAACCACTTCAGCTCCAGTCTTCCTCAAGGACACCTACTTCAGACTTCTAGCCACCACTTCTCTCAGGTGAACATCCTTGTCCCACTCCCTTCTAATCAGGATTTTAAATGCTGCATAATTCCTTGTCTATCCTGTGATATCCCCAGCAAGCCAGTCTGTCTAGAGGCCAGTGCTGTGCATTGCTTTGTTCTCAGGGCTATGGATAGTGCATTGGCAGCACTTACAATGAGCACACTGCTCTAAGCAAGCTTTTTTATTCTCAATTCTTAAAACATTACAGAGAAAACGTAAAAAAAAAAAAACAACCCCCCCCCAAACAGATTTAAACATACCAGGAATCACCAGTCAGTCTTGTGGGACCCTAGTAGGCCACAGTCTTTCCCACCCTTCCACAAAGGCTGGGGCCTCCCTAGGACAAAAAGGTCAAGTCCATTTGCTGGACCAGAAAGAAGGCCCCATGTCAGTTCAAATTCAGCCTTTTTATACCAAAAGCCCTTTCTTTGTGTGAGTGTCTGGAAAACCCAGTTCAAATCATTATATTCAAATACCCTAGGGGTTGTGCTTCTCTGTGCTTCTCTGTAGTTGGTGCATCTTTTCCTGGTCCGCAAGCAACAGGGCTTCCAGACACAGTCTGTCCCTTTCCAGCTGCAGCTTCTCTTGATCTGACTGACAATCCATCCATAGTCCCTGTTACAGTGGTGCATTTGGCCTAGGTGGAGCACACTTGGTGTGTCTGTCAGCATCTTACCTTCTTCCATCCAGGGACTGGATTTCCCCTGCCTGCTGGTATCCCTGCTGCTGGGCTGGGTGTTTCCTGTGATCTTGAACCATCATTCATTTTCAGTCCCCAGAGTATAGCAGGTCAACCAGCTGTGCCTTTGTCTGATCCTCAGTGTTCAGCTGCTTTTCTCTCCATATCTCAACCAGGTAACTTTTTTTCAGCTGTTCATAACTCATTTTCCCCTGTCTCTCCTTTCACTATTCATTTCCTGAAGACACTGACACTTTCCTTGGTTCTTTTTCGTTCTACAGGAAGCACTTTGCTGGCAATTCCACACTGTCATAGATTACACATGCTGCCACCATATAGTCTCTGTTTCACGGATAACTGCAAGTTTGATTTCCTGCCTGGTCTTCCTTGCGGGCACTGAGACTTGTTGGGGATATTACAGTATGAGATAGGACAGTGCAGACTCAAAAAAATAAAAAGGGAATGAGACAAGGGTCTCTACCTCAGGGAGGTGACTGCCAAGAACCTCAAACCATACGTTGGTGCCTTCAGAGACCAAGGTGGGAGGATGTGTCTATGGTACAGTTAACCCTGAAATTATGACAATTTCCTCCCCCTCCCTTTGTTACTTCCAAGCAGTTAATTATGCACAATATCTATCTGATCATCATAGTATAATTATTCATCAATTTAATTTCTCAGCTAGGTTAACATGTGAAGATCATATTTCAGTATTATATTAGGATCATTGCATTGCCTGTGTATGAAATATGTAATTGCCTCATGGAAGGACTATTGTGGATTGTCTATTACAATTTGCTTTTTAAACCCATTCTGTCCGTTGTGCAAGAAATTGCTATCTTGTATTTATGTTGAAATTTTCTCCACTTGTTTGTTCAAATATTTACTGTTGATGTTAGACAAACTTTGGATTTCCATTTTTACTTGTCTTCAATCATCTGATAACTCTGCCCTCAAAGAGCTGTTTAAAATTATGACTCATAGTTCTGTAATCAATTCTAAGGCTTCGGTCATAGGTTGATGATTAGTTAGTGTAAGGAAGAAATAGCCCTCCATTGTAAAACAATGCTGTGAGGTGTATGTGTAATGTAGACATTGATTTATACCTTCCAATGAGGAATCTGACAGTGATCAGTGACCTGACCATTTTTTCGGTCTGTCTATGGCAATTCCTATGTACCTGTCCTTTTAACTTATTGAAATACAAATACACATATGAAAAAATGGGTATATTCATGAGTCTTTTGTGAATTTAATTTACCACAAAAGTTAGCTATTTCTGCTTAGTAAATTTGTTAGTGGTCTAACTGGTTTAATTCTTCCATATAGATAAAATTGTGATTTTTTTTTTTGTAAGTAGAGATTATTATGTCAAAATGAGTATTTCACTGATAAAATGTAGCTTTCTTTATGAAAAAAATAGTGTAAAATATATATATTTTTGTAGAATATCAGAAAAAAGTGAGATTTTGTACAACTTCAACAAGAGATATTTTGCACAATATAACCTGTACACAGGCCCACTGGCAGGGGGGGCAAAGGGGGAAATTGCCCAGGAGCCCAGGCGATTTAAAAGGGCCCAGGGGCTCCCGGCTCCCACCGCTGCTGTGGTGACGGGAGCCCCTAGCACTTTTAAGTCTCCTGGGCAGGCCACAGGGATCCTAGGTGCATGTGGCCCTGCTGACCAGTCATGCCAGCCTGCAGGGCCTCTCAATGCATCTAGGAGTGAGGAGCGGTCCTGGAAGTGACAAATTTGTCACTTCTGCCTGGGCCCCGCTTCTCAGGGACAGCTCTGGCCCTGGGGCCCATCATTGCTGTTGGCGGGCCTGCCTGTACAAATACATAATTTCATAATTACTTTTGTATTGCATATGTAACATACATATGGTGTTTTGCAAAATAAATAAATAGATACATAAAGGGCTTCCAAACAGACCTCTCGCTGGTTGTTTTGTTATTGCACTCAGAGAAACATTTCTTTATAACTTGAGTACATTGACCAGTTCTGAGCTGGCATGACTCAGCTTAGGTATTATACATATGTATTTATAATTATAATCATAGTACAGAAATGAATATGAATGTATATTATATAGAAGATTGAGTGTTACTGAAGTCACGTTTAGGGAATTCCTTTATCAGTACTATAATTATACCTTGATTTGAAGCTCATTATTTTCTGTTTCATGAATTGTTAGTGTACAAGGTTATCATTACCACTAGATAGTAGAGCAGTAGAAAAATATACCTTCCACATGGATTATTTATATCACCTCAATCAAGTAGTAGAGCTAGTATGTCTCTTTAATTGAGTATGCCATCTTGGTTAAAGTTGCCTTTTCTGCTGGCGAAGAAGTATACTTTTTCTCAACATTAAAAAATCTGACAAACATTTCTGTTATGTGAAACATAACTCATTTTTTTATATCTCTATGTACAAGCATTTAGAGTAGTTGATTAAAAATAATATTCATAATACTGCCTGCAGCGTCTTTGTGAGGAGAGAGCAATATTTGAAAATCTGTTCTTCCATTTTGGCAGTTTTACATTTCTCAGGTGCATGCAGGAAGTCAGTTGTGCCTGGCACAATTCAGTGCAACAAAGAGACAATAGCAAACAACTGTTGTTTCAAGGATATCCGGTGTTAAGTAATAGTTGATCAGGCAAATCAGTACCACTCTGTGTAGACCGAGATTATATTCCAAACCAATCTAACCTCAGTGAAAACCAGTAACTTCCTAATATCTGTTAGGTCAGAACTTTATAAGTGAAGATAGGTTTCTGATATTCATGGAGAAACTGAAAATATGAAAGCTATTATTTTATAGCTCTTCTCCTAATATCATAATTAGCTAGTTAGATTACTTACAGCAAGAGCCTATAGACTGCTCACAGCCTATTTTCTACAACAATGTCCTCATTGTTTCTAATTTGTTCTTCACATGGTAGAATTGGTCACTTAAGTTTCATTGCACATGTTATGTTCACTGACTTAATGGCTAAACAGGAGGATGGTTTGGATAAGTAACTTGTGGCGCAAATAGAAATGAAAATATACATTCTTGCAAGTACTATTGCCATTATGATTGCACAAATAATCTCAACTGTGTCTTTCGGTGTCCATTACTAGGACCTCCCAAAAATCTGTCCTACAAATATGTATGCAATGTTCATAAAAAAAATTGCAAATACCATCAAATAAAATTTAAGATATTTATTTGAATGAAGGTTCACAAATACAGTTTTGTCATGTTTTAGTAGCTGTTATCATGATTGTGGATAGCCCTAGAGTAAAGAACAGTCAACTTTTTAGGGAATTGTCTTGTAAAAATACACATTTGTACATTTATTTAAGCTTATTTGTAGATACAAACAGACTAATAGATATAAGTAATTTTATTTAGTACGTAGACAAAACTCCCATTAGCCCTGAATTGCAAGAACATTACTCATTTTACCTTATTTTTTGACAAGTTCCTATTGATTTCATAATTTTAAAACTAAGTAAAAACCTCCTGATTTGACTCTGTGACTTCTGTGACAAATTTGCTTGAGTAAGGACTTCAGATTTTGACCCTATGTGAATATTTGAAATGTAAGAATATATTGACTTTGATATATATCACTGATCTTTTCCCCCACTCCCATATTGATTGTTGTCTGCAGATAGAAAGCAATTATTGCAGTATGCTTACTTGTACCCTTGTGTCTTGTATAGTAGAACTCTCAGTGACATAAACATGCTGTATGTGAGAGGGAGTAAGAATACGCTGCCTGTAAGAGAAAGTGAGGGAGAATGTGCTTCAGTATGAGTAGGCTTTGTTTCTAATCATTCATAAAACTAGGCTCATGGTGATGTTCATGGAGATGTAAAATAAAAGTATTTGTAAATAGACTTTTCTTACTTTGTTTTCTCGTAGCCCCCAGAGAAACACAAAAACTTGAACTATAATTTATGTGTAAGTAGTGTATCAGTTATCTAAAAGCCTAATATTAAAAGAGTATCTTCCAGTAGGAATACTAAGTCTATCATTGTCCCTGCTGTCACTGACAGCCCTTAAAAACTAAGGAGTCCAGACTTACATCCTTATTCACTTTTAGTAGTTTAAGTCCCACACATTCTGAAAGTTATGTGTTTTGCTGAATAGATATGAACTTGAAGATGTAAAGTTATTTGCTGAAATGGGGCCAGAGTATAGTAGTACTGAATATTAGTAAGAGTGGAAGAGTCAGGCCTCAACTTTGAGTGCAACTTTCAAGATTGAACTAGACGTTATATTGCATTAAAGATAAAGAGAATAATAAAGTTTGTTGGTGACCTTGGGCATGAAGAAACATAACCATTCTCACTGTGAGCTAGTATGAAAGGCAAGCTTCCTGAGTAGCTAAAGAAAATAAGAAGATAAACATAGGTTGTTGTTTTCCACCCTTGGAGGCACCATGGCTCGAAAAGTTCTATGGCAACATTTCTGCTAATCTCTGCTCTGCTGAATATTTCAATTTGTAATATTTCTAGTTTGGCAAAGAGATGTAGAAGAGAAAAACAAAAATCTGAAAACAAGCAAGACTTTTTATTTTATTTTATTTTTTTTAAAGTTGCCACTCTGCAAACAACACTTGGCATTGTGGTGTGGTCTAGAGGTTAAGGAACAAGTCTGGGAGTCTTGAAGACTAGTCCAACTCTGGCTTCCTGTGTAACCTTGGGCAAGTCAATTAATCCCCCTAAGCCTCTGTTTCACCAGGTGTAAATTAGAATTAATAGAGTCATTGTGTTTAAAGCAGAAGGGACCACCAGATCATTTAGTCTGACCTCCAGCATACTACAAACCACTACCACCATCAATAGCACTTTGTGAAGTTCTTTGAGATCATTGGATGAAAAGATAACTGATACACTACTATAAATGAGCAAAGTATGTGTTTGTCTCCTAGAAGTAATTATGTGTTTTGAATCTGACAGTAGCTAAACAGATAGTTTCAGGAAGTCTACCCCATGTACATCTCTAATAATATGGAGAGAACAGGGGTTTGAAATATTCCAAATGGATACATTTGACCTTAGAAACTATAGTACATGACCACAGATCTTCTACTTGATTCATTTCTTTCTTTTCTTTTTTTTTTTAAAGATTTTCTAGCTGGTGACATTCATAACTGTATGTCACATGATGATTCCAGTAAAACAAAGTATAAATCACATTTACATGTCTCTTCTGGGCAATATATTAAGCTCTGACTTATGGAGCATGCCTTTTGGAAAAGAACAAGTTGATGTAATTTTTCTTCTTGTCTAAATAGAAGATTAATATTTATATCCAGAGAAAACTGAAATATTTAGTTTTATGATTTAATGATGAAATAACATAGCTTTTCTTCTTAAAGCTATTGAAATACTACTTTGATGCCTACTCTACTTTGAAACACATTAGACAAAATGTACTATCTTTTTAATTGTGCTAATGCTAATTACTAAGTGTTGCCTTTGGGAGTAAAAGGGAGCCAGTTAAGGATCTCAGCATGTTCATAGGTTGCTGTTTTGTCATAATCTAAAGATTAATGCCTGTTTTATATGAACCTAACTTGCTAATTAAAGAAGAATGGAGAAAAGTGAAGCCTTTGGGAGTCACTCCAGTTATTTAAAAACTGAAAGATAAAATAATTGAAGGTCTAGCACTTGGCAATGAAATGGTTAGCCTGGGATGAACCCCGAAAGGTTGTCAAGATTCAATAAAGGCCTCCAGTGTATGGAAGGTAATATCAGCAGCAGCTACAGGCACCAGCACTACAAGCACGTGCCTGGGGCGGCAAGTCACGGGGAGCACCCGCCGGTCCCTGTGAGGGCAGCAGTCAGGCTGCCTTCGGCAGCTTGCCTGTGGGAGGTCCGCTGGTCCCACGGATTCGGTGGCAATTCGGTGGCCGGTACACCAAAGCTGCAGGACTGGTGGACCTCTCGCAGGCAAGCCGCTGAAGGTAGCCTGCCTGCCATGCTGGGGGCGGAAAAAAAGTTACAGCTGCCCCTGGGTAATATACTAAACTTCTTCAAATTATCCAAACCTTTCTCCCCTTAATTGCATTAGAAGATGAAAGCCCTATAAACTTAAAATTTTCATATTTCAGTAATTGTATGCTTGAGATGTGAAAGGGAGATTAAGAATTTGTTGTAAACTGAGAGTTTCATTTGATTTTATGGAAATTTCTGAATGACTGAAGTAATTGTAAAGAAGATGGAAGAGTGAGAATGACATTGTTATATGATATCTGCAGAAGGAAACAAGGAAGTTGTCCTGAGGGCTAAATGATGTGCACTGCAGAAGAAAGCATAATGTGGCAGGAAAGCCTTCAAATAACTGTCAGGAACAGAGAAGCCAGTTCAATGTTTGCTCCACCCTAATTCCTGTGTATTCACTTCTGTTGCTTCTAGCTAAATACCCTTTAGGCTTTTTGCCTTTTTGAGTGAGTCAGCCTGGCTGGTGGTAAGAGAGAACCAGGGCTGGCTCCAAGTTTTTTGCCACCCCAAACAAAAAAATGTTCTTGTGCCCCTCTGGCCCTGGCCCCGCCCCAACTCTGCCCCTTCCCCACCCCATTCCAACCTCTTCCCCAAATCCCCGGCCTGAGAGGGAAGGGGGAGAAGCGGAGTGGCAGCGCACTCAGCGGAGGAGGCAGAAGTGACCTGGGGGGGGGCAGTTCCTCTGCCCCTCCAGCCCCCGCCCCGGGGTTACTTACATAAGAACAGCCGTACTGGGTCAGACCAAAGGTCCATCTAGCCCAGTCTCCTGTCTACCAACAGTGACCAATGCCAGGTGCCCCAGAGGGAGTGAAACTAACAGGTAATGATCAAATGATCTCTCTCCTGCCATCCATCTCCACCTTCTGACAAACAGAGTCTAGGGACACTATCCCTTACCCATTGTGGCTAACAGCCGTTAATTTATGAAGTTCTCTTTTAAACGCTGTTATAGTCCTAGCCTTCACAACCTCATCAGGTAAGGAGTTCCACAGGTTGACTGTGCACTGTGTGAAGAACTTCCTTTTGTTTGTTTTAAACCTGCTGCCTATTAATTTCATTTAGTGACCCCTAGTTCTTGTATTATGGGAATAAGTAAATAATTTTTCCTTATCTACTTTCTTCACATCACTCATAATTTTATATACCTCTATCATATCCCCCCTTAGTCTCTTGTTTTCCAAGCTGAAAAGTCCTAGCCTCTTTAATCTCTCCTCAATGGGACTTGTTCCAAACCCCTAATCATTTTAGTTGCCCTTCTCTGAACCTTTTCTAGTACCACTATATCTTTTTTGAGATGAGGCCACCACATCTGTATGCAGTATTCAAGATGTGGGCATACCATCTATTTATATAAGGGCAATAATGTATTCTCTATCCCCTTTTTAATGATTCCTAACATCCTGTTTGCTTTTTTGACCACTTCTGCACACTCAATGTACATCTTCAGAGAACTATCCACGATGACTCCAAGATCTTTTTCCTGATTTGTTGTAGCTAAGTTAGCCCCCATCATATTGTAAAATATGTGAAGCTATGTATCTCATAGAACTGGAAGTTTATTGAGTCCAGCCCCCTGCCTTCACTAGCAGGACCAAGTACTGATTTTTGCCTCAGATCCCTAAGTGGCCCCCTGAAGGAGTGAACACTCAACCCTGGGTTTGGCAGACCAATGCTCAAACCACGGATCTATCCCTCCACCATTGAGCTACTTCCTGTGGCCCTCCCTGTGCCCCCCACCGCTGCAGCTCACCTCTGCTCTGCCTGCTCCCCTGAGCACACTGCCACCGCTCCGCTTCTCCCCCTCCTTCCCAGGCTTGCCGCAAAACTGCTGATTTGTGTGGCAAGCCTGGAAGGGAGGGGGAAGAAGCAGAGCGGCGGCACGCTCGGGGGAGCAGGTGGCAGTGGAGTGGAGGTGAGCTGTGTGGGGAGCAATTCCTCTCTCCCCCATCGGTTACTTCTTGCAGCCCTCTCAGCGCCCCCCACCACTGCAGATCACCTCCACTCAGGGCCGGCTCCTGGCTTTTTGTGCCCCAAGCCAAAAAAAAAAAAAAGGAGCCGGAGTTCTGCCCCTTGGAAAGTGTTGCCCCAAGCACGTGCTTGGAGCGCTGGTGCCTAGAGCTGGCACTGGAGAAAACAGACTGAGAGAAGCCACGATGTTCTTGTTGCCATGATCATCTCTGCAGTGATTCTTGCTAGTGGAAACAGCAGGAACTTCTCAGCACCTTCTTCCTGTCAGCTTTAAATTCCACACTCATTCCTAACTATGCTGCTGCTTTTAATGTATGTCACTTTTAGATTATTTTGGATTAGATTAATCTAGCAGCCAAAAATACAACTTTCAATATTCCAGCTCTCCGAACCCCATATCCCTTCTCCAGAATAAGAAGCTGTAGACAACACTTCATGAGATAGAGCCTCATTTTCACTTGAAACATCCTTTCTAATAATAGATCAAAAGCTTTTGGTTTTGGCTGGATTGGAATTGATTCAAAGCAGGACCTGCACAAGTGTATCTTAGGTTTGTTTGTTTGTTTTTAAATGAACATTGGCTAAGATAATTTGTTATAAGATAAAGGGCTTTTCATTTCTAGGACACTGATTCTAATTGAGTCCAGGTCAGTAGTTGCTTTAAATCATTACGATCTAATGGCTCTTCAATAATCTAGGTGAAATGAGTTGCTGTTCTCAGTCCAATTTGTAGGGGACGTGTCCACAGAAGAATACTCTCCTAATTATCAATTACTTGCATCTTTGTCGGCCTCAACATGAGGCCCTGGATTTTGAAAGGACATAAACCCAGCTTTTACCTGGAGTCATGGGCAATGTATGGAAAGTTACTCTTCGCTTGATATTCCATTGTTCTGCTCCTTTTGACACCAGCTCAAAGTGGGTATAAAATGCTACCAAATCAGAATGCATTTAATATGCACTCATATTGCACTGGTGTAAATGACTACACAAGGAGCAGAACAAAAGAGTAAGCTTCTATACTACTGCTTGTACTGCTTGCGCCGCACTGGATAAAATGGATGGATGAATGTGAATGTGGATAGAAAAGCAGTATATTTCGGAAACAAATGTTTAAAATGTCATATAATATGTCGTAAACAGTTGCCTCTCCTTCTAAGTATGGATGCAGTTAACTGATCTTCATTTCAGAAATACTGTCTTCTAGCAGAGGATCATTGCAGCACTTTGGGGATTCAGATTGTCTAGTTCAAAAGGTCCCTATTTTGACTGCTGTGTGCCTACTCGTTGGAGTCTCTGGATGGCTTCTCTCTGCATCCCACATGGCAGGAGGAGGGCAAGGGGGAGAAAAGGAGGCATTGCCTGCATCCTCATGTCCCCAGATGTTGTCCTAGTGCCTTCAGAGTATCCTATGATTAGGGCCCTACCAAATTCACAGCATGAAAAATGTTTCACGGACCGTGAAACAATCCTTTCCCCATGAAACCTGATCTCCCACATGCTGCTGGGAGCACCCCAGCTAGGGGCTCCCTTCTGCGAGTCCTTGCCTGAGAGGGAGAGACAGAACTTGCCTTCCCCTGAACAGCTGCTCTTGGGGGAAGATCAGACTCACCTCCAAGTGCCTCTCCCTAGTTCAGGAAGCTCTGGGGCTCAGATGTCCCCCTGCTCTTAGGAGTGCCCCAGCCAGGGACCCTTAGCTGAGAGTCCTGGCTGGGCTGGGAAGGGAATCAGACGTACCTCCAAGTACATTTTGGGTTGAAATTTCAGATGTAAAATTGACCATTTTTAAAACTCTCTGGCCATGAAAATGATCACAATGGACTGTGAATTTGGTAGGACCCTACTTATGATGTACCAATTCCTGATATTCTATAGTTTGGATGATGGGACTTGGTGTTCTTCTCCCTTTGTTTGGAGGTGAAAGCCCACTGAGATTTTAATTAAATAAAAACTTGACAGGAGATAGAAGCCCATTCTAAGTGAGCTGTTTTGGTGTGTCTGAAGAAAAACCAGGACTGTTGCTTTTTTTTAAGTTTTAACTTCGCAGAGTGAGTGTAACAGGAGCCTTTTCTTTCTTCCTCCAATTATGTATGTGTACAGGGGAGGCTAGTGGATTTATATGCACACTACTAAGAAGGAAATAGGTTGAAAAACAGCATTGTTTTTTGTCAGTCCTCACTACATTATACAGATTTAGGTTTATTGGCTCTGGTTCTGGCAGAGAAGATCCTCCTGGCTCTGTGTGATGTGATGCAGTTATTAAAAAGCATGCTTTTCTAACATAAGAAGCATTTAGTGAGTCACATATTTACTGTGTTGTTTACAGCAGGCTGGCCTGTTTGAATTGCCAAGACTGCCTAGCTAGATGGCAAGATCTAAAATATAGTACAGCAGAACTACAACTGAATAAGTCAATTTTATCCATGTTTGGTTCAAGTATTCTTAAGTGTTGTTATTCTAAACTTTTATTTTTTTAGAATTTAAAGGGGGAGGGTCAAGCTTTAGGCACTTTGTGTTAAAAATAACTGAATAAAAAGATACATTATATAAACATTGTTAGCGGGGTACTTTAGATATTTCATGAAATGGATAATAACCAGGTCTCTTATAATTCCAGTAGGAAAATGTAATAAGTTTAATTCTCTTCCTCTGGTACAAGTACAGTAGTCACATTTTAAAACTTTCATTTTTTTCTCAGGTAACTAAACACCACTGTATTTGCAATATGCCCCTCAGTGTTCTCCATAGGAAGTATAAGGAGGACAATGAAAAATGCAGAGGCAGAATTAATCTATTTTAAGTGCAATGACTGTATTAAACATTTTTTGTTTATATGATTCTGTAACAGTGCAAAATGTTGTGGTTTTAGTAAGAAGTGTTACATATAATGTTGTTTGTTTAGCACCAACATTGTGCTTATTTTTTCTTGGGGGTTGAATATGAACTGCTCTCGTACATTTCAGCTGGATATCTGTATTATGAGCACTTCTGAAAACCAGACCCATATAAAACAGAAAACACTGGAAAATTCAGAAGTGAAGATAATTTAGTTGGTCATTAGCTTTTAAATATTATATACTTGCATCTTATAAGCATCATAAAAGAATAGGATTTCCTGGAGGCTTGGCAAACTGAATTAGTGAGGACATTCAATGCATAGGGGATTGTATGCAATAAATATATGGATCTGAGATACTATAACAACTTCCCCTAATTCAGAAATATGTTGCCTCTTTAATTTTTACCATAATCTAAAGAGGAAGCTTGAGACAAGAGACCATGCAGCCCTTTTAATCTTCTTTGAATTAGTAACTTCACTCCACAATTTGTTTTCTGCAAATGCTTAGGACTTAAATAACAACTTTCCCCATAAAAGTGCTTTACAAATATAAATTAATTAATACTCATGCCAAACCTGGGAGGTAGCTAATTAAGTAATTCTTACTCCTATTTTACAGACAAACTGAGGCAGAGAGTTTGATTCACGTGGCAATGACCATAAAAAGAATCTTTGTCAGAACCAGAATTAGAACTCTGATATCCTTGGTTCCAATTCCTCTGCTCAGGCCACTAAGAACACCATATTTCTAACACCTACCACCTTAAAAATGTGTGTATTAATTATGCCAGATTGATAATGTAGATTGTGTGCTTCTAATTCTAACCAGTTAAAGAAATATTGCCTCACAGTTCCTTAATTGTATCTGTGTGCTTATTTATTTCAATATTTAAACCTTTTAATTGTCAGTTTCAGTAATTCTGTCTTCCTTTGAGAGCCGTGTATACTGTGGAGAGGCTTTTCTTCCGTTTCACAAACTTATTCAGTTTCTCTATTGTATTTAAATTACGGAGATCCTCCAATCTTATTGGACTCTTGCTCTTTGGGTGATATACTTTTGCAAACAGGTCATCAGATCATAGCAGATCATTCCTAGCTAAATTCTAACCTCCTTCTATTCCCTCTACTTTTTCATTTAGAATAATTCTTGTCCTCAGCTGTTGTGTCGCATTGCCATGCTCTACAATAGCTGCCATGTTCTCTCAGAGAAGTAGGTTGCTCGGTGGATGCAGTGATTCATGTATGTACTTCGTAAAGTGTTTTGATCTCTATTGGATTCAAAGGAGTTTCATGCATGTAAAATGTGCTCTTTACTGTTACTGTTATGAGTTTCATAAGAAGTCAAAGGAAACATTTCACTTACTGCAGTAATCCAAAAGAAGTTAACTTAGTTCTGTTTCTTTTTAATGGAAATAATTTGAAATCCTATTGTGCTCAGTAAATCATGGATAATAAAGTTCTTCTGAGAGCTGGAAAGAGAGACCATTCCCACCTTCATTAGCAGTGCTAGCCTGATCAATAAACCATGATTTCATTGACAGAAAGAAGGAAGGCATAAGCACAATAGATTTGTCACTAGAGGAACTGCAACAAATTCCTTCCTCTTATTTTCTGAACACAGAAATCCATCAGGTGTGCAAATAAATATTCTAATGAGAGGGTGATTGAGCCAGATTTGAGTGTGAAGTGTTATGCTTTATTGGGGCTCCTTGGTCAGGGTGGATTAATTCAAATCAAAGCAAATTAAATCAACTATTTTAATCATAATTTAAATCAGAAAGCAAGAAACTGATTTAAATAATTGATTTTAATCTTCCTTTCCATTTGTACTTTTCAAATATAGTCCTAAGAAAAGGTTGATTCTCATGGGTTGCTAACTATTTAAAATATGTTGATTTGCAACTAAACATAGCCTTTACATTAAATTTGTTTTTCTTCTTGCAAACCAAGAGGATATGCTGTATCTATACACTCAATTAAGTAATTGTATATCATAGCACACTGACTCAGATTCTTAAAGTTTACATTTTATATTATGTTAAAATGGTAAATGATGAATTTCATATTTAGTCGGTGATTAATTTATTTTTATTCATACTTTGCGTCAAATTCTATTTGGATGGGAATTGGAATTCAATTAAAAATGCACAAATCAGGTTTTTTTTTTGTTTATTTATTATTGTTTTTTGTTGTTGTTTGTAAATTTAATTGATTTTTTTTTTCTGGTCACCATGTCCTTGAAGATAGTAGAACTTGTAAATTTAGAAAATTCTAAGTTTTTATTCCTGGATTAATAGAAGTGAACAAGCTTTCCTGCTTTTCTCAAGTGCCAATCAGTTTCTTAACTTTAAATGAACTAGACATTGAACTGAACTATTTCAGTAAACTGAAATGAAGAAAATATTCTCTACACCTGCAGAAGAGGCTATTGTCTGGCTATGCTAAAAGAATGACAGGAGACATTAGATATGGGTTTAATCAGGCCACAACTTTATTATCAGACAGATGTCTGGGACTAAGCCAGTGGATAAAATGTGTGCAGTGCAGGTGCAAAATGTATGTCCCTCCAGCAGATTCGCTGCAAGGACCTTACCAATTCCAGGAGGGGGACTTTCATCAGCTCCCCAACCTTTTCATCCAGGTCCCTCCAGAAATTTTCTTGCCAGGACCAGGTCCCTCCAGCAATTCTCTTGTCAGGACATTACCGACCACGCCCCTTCATAGGAGGGGTTAAGGTGGACTTTAATGAGCAGGGGTTTAACTCCCTGCTGTACCAGTCATACAAGTCCCCAACTGCCCCTGGCTTGCTCTATTACCAAGCACCTCTCCTTGATTCCTTTTCCAAGCCATTTTTTTCGTTCTTTTGTGCTTAGTTTATGGAGTACCTGCACTGAACATGCCAGGCCCAGCTGACCTTTTTAAACCTTTCATTCCGAGGTGGTGAGTCATCCACCATGCTGACTGCTCTTCCAGCAGCTTTACATGTTCCCTCCTCTGCCAAGCCAGAAAGCATTGCCTTCTCCTCGCAGTCAGCCAAACTCCTCCCTGCTTTAGTGCAGGGTGGTGACTGCCAAAAGCTGGTTTAGCATGCCAACACACTGTAGTTTCAGGTGCTTAGCTAGTGGCTTCCATTGATTCAGTGCTTTGACTTTCTTTACAACTTCAGCAGCAAACATGCATTACCTAATCTTATTTTCCTTTTATTTAATTTACATGATCTTAATATATCATAAATGTAATCCTTAATAAAGTTTGTGATAATTTCTAATTTAATTTTGAATAGGTTTAGAAAAAGAAAAATGTATGCAATTTAAATAAAAAATCCAATTTAAATTAAAAAAATCTGATTATTTTTATTTGTTTTTAAAAAAAAATCTGTGATTTTGATCCACCCTGTATTTGGTCAATGCAACATTAACACCTTATTATACTGTGGGACGTGATTTGTAGGTTTTTATTAGTACTAAAATGTACACTTTCCTCAGCTTTTTGGAAACTTTCTCTTTTCAGGTTATAATGTTCATTTTCACCTCTCCCCTGGAGAATTTTAGATTAGGTAGGAAAAGTCTTCTTTTGGATGTTCATATTTCTGGGCACATTTTTGGACATAGTTCTGAGTTCTTTCAGTATTCTTTAAATTGGTTTAAACTGGGATTTTGTCCATATTGTCTGCAACATGTTCCATTAGAGCAAATGTTTGCAAATAGCTTCAAAGCAGGGTTTTTGCTATAGTCTCATCAAAATACTACATTGCATTTTTTCCTTTAGTACGTATAAAAATATTTGTACAAATGCTTCTTAACAATAGATCAGTTTAAATCAGCTTCATCACTTGCCTGCCATAACCTTATTTTCTTGAGTTAAACTGGTTCTAGACAAAGGTGGACTAGATATAAAGAAACAAACCTACATTTTACAAATCTCCTGTTTCAGAGCCTTATCTTAAACTCCCAAAACACATTTTATTTTCCCTCTCATGTGTTTCCAAATACATCAGCATATTTTATTCATTCAGCTCCATTTATGTTCTGACTTAGCAGGAAATGAACATGTCTCAATGGCTATTATAATGATATATTGGTGAATAAACTGATCTGTTTTGGTTCAATTGCAGATGCTGGCTTGGCAGTTAAATAATTTTGTGTCTACCTTTGGATCCAATCTGCCATGTTTATTATAACCGTATCTCTGAAATTTATTTCATGTTAAATGCTTCTTTTCTGATTGGGTGATACTTGTCAGTCAATTTAATTGAAATGTCATGCTGACCTTTTATTTGGAACAATTTAAATTTCCAACAGTCCATTGAAAGTTCTTTCCCCTTTGATTCAAATTAGAATCCTTAAATTACCAAGGTGTGGAAACTGCATGCCAATTAACCTTATGAAACTGCATGCTAATTAACCTTACAAACAATATATCTTTTACAGAGATTGTTCAGCTGAGTCTTCCAGATGATCAGAAAATAAGTATCACTACAGCAACAGTAGGACAAAGTGCTGTCCTAAGTTGTGCCATTCAGGGAGCCCTGAGACCTCCTATCATCTGGAAAAGGAACAATGTCATTCTAAATAACTTGGATTTGGAAGACATCAATGTAAGTAATGAAGGGTTCCAAAATGATTTAATGTTCTCATTATAAAATGTTAGCCATACAAAATTAGCAGTGTTATTTGACAAGCTGATAATTGCCTCTGATGAGATATTACTCACAAATGTTTTAACCAGATGTTTGCTAGTAAGATAAAAAAGAGAGGAAGTGAAAGAGCTAATATGCTTGTTTTTATTTATGAATCTTTGCCTTATTTTTTGTCATACTGAGCTGGATATATTTAATTGTTAATGTTTCTTTACAGCCTAAACCAAATGAAAATTGAATTATTTTCAGATCTTTACTTATCTATTGTTTTGTAATGATCATGCATTGTTATAATATGACCCCAGCAGCATTTGGATAATCAAGTTTGTGAAGTATATGCAATTTGAGACAGAATATCTGTCTACTTACCGTGGTGAATTCTGGGTTTAGCATATCTCTGCTGACAAATGTAGAGCTATATTTAGGTTTTTATACAATACTTGTCCATAAAATGAAGCAACCAAGAAAGTATTTTTTAAGTGTGGTATTTTAATATCTGGCACATATTGTAGTTTTAATTTAATTACTGGTCTTTTAGTGACCATGTTCACTAGTTTGTCCATGGTCACTTGAATAAATGCTTATAAATAAACATTGATATTATCTCTCAAAATTTTATTAAAATAATCAAATTCTGCCAAGCCTATTCATAGAACACTGAGAGTGTTCATAGCACTTTATAAGCAAATAGGAAAATTCCTGCCCTCTGAAACTTGCAATATGATTTAGTCACGGGCTTAGGATTGCATTACAAACACAGGCAGATCACTGTTATTAGAATAATAAACTACCAACGATACAAGTTGTA
This sequence comes from Gopherus evgoodei, assembly GCF_007399415.2. Lineage (NCBI taxonomy): Eukaryota > Metazoa > Chordata > Testudines > Testudinidae > Gopherus > Gopherus evgoodei. The sequence goes on from NC_044326.1 coordinate 78,179,690, forward strand.
TTGATTGAAAAATACATGCTACCATCCACTCAAGAATTTGCTTCCAATTGCAGTTGTTTGTCCTGCTTGCAGGCTTAAATAAACTGAGTATATCATTTGCAAGCATTCTAATTTTCAGTTTTTGTACTTTTCAGAAATTTTTGTATGGATAACATGTCAACAATCAATTAATATTTCTCCTGTCTTTTTTGATCCTCCACTTACTTCTGTAGCACCTTTCTTCATCCTCCAACTAGTCCAAGAAAGTTTGAACTTACTTTTGAAGCTTAAATCATCACAAGCATAGATTGCATTGACTTCAAGGGAGTTGCACCAACTTACTCCAATGCTGAATTGCAACTCCTTAAGTCATTGGTGTTCCATGAGAATTGTTTTCCATGTTGAGCTATTTTACATCACTTTGATCTTTTTTTCTTTTTCTCCAGTTCTCTTGGATTTTCAGGTGTTTCTTTGGTTAGGCCATGCCCTTCCAGTCCCTGGTTCATTTGATATTCTCCATCTATTCAATCCATTCATTTCAAGAGTTGTCATGCAATCATTATATAAAATCCATTTAGGCAAGTGGCAAAAAATAAAAACCCGGGAGAACAAAGAACAGTAGTTCGATAGCTCCACAGAGGAGAGTTGCCTTTTAAATCCCACTACAGAAAATGAATTTAGCACTTAAAGGTACCTGGATCTTAAACTAAACACTTAAAAAGAAAACAATTGTATGTTACAGTTTATACTATACTTTAACTAACAAATAATTTGTTGTACTTACTGAGGCAATTTTAACATTCAAAGTAGTTGCATAATTTCAAATATCTCCAGAAGGGGTGTGTTTTGCGCTCACCTGTAATTATATTATAAACCAGGGGTCGGCAACCTTTCAGCAGTAGTGTGCCTAGTTTTCATGTATACACTCTAATTTAAGACTTCACATGCCGGTAATACATTTGAACATTTTTTAGAAGGTCTCTCTATAAGTCTATAATATATAACCAAACTACTGTTATATGTAAAGTAAACAAGATTTTCAAAATGTTCCAGAAGCTTTATTTAAAATTAAATTAAAATGCAGATCTTATTAGTGTAGTGTGATCCTTGCCTTGCTTTTCCTTGCTGAGTTTTCCAATGTCTGGTGGGTAGTGTACTGTGATCCTTGCCTTGCTTTTCCTTGCTGAGTTTTCCAATGTCTGGTGGGACCTATTTGGATACTTTAAGCTGCACACCAGCTTCTGAGTGATCAGTTGTTAACTGACTGGAACCCCAGATCGGCAGCTGAGGTGAGTGGAGCTGGCGGCTGGTAGGGCTGAGCAGGGCGGGAAGCCTGGACCCTGTCTGGCAGGGAGCCTGTGCTGGAACTCCAACTGGAAGCAAGGGGAGTGGGGATCCTGGCTGGAAGGGGCCAGCAGCCAGAACCCCAGAGTGGTGGCAGGCTGACCGCCACCACTCTGGGGTTTCCACCACCGGTTCCTGCCAGTTGGGGTCTCAGCCTGCTGAGTGGGGCTGAGTGGGGCTGCGGTGTGGGGGACCCCAGCTGGCAAGGGGCCAGCAGTGGGAACCCCAGAGCGGGGAGGGGCTGAGCTGCTCAGCCTGCCGCTGCTCTGGGGTTTCCACCACCAACTCCTTGCCAGCTGGGGTCTCAGCCCGCTGCCAGCCTGGGGTTCCATCCCCCAGGCCAGCAGCAGGTGCTGAGTGGGACTGGGCGGGACCTCGGCTGGTAAGGGGCCAGAAGCGGGAACCCCAGAGAGATGGTGGGCTGAGCAGCTCAGCCCCCCCATGTGCCATGGAAAATCGGCTCGCGTGCCACCTTTGAAATATGAAGACAAACAGGGATGGATTTATGTGGCAGGGCTCAACTTTATTAATTTAACAGCACAAAACAGTGCTTTCTAACTCATCTCTCCCAACTCTCCCATAGCAGGAATTTAAGTAGGCTAAGAGACCAGAAAAGTTAAGGACAATAAAGAGGTTTTGTAAAAAAATATATATTAGGAAAAAAAAGAATCCTGACAATAATATTGATTCATCACTAGATAGAAATGGTAAAGTCATCAATAACAATGCAGAAGAGACAAAGGTGTGCAGTAAATATTTCTGTTCTGTATTTGGGGATAAAAATAGATGATATAGTCTCATCATATGGTGATGGTAACTCTTTCCATTCCACTAGTCTGTCTGGAGGACATTAAACAGAAGTTGCTAAAGACATTTTTAAATCAGCGGGTTCAGATAAGTTACAGCCAAGAGTTTTAAAAGAGTGATCTGAAGAGCTCACTTGACCATTAATGTTGACTTTCAGGGAAAGCTCTGGAAGACTGGAAGAAAGCTAATGCTGTGCCAATTTTTAAAAAGAGTAAATGGGATGACCTTGGTAATTACTAAAGATAATGGAAAGGCTAATACAGGCCTTGATTAATAAAGAATTTTTAAAAATGATGTATTTATTGCAAATCAGCAGGAGTTTATGGAAAAATAGATCATGGACTCCCAATGTGAAGCTGTGGCCAGAAGAACTAATGCAATCCTTGGATGCATAAATGGGAATTTAGAGTGGGAATAGAGAGGTTATTTTACTCTATATTTGGCACTGGTACAGCTGCTATTGGAATAATGTGCCAATTCTGGTATTCACAATTCAAGAGGGTATACAATTTGGAGAGGGTTCAGAAAAGAGCTATGAGAATGAATATAGGATTAGAAAACCTGCCTTATTATGATAGACTGAAAGAGCTATCTGTCTAAACTCTTTTAATTTAACAAAGAGAAGGTTAAGGGGTGACACAATTACTATATGGGGAAGAAATATTTGATAGGCTCTTCAGTCTAGCACAGAAAGGCATAACACAATTCATGTAGCTGGAAGTTGAAGCCAGACAAATTCAGACTGAAAATATAAGGCATACATTTTTAATGGTGAAAACAATTAACCATTGGGACAATTTACTAAGGATGGTGGTGGAGTCCCCATCATTGGATATTTTTAAATCAAGATTGGATGTTTTTTCTAACAAATCTGCTACAGTAATTATTTTGGGGAAGCTTTATAACCTGTATATACAGGAGGCCAGATTATTCTCTTCTAGCCTTGGAAACTATGAATCTTTGAAGTGTGGGGCTACAGGGCTCCCACCATATAACATATAACTCAGGGTAGACTCCCCTCAGCCTACCCAAATGATTCAGCTCATGCTTGTGAATCCTCTTATTCTTCCTACCTGCAAGGGGGACCTCTGTCAGCGAAGACTTCAGCTCTCCCTTTCTCCCATAGGTGCAAGGACCACCAGTGAAATATGAGGTATCCATTACTTTTGGAAGCTGTCTTTTTTGCCTTTTATCTGCGCTAAACTTCAGCCATGATGAATTAAACAGCTGTACAAATTCCTAATATTAATTTCTAGGTTCTCCTCTTTGATCTAACTGTGTCTCCATGATGCTGTGAGGAAGGTGAAAAATCCCATCAGGCTTCTCTCAATTTATCCCCAATGGAAACAATTCCTTCGTGATCCCAAAACAGGCAATCATCCTACAAAACACAGCCACTATATTACAATTACAAGGAGGGAGGGTGGGACAGCTAAAGAGAGCGAGAGACTTTAAAAGACCCAGTCAATGGTTTAAATTAATGGGTGGTGGGGAGAAACAGGAGTTAGGAACCAGTCAGATACCCTCTCCCTCTGGCTGGTCAGCTTTGGAAGAGGAGATGTTAAAGTTTCTCCCCCACTTTGAACTTTAGGATACAAAAAGTGGGGACTTGCATGAACACTTTTAAGTTTAATACTAGCTTCAATCTGGCACGCTGCCACCAGCCAGAATTTAGTGTCTGGCACACTTTCTGTTCCCCCCCCTTCCCTGGGGAACCCAGACCCAAACCCCTTGGGTCTTAAAACAAGGAGAAATTAACCATCCCCCTCCTTCCCCCCGCCAGACTTTCCCCTCCCTGGGTTGCTTTGAGAGGCTTCACACCGATCCAAACTCCTTGGATTTTAAAGCAAAGAGGAATTAACCATCCCTCCTCCTTTCCCCCCATCAATCCCTGGTGAGTTCAGACTCAGTCCCTTGGATTTTAAAACAAGGAAAAATCAATCAGGTTCTTAAAAAGAAAGTTTTTAATTAAAGAAAGAAAAGGTAAAAATTATCTCTCTAAAATCAGGATGGAAAATGCTTTACAGGGTACTCAAGAGTCATATAGACTAGAGGTACGCCCCCAAGCCTTAGATTCAAAGTTACAGCAAACAAAGGTAAAAATCCTTCCAGCAAAAAAGACACATTTACCAGTTAAGAAAACAAACATAAGACTAATCTGCCTTGCCTGGCTACTACTTACAATTTTGAAACATGAAAGACTGATTCAGAAAGATTGGGAAAGCCTGGGTGTACGTCTGGTCCCTCTAAGCCCCAACAGCGAACAACGAACAAAACAAAAAACACAAACAAAGACTTCCCTCCACCAAGATTTGAAAGTATCTTGTCCCCCTACTGGTCCTCTGGTCAGGTGTCAGCCAGGTTTACTGAGCTTCTTAACCCTTTACAGGTAAAAGAGACATTAACCCTTAACCATCTGTTTATGACAGGAGGTCTCACCTCTGAGTTCTTCAGCATCCACCTCTCCCCGGGGCTATTCACCACACTGTATGTCCAATCAAGTCTCTGACCTGTTGAACTGAGTACTGTGGCATCTGCTCTCAGGTTTCCATCAGAGTAACTGAGGGCAGAGTCTGGTTCATGGTCTTCCAGAGTCTGACATGAGGAGTGCAGCTTCACATCATCCCCAGTGGCTAGATGGGTGACAACTTCTGTTACGTCTATTTGTGTTCTATTTTGTTTTGTTTTGTTTTCCACAAATTCTCATTTTACACCCAAATGTCTTTTTCTTTTCAACATATCTGAATAAGCTGGGTCTGTTAATATTTTTTTTTGTCCTTTATAACTTCAAATTGAAAGGCCTTGTGTCACTGAAAGGCTGTAATATAAGATATATACCCACTCCTAACTGCCCTGATGGAATTTTGGAGAATAACCTGAGGCAATCCATGTTAAACTAGCTGGAAGGATATACACACTAAATGTTTTATATGAACTGCTAACAAAATGAGTAATTGTTATCTTGCACATCACTCTGAGCATTTTAAACATTTTCATACTGTTACATATATTTTTTGTTAGCTGTTATAATCACAAAATTAAAGGGATATTGCCAACTTGACATTTTTAAACTAATTTAAAATCAGTTTATCATCATGACATTCCTCGGCGTTCTTTATCTAAAACACCATTTTAAAAACAGTTAGAGGGGATTTTCTGATTCCTGCTTGTTTAGAAGTATCTTTTGAGTGGACTGAAGTACACCATCCAGTTTCTGCTCTCTTCCTGCTTTTACTAGGAAACACGTTCTTTTTAGCACCGAGAGAAGGGCATGCCATCAATAAACAGTGAAACTAACCCTACACAAAGTCATATGCTGTGGCCACAACTTATCCCACTTATACTTCTCCCTGTTGTTGTCTCAATTTTCACTTCTTCCTCATGTCAAGAAACTTCACTCTGTGGGAGTCTTCTCAGTAACTCTCCTATTTTGGGAGTCTTGTTTATTAGTGTAAATGTCAAAACAGCACAAAAAAATTCCACCCAGATGGCTCTCAAGCTCTGGTACAGGATTCTCCTTAGTTGTGCATCTGCGGAGGCTTCTTCTTCCAGTATATTTGCTCCCCACACTCAACCCTTCTTGGTTGACTCCTGCTCCCTAAAGGCTTGACTTTCCAGATCCTCTGCTGTAGGACTTAGAGAGTCTCTCTTATTGTTATAGAGTAGTGCTTAGGAGCTCCAGGCAGGGAGTAGAAGCCAGTTGTGCTAGGCACCTTACAAACACAGAACATTAAGATGGCCCCTGCACCCTGCCAACAGTTTACAATCTGAGTACCAGAGGGGTAGCTGTGTTAGTCTGGATCTGTAAAAGCAACAAAGAGTCCTGTGGCATCTTATAGATTAACAGACGTTTTGGAGCATGAGCTTTCATGGGTGAATGCCCACTTTCTTCGGACGAAATCTGAGTACATCTTTCTGTGTAGAGGAGCTCACGCAACCCTCCTGTTTCTTTAAGTCCCGCATTGATCTCATACTACCATATATATCTCCCAGCAGGCATGACTGTGAGTCACATATGCTTATGTAACTCCTGAACTTATTCCCTTCACCAAGGGAGGCACCTCCCAGCCCCCTTAAAGGGCTAGCTCAACCTGTGACAGGCTCATTGTCACCTTGATATGGATCCACAATGGGGCTTAGGTGTTGCATTGCCTAATATCTAGGTGCCTCAAAGATCACTGGAACATAACTGATATCCACAAAGCCTAAGTTAGCCTAAGCCTAGACTCCCTATATATAATGCAAGGAGAGAGAGAGAGTCGCCTATGAATGCAATCCACAAAAGCCAGCTCCCTAGGCAGGGAGACACCCAAGCTAGCAATGGGAGATGCTGGCAAGAGGAGTTTGTCTTAAGCTCCACCCCAGTCACAGATTTCAGCACCTAAATTCAGGCTGTGAGGATCCACAGCTAGGAACCCCTCCCACTTCTTGCAACCTCCCCTGTAACCTTTAGCTCAGTGGTTTGGATACTTAATCAAGATGTGATAGACCAGGATTCAGTCTCCTCCCCCTTCCTGTCTAATTAGGTGAACAGATTTGATGAGAGTTTTTCCACCTCTCATGCGAGTGCCCTGGTCACTGGGCCATGGGCTATTCTGATGTGGGTCTCCCTCAATCTCTCCCATTTAAGCTCTTTAATTCAATAATTAAATATTAATTGGGCCAGAGAAAAAGTGACAGTCACTCTATAGTTCAGTAGTTAAGCACTCACCTAAGAGGTGGGAAATACTTGTTCAAATCCTTTCTCCTCATTGGGAGGGAGGGAGTACTGAAGTGAGATGTCTCTCATCCTAGATTGGTACCCTAACCACCAGGCTAAAGGTTATAAGGGTGGAGTCCTCTTACTTCCCCTTATCTCCTGCTTTGTGTGGACTTAAGTGGCCTCTGACCACATCTAGTACATTGAGCCTTGCAGGCAAGGTAGGTGTTCCTTCACTTGTCTTCTCCTAGTTTGTGGATCATAATGTCACTTAGGCAGGAGATAGGAATCTAGGCTGGTAAAGTAAAGTGTGTGTACACAGAAGCAGAAACTTAGGCACTCAAGGAAGTCTTACAGCAGAAATTTAGGTGCTGAGTGAGTTTAGGAATCTACAGAATTAGATGGCAGCTGAGTACGGATTTTATATCTCACAATTGTGCCTAAATCTGAGATTCAGGCACCTAAGTCCCTTTGTGGATACAGACTCTAGTGCTCCCCTTCTCTCGCTGCTTTTGTGAATTCACTTGTAATGTAAGATTGTGAAGGAATGGATTTTCTTTTTGTTGTGTACCGAGCACAACTGGACACTGATCTAATTGAGACCTCTAAGCAGTACTGCAATATAAGTAAATAATAAATGAAGCTGACCCTATACAAAGTGCTGCCAGATACCGATAATACAGAAATAGAGAGAGAGAGATCTTTCCCTTTCCCAGTCTCTTTGAGTTATATTAATCCAAGGAGTTTCTTGTGACAACAATAGGTACAAGATTTCAAAATAGATTTGTGATTTTCAATTTGATGTCCCTTAAAAATCCAATATTTTAAAAGTATTTATTGTCTAATTAAACATTTAATCTTTTACAACCCGAAATTGTTTAATACTATTAAGTAGGAAAATGCCATTTTGTTGTTTGTATACAGTCAGTCTAATATACTGTTTCCTCAAGCAGTATTGCATCATATCACAGCTACATACCTAATGAAATGTGTTGTTGTATTGTATCTTAATTCTAATATTTTTAACACAATAGCCATACTTGAAATTTATTGTTAACTCTTCTCTGCTTGAAACTGCTGAATCTCTCACTTTAGCTACTTGTCCCAAGTACTGGGTAAAAGAAAACTGCACTTGAACATTGTGATAAGGAGTATGGAAAACTAAACCATTTTAGCAGAATGTACAAGACTGAGAGTGGGTTTCAGAGTTGTTGTTTTAGAATTGTACAGGAAGTGAATGTCCCCATAGACAGTGTGGGAAGATATGGTTATCATGATTCTCTACCTAATTCCAAAGACATATAGAGGTCAGAGACTTGAGGCAGAAGAGCAAAGGGACAGAATATCAATATCACTGTATGTAATAATGTTGTTGGGGAGCCACCCAGTTCGATTACAGCTGGACATTAGGCCCTCATGGAGAAGGATCCTCCAGAGTAATTCCCAGACTTGACTTTTTAGTTGGAGTAGGTGCTTTCAAGGGAATGAACAATGAGAGCACAATACAGCCAGTACGAAAATGATTCTCACATTAACAAACCAGAAAAAAAGACACGGTAGTGGATGAAAACTGCCAGTGACTCCAGCTAATGAGGCCAGGGATCTGATCACAAGCACTGAGCACTGGAACTTTGTATGTGTAGTAGAAAAGCAGAAGATCAGTCTGATGGACTATGGAGATGATTTGAAAGAATGGGTGATCGCTGTCCAGAAGGAGATCTGTGACTGGGAGCAGAGGCACTGGTTGAGCCAGCATGCTCATCACAGAGGAAAATTCAATTGGCACTGTGTGACTGTGTCTGCAAGGGAAGGTATTGTTGCTGTATTAGATTCCAGTACCCCCTGAATAAGGAACATGATGTCTGTAAAGAAGCAAAATACAGATCTCTTTCCAAGAATTTGGCCTGTCTACTGCAATACTTATTGCCAGAATGGATAAAAAATGATGATTTTTTTTAAATCAGACTTTATAAATTGGCTCCCCTACAATTTAAGTTAAATGTGTTTTTTGTTTATTTGTTTTTTCAAATAAACCCAATTAGCATTTGAAATTGACAATCTGTATTAAGGCCTAAACTTGACATAATATATTAAGTCACTTATGCTGAAGACAAAACTAATATTAAGCAGTACGTTTTCTGCCAAATTTTAAAGAAAATCAAATGACTGAACTGCTGGAAGTCATTGGCTAAGCACTTGGAACCAAAGTTTGCTGAAGTGCTAAACCAGCCTTTGATTGCAGTAGCCTTTTTTTGCAGGTGCAGAGAAAATATTTTCTTTATTTCAGTTGATTCAAGTAATTCAATGGCTAGTTCATTTAAAATTTATAAAAAAATTGAAGTTGAAAAAGCAGAAAAAACTTCTCTTCTTCCAATAGATGATTAAAAACTAGGTATAAGAGTTTACCTACTTGTTCTAAAGCCTTAAAGGACATGGAGACCAGAAACAATCAGTTCAATTCATTAACTACATATAATGCATCAGTTTGTTTTAAATGCAAAATGTTTGATAAATGTATTTTTTACTTTTCCAGAACATATAATATAGCTTTATTTATTATTAATCATAATAATAAATAATTACTAAATAATAAAAAATAAAATGTGTTTGTTAATTTTGGATTTTACTTTCTATCCAGATACAGCTTGTGAGAAATCACAAGTAAAAAAATAATCATCTAGTAAATAAGAAATGCATCATTAATCATTTTTTAACATAAGAAAAATGTAAAGTATAAGAATCTGAATAAATAGAAGCTGAGTAGTATAATTGTTTAAAAGAGCATAGATATAGTATATTCTCCTGGCTGGCAACCAGAACCACCACACTTAGTGTAAAGGCTATATTTAGTAGCAAATCAGCATGTGTTAATGGTTACCAACCAATAATAATCAATCTTTCTTTAGGAAAATAATGGAAAAAGTACAAATTCAAAACACGATTAAAATTGATTATTGAAATCAAGATTTCATGATTGCTGATTTAAATCATCATTAAAATGGCTTATGTAAATCAATCCATTCTGCTTATTGTAATAAAATAACCTTAAAAAGCTAGATTTCTGGGAAAGTTCTGAGAACCAACACTCAAAATGCAGCTCGTTTAGGTATCTCAAGTTGGGCATCCAGAAACTGAGGCATCCAAAATCATTAGTCACTTTTGAAAATCTTAACTTGAACATTCAGTTTAACTAAGCAGCAGGCTTCCATTCATGAGGAAATACTGGGGAGACAAAAACATATAAGAAAGCTGGGACAGAGGCTGATTCAGACTTGGGATTTCTCTTTCATATTACAGGAATTTGGTCACAGAAGCAGAACAAATGTTATCCAAAGATTACAGGCTTGGAAAGAGTCTGGATATTTCTGAGTTAAATTTTCAGCACAGAAAATGTACTCCTAAAAAAACAAAAAGAGTGCATGACTATTTTATATGCCATGTTAGTAGGGTGACCAAATAGCAAGTGTGAAAAATCGGGACAGAGGGTGGGCGGTAATAGGAGTCTAAATAAGAAAAAGCCCCAAATATCAGGACTGTCCCTATAAAATTGGGACATCTGGTCACCATACATGTTAGGGAAGCAAGACATTGCATGTGTTGTAATTCCTTAGAGCACACAAAATTTTACATTGTTCATTTTACACACACTAAAAACAAATGGGAAGGAACATAAGTATAACTGCAATTTTAAATGTTAAACAAATATCCAGGTTTTTTAAATAAAGCATGAAAGGGTCCTCATTTGTTTGTAAACATCCTATTTATTGTTTTGCACTAATGCACATATTTTTTTTTTATTTAAAAATAGTTTCTTCTACAATAGGAATTATAAAGCTAATTTTGTCTTGCAGAAAGAAAACAAAAAAATCTTTTTTTCCTGATTTGTACTATTGTTTTTAGTATTCTCCTGCACAATTGTGCCCTGCTTTGATACCTGTTCTAATTTTAAGTTGTATGAAATGAGTTGCAATTAACTGTTCATGATGCTTTAGAAATGTGGGTCATTTCAAGAAAAAAGGAGGCCAGGGAACCCTTCCAGACTTGTTCCTTTCTTTTAGCAAGCAGTCTTTATATCCAATACACATTTATCAGAATATATTCTTTCAAAAACTATTCTTTAGTTCTATTAATATAGTAGATTTTAGTATTTTTCCAAGAGATTCCATCTAAATTAATATCAATTCCTACCTTTAAATTTATGCCTCATCATTCTTGGATTTAACTGTTGCACAGAAAACAATTTTTATCAGAATTTGTGTATTTTACTGTGGTCTCCTTTTCATATGCTCTTTCTCTTAGATCCTTTTTAGATCTAGTATCGCTAACATTTTCTCTACAACTCAGAATCTGAGTATCATTGTTGTCTCCATTCTAGGGTGAGCAGATGTATGTTTCTTTTACCTGAACACCTGGTTGAAAAGGGACCCTGGTGGCTCTGGTCAGCATTGCCGACCAGACCATTAAAAGTCCGGTTGACAGTGCTGTAGGGCTAATGCAGGCTAGTCTTTGCCTGTCCTGACTCTGTGCTGTGCCCCAGAAGTGGCCAACTGAGCCCAACAGCACTACCCTTTGGTTTAGGCATCTGGGGAAGTTGAGTTTGGACAGGCCAAATGTAATTATCGTGTTAGAATTTGGCTGGAGCTAACATCTATAATGTTCCCCAAAATACCATACAATCCTGAAGTACTGCAAGAGAACAGGACAACAAGTATTTGATTCAGTACTGACTTAAAAAGCAGATTGCATCCCACTATAAAATCACTAGCACCATTCCCAGCCGAACTGAAATGCAGCAAATTACTTATAAAGATTACCCCTGCTTAATATGTGAGCTTTGACAGGATTACAACACAAGATGGTCTGTCTGACATACTTCTCAAGTGATGGCACTTAACATTTCTCTAATTAAACTGCTCACTGATCTAGCTACCCATGTTCCTAGTTCTTTGCATGCATTTACTTCTAAATTTTATTAATAATCTACTTTAGTACTGAGTGATTTCTCTTTCCTCATTGCAAGTTCTGTACTATATACAAACTTTAACACCTTTCTGTGTATTCCTTGTTGTTTTATACTAAGTTAAAATCTGTTTAAATAGTGTCACACTCATTTTTCACTGCTTTTCATCCCAAACTGTTTCCACTTCCAGACATATGTAAGTAGCCATTGTTTTCATAGCAAGTCATTTTATATGTTCAAATAGCTCTCCCTTTATTGAGTATTATATTATTTTTCACATTTCTATTGTGGCATATTGAACAGCACTGTACAAAAGTTTTCCTAAGCTCATGACAATGAATTCCCCACATAAAAGTTGGAATACTTCCTTTTTTACTTGATTTGTCTGGCATAGTTTCGCTCTTTTGAATCCATGCCTATAAATTGCTAATTTTTAAATGAATCTTATATCATATTTTTGTTTGTTTGTTTAATTAGAACTTTCATATGAATTATTGGTCATGAAGGTCTTGATTCACATAACAAACTCAGCCAAATCAAGGGCACTTTTTCACCACCTTTTCCTGGCTTTGTGCCTTAACAGTGACCTAGAAGGATCGCCTCAAGGAGTCAGATGATGTTGCAGTTTCCATGGCCATTCCTGTCTTGGTCTCCCCCTCCCAACAAAAGTGTCATTTATTGGACATTTCTTTTATCTTGACACCTCTCTACTGGAAATGAGACAGACACCACCAAATTCATACACATAGGACCTGAAGCACATGATGGCTGCTTGCCTCAGCTGGATTTGAATGGGTCATCTGAAAGTGAAAGGCTCCATTTCCTATACTTTGTTCCCTAAAACATCAAGATTACACCCATCCCCCCTTCATTTTGAAAACTGATAGTACCTGCATGCAGAAACACAATTATTCATGGTCCTGCTGGAGAGCCAGCTGTTAAGTCTTCTGTTTGTCTTTACAGGAGAACTTTTATTTTCTTTCAGTGTATTCTGCAATTCTACATGCTATCTAACAGAGAATGAATAGAAACACCATAAACTTCCTCCGAGTGTTAGATGCCACTTCTGGTACATAAATATTCCCTCTTGCTGATTTAATTTCAGATCCCTGCTATAACATACTGTCATAACTTTAGTCCCAGATTTGGACCTTAGTGTCCAAAATATGGGGGTTAGCATGAAAACCTCCAAGCTTAGTTACCAGCTTGGACCTGGTACTTGCTGCCACCACCCAAAAAATTAGAGTGTTTTGGGGCACTCTGGTCCCCCTGAAAAACCTTCCCTGGGGACCCCAAGACCCAAATCCCTTGAGTCTCACAACAAAGGGAAATAATCCTTTTTCCCTTCCCCCCTCCAGGTGCTTCTGGAGAGATACACAGACACAAGCTCTGTGAATCCAAACAGAGTGACTCCCCCTCTCCGTTCCCAGTCCTGGAAACAAAAGCACTTTCCGCTTCACCCAGAGGGAATGCAAAATCAGGCTAGCAAATCCAACACACACAGATCTCCCCCTGATTTCTTCCTCCCACCAATTCCCTGGTGAGTACAGACTCAATTTCCCTGAAATTTCCCAGAAAAGAAAACTTCAACAGGTCTTAAAAGAAAGAAAAATACATACAAATGGTTTCTCTGTATTAAGGTGACAAAATACAGGGTTAATTGCTTAAAAGAAATATGAATAAACAGCCTTATTCAAAAAGAATACAAATCAAAGCACTCCAGCACTTATATTCATGCAAATACCAAAGAAAAGAAACCATATAACTTACTATCTGATCTCTTTGTCCTTACACTGTCTTTACAGGAGAACTTTTATTTTCTTTCAGTGTATTCTGCAATTCTACATGCTATCTAACAGAGAATGAATAGAAACACCATAAACTTCCTCCGAGTGTTAGATGCCACTTCTGGTACATAAATATTCCCTCTTGCTGATTTAATTTCAGATCCCTGCTATAACATACGGTTTTGGAAAATTAATTATCTTTACATTACTAGCTAGTAATCATCATCAGTAGAAAGTCTGTTTGATTCTCCTTCTTGTTTTTGATAGTGCTACTTCTGCTTACATTTTGTATGGGTTCTGGCCATTCCATTCTCAGGGTTATACAGGGGATGGTAAAACTCAGGAGTATATATCTGTTTTAGTCATTGTTCTCTTCAGTTATAGAAAGGCCTTGGTTTGTTCTGGAAGAACCTATACTTTAGTTGATAGCCATATTATATAACAAAAGATACAATCATGGTGCAATGGACATCCAAATTTTGCCTGCCTCCCTTGGTAACTTTTTAGGGCTCAATCTTGCATTCTCTGTGCGTACAAAACTCCTTAAAATATGTAATTCCTTAATTTGTATTTGTTTATATTGAGCAGTGTAGCAGCATGGACATGAGATTTCCAATGCTGTTGTTTATACTCATCTTCTTGCTTTTGGTGCTGCCATGGATGGCCTTTCTCTGATTTCTTCATTTAACTTTCCTGCTACTCTGCTTTGTTAATAATACATGATATTTAGTATTACATGCTTCACCTTCCCTGTCTCTTTGCAACTAAATTTCTTGGAAGTCTGTATAACTTTGTCCTGCTCTTCAACCGTAAAGTCTGTCCTGCTCTCCTACTGTCAACCCTGCTTTACTCTTAGCATCTGCTTCAACACCTCTGAATGTCTGTGGAAAAAGGCACATGACCATTTGGAGTTCTGCCATTATCCTGCTCAAGCAACGCTACTTCTCCTTTCTCATTGTCTCTCACACACGTAATCTCAGCAGCCTCTTTACCACCTTGCATGTATTAAAACTTCACTCAACCTCCAACATCTTCATGCATCTCCATGCATAGTCTTGCAAATTGTTTATTCCCCCTCATTACTGACATCCAGGTTTCACGTCTGCTCTCCTCTAACCACTCTACTTGCTTTAATAAGCTCATCCTATCCTGTGTTCTGACCTTCTTTGTTTCTGTTCTTGTCACCTACATCACTGTCCTTAAACTCTTACTTTTCTTGAGTTCCCTCTGTTCACAGCACAAGCCTGCTCTAATCTCCATTTTTCTACCCTCAAGAAAAATTCATTCGTAGCCATACTGGCCTATCCTATTATTACTCCATCTCTCTTTCTCTGTAAACTCACTACAGTATACTGTCTAAAAGCTTTGCTTTGAGTTCTTCTCCAAGTCTTTGCTGGATCCATTCTATTCTGGTTTTCACTCTCTCCAGGTCACTAAAACGAGTCTAACCAAAGCCTGTAATGATGTGCTCAGAACTAAATCTCAGGGCCTCTACTATATCCTCATCATCCTTGACCCTTTTGCCTCTTTTGACATTGCTGCTTGTCCTCTCCGTAACATCTTGTGTCCATTCAAGTTTTGTGATACTCCTCTTCTCCACCTTAGTTTTCCTGTGACCATTCCCTTAGCATCTGTCATGGTATAACACCCACTCTCAACCTTAGTGTCCAAAAGATGGGATACCAGCATGAATCCCCCTAAGCTTAATTACCAGCTTAGATCTTGTAGTGCTGCCACCAACCAGGACTTGCAGTGCCTGGTACACTCTGGTCCCCCCAAAACCTTCCCAGAGGACCCCAAGACCCAGACCCCCTGGATCTTACACAAGGAAAGTAAACCCTTTCCCCCACCATTGCCTCTCCCAGGCTTTCCCTCCCTGGGTTACCATGGAAGATCACTGTGATTCAAACTCCTTGAATCACAAAACAGAGAGGAATGCACCTTCCCCCCTCCTCTTTTCCCCTCCCCAAGAGGTAATACAGATTCAAGCTCCGTGAATCTAAAACAGAGGAATTCCACCTTGCCCCCTCCCTTCTCTCTCCCTTTCTCCCCACCAATTCCCTGGTGAGTACAGACTCAATTCCCTTGAGCCTCAACAAGGGGAAAAAATCAATCAGGTCTTAAAAAAGAAAAGCTTTTAATAAAAGAAAGAAAAAAGTAAAAGTTGTCTCTGTAATCAAGATGGTAAATGTTACAGTGTCTTTCAGCTTATAGACACTAGAGAGAAGCCTTCCCCCCAGCACAAATACAAATTAAAATCCTTCCAGCAAAATACACATTTGCAAATAAAGAAAACGATCAAAAAGACTAAACCACCTTTCTACTTGTACTTACTACTTGAACAGAAAATTAGAGAGCCTGTAGATACGTCTGGTCATTCTCAGAACCCAGAGAGAACAACAGACAAACAAACAACACAAAACAAAGAATTCCCTCCTCCGAGATTTGAAAGTATCTTGTCTTCTGAGTGGTCCTCTGGTCAGGTGTTCCAGGTTCACTGCTTGTAACTCTTTACAGGTAAAAGAGACATTAACCCTTAACTATCTGTTTATGACAGCATCCATTTTATTTAGGCCACCTTCTCTCCTTTCCTACTTTCCAAAAACTTTTCACTAATCTCTGTCCTCTCCTTTCTTTAGACCCTTTCCTTGGATTATGTTTTCCATTCTCCTTGCTTCAACTGCCTTCTTTATGCCCATGACTCATAAGTTTACCTTTCCACTCCTGATTTTTGCCATCAAACCAATTCTGCTTTTCATCCTCTCTGTTCAAATCCTGTCATGTCATTTTTAACATTTTTAAATTCTATGTCTTTGTGTCCACACACCAAATGTTTGCTCAAGTTCTTTGATGGTCAATTCTTTGTGGCAAGGACTATGTCTTCCTCTCTATGGCATATAGCACAGTGAATCCTGATCTTGCTTGTGGCCTCGGGATGCTCTCATAATAATAAATAATATAAAAGGAAGTATTGGTAAATATTCAGACTGGTATGTCATGAAGTTTCAGTATGCAAGATTTTTTTTCCAGTTCTATGAAATAAAATCCATACTTGTGATTACTGAGGAATGATGGAAGCTTTGCCTTGTCTGCATGTTTTGGACACAAGACACACATTATTCTTAATTTTAAACAATTTATTCATGAGTGAAAGCAGTGCAGTTTAAGGGTATAACATTTAAACATCAACATTTTAAACTGAAGTAAAAAAATAAAACTCCGTTGCTGCTTTTTGCCCCCATGGATGATTTCATTTTTCTAAAGGTCTTGTTTCTGAAAAGAGTAATGTAACCTGTCAGCAACTGTTGATGCTAGAGTTATAAATAGAGTAAAATATAACTGAAACTAGTGTCAGCAAATGGCATCAGCAATTGAAAGGGACCTTCTGTGCGCTTCAGTCTTCCATGCTAAGTATGAACTGTGCGTAACAAAAATTGCTTTTCTGGTGCTTCTGTAACCCAGTCACATATCCTGATATTAACATTCATGGTTTACAATAATAGTGCCTCTGCATTGTCTTGTATGGAAATGTGTGACAAAGCTGCAAAAAAAAGCAAGTATTTTCTAGGTATGTGGTTTCATGGTACACGAAACAATATGCCATCTGAATGAAGTTCTGAAGGATGATTAATTTAGAAAACTATGTGAGTGAAATAAAGAATCAGACTAAATAAACTGAAATTAGCTAGGTATTTTTATTTCTAAGGAAAACCCATCAAATTTCTAGCAATAGTTTGCTAAACAGGTCAAGGTAAGTGCATTATGTGCTATTGGGAATTAAATAAAAAAAGTGTTGAAAAACAGAATGTTCTTCTTTGAGTGATGTTCTTATGAGTGCTCCACTGTAGGTGCGACTGGGATCAGCAGTCTCCAGTAGCAGTGCCCATTGGACCATACATGCGCACCTTCCTATCTCACGCCATGAGCAGCATCTATAAATAGCTGTAAGCGGGCAGACTCCTTATTGATGATGCAACACCCAATGCCAACAACAGAAACCACCTTTGAAGCACAGACACTTGACTCTCAGCCAAACAACAATTTGGAAGGTTTCATTGAGACTGAGAAGTTTCCCCCCACAACAGCTACTGCAACCATCTCCAACATCCCACTGGTTGGTGACCATTTAACCCCTTTTTATCCATGATGGTGGCTAATTACCTTGGACAAGTGGGTCCTAGAGATCATCAAAGAAGGATACTCCATCCCATTCCTATCTATCCCAACAAACTATCCCTTCTCTCTGTCCCTCCTCAGAGACCCTTCTCACAAACACATTCTATGAGAAGAAATAAACCATCTTCTGCAACTGGGAGCCATAGAACCAGTCCCATCCCAACACAGAGGGAAGGGTTTGTACTGACATTATTTTCTGATCCAACAGAAATCTAAGGGTAGAGACTTATCCAAGAACTGCAAAAATAGAGCCCTGCGCAGATACACAAATGTGTATCCACATCTGATCCGCAAAAATTATCTGTGGATTTGCAGGGTTCTACACCAGGGGCCGAACTGAGGCTCTGATACCGCTCCCCTAGACCCTGGTCTGGTAGAGGTGTGTTGGCAGCTGTGTGGAGACCCTCCAACTGCCCTATGCAGCCCTCTGAGCAGCCCTTCACCCAGTGTCCCAGCCCCCCGCGCAGGGCAGGTGGAGGGACCCAGGGTCCCCACAGCTGCCAGTGTGGCTCTCCCTGACCTGGCTCTGGCCAGGGGGGCACCGTGGAACTACACCCCTGCCGCAGTAAGAGCTGGGCGGGCAGCTGTGTGGAGCCCAGTTGGACTCTCCACCTTTCCTGGGTGTGGGGCCTAAGCAGCCCACAGCCCCTGCCCCCCAGTCCCTCTGCCAGGGCAGGTGGATGATCCGTGCCATGGTTCCTCACAGCTGCCCACCTGCTCTTACTGTCAGAGCCCTGCATGGATACAAAATTTGTATCTGCATCCATGCTGGTATGCACAGAAATGGTCCACGGATATAAAGCGGATAGCTGTGGATTTGCAGGGCTCTGTACAAAACCTCAACAAGTTTATCAAACTGCAGCATTTCAAGATGGTTACTCTATCAGCCATTATCCCTGCACTGGAACTGGATGACTGGTTCTCAGCCCTCGACTTCTAAGACACAGGTTTTCATATCACAATATATCCTGCCTACAGATGGTTCCTCCAATTTAACATGGACCACTACCAGTACAGGGTACTACCATTTGGACTTTCTACAGCCCCCTAGATATTCTTCAAATTCCTTGAGGTACTGGCTGCCTACATACGCAAACAGGGCATCGTCCTATGGCCATACTTAGACGACGGTCTCCTCAAGGCCCCATTTGAACCTGATGCCGTTCGCGCCATATAACTGACAATGGACCTCTTTTTGAGCCTTAGGCTTCACATAAACCTGGAAAAATCAGGATTATCACTGGTGCAATACCTACAGTTTATTGGGGAACAGTTGAATGCCATAAAATTCAGCGCTTTCCTCTGTCCTTGCAGATTTGCAGCAATAGTTGATCTCATATCCACAATGAGGACTTGTCCCCAGATCTCAACCAGGATGTGTCTCCAGCTATTTGGCCAAATGATGGCAGCCACATTAGTGGTAAAGTATGCATGGTTGCACATGCACTGCCTCCAGTTATGCCTATGTATAATTTATGTACCTCTCAGACACAGCTTTCACGAGCTACTATCCATGCTTATCAAGGTCACCAATTCATGACACTGGTGAACTAAACCCAAAAATGTCTGTCAGAGTCCATTTCATTCAACCAGCACCGTCAATGATATTAACAACTGATGCCTCCTTAATTGGTTGGGGAGCGCACCTCCAGACCCATCCAGTGCAGGGCAGATAGATGGTCCTTAACCAAATCCACCCTGCACATCAACCTCCTAGAGCTATGGGAGGTCCACAATACCTGCTGACATTTTCTACCATTGTTCTCACATGACACTTTAAGAGTTACAACGGACAATATTGCCTGCATGTTCCACATCAACAGGCAAGGCGGAGTCAGATCCCACTCTCTATACTAGGAGGTGCTGAAATTATGGCACTGGTGTATCCAACATCAGCATCTCAGCTGCATGCCTCCCTAGCCACCAGAGCAGACTCATTGAGCAGCTTCTCCCATGACCACAAATGGGAGCTGGATGTGCAAGTCCTGCACCACATATTCAGCTGCTGGGGATTTCCCATGATCTCTTCACCACACTGGAGAACACCCATTGTCCTCAGTTCTGCTCAAGATCTGGCCTAGGCCTCAGATCTCTGGAAGACACTTTTCTCCTCACACGAGATACCCCGTTACTCTTCACTTTCTCTTCCTTTCACCTTCTGTTCAGAGTACTCCACAAGATCCAAGGGAACCTTATAGCTCCGACATAGCCATGACGTAACTGGTATACTTACCTGATTTGTATGGTGGTATGTTCTCCGATCATTCTGAGATCAATTCCACAACTCCTCTCTCAAGATGAGAATTGAATCCTCAATCCCAATCAACAGCTACTCCGTCTGAAGACATGGCTCTCCCATTGTATCATGATTTAGAGATGACCTATTCAGAGGCAGTAAAAGATACTCTTGACTAGGAGATGTGACAAAACTCGACACACTTCTCTCCAAAAATGCACAAGATTCCAATCCTGGTGCACTGCCAATCATGTCAATGCAATGAACTCTCCCTTACCTTCATCCTAGATTATGTTTTACATCTTAAAGAATCAGGATTATCCACCAGCTCCACCAGCACACTTAACTGCCATCACTGCTTTTCACCATGGTATGGAGGATCACTCCATTTTTAGCCACTCACTCTTGAAAAGATTCCTGAAGGTCATCCAAAATCTTTATCCGTAGATATGAGATCCCACTCCTGTTTGAGACCGTGGCCTCATACTCTGCTCCCTTATTAGAGCACCATTCGAACCAATGGCAACCTATTCGTATTTTCATTTATCCATGAAATTTTATATTGGTGTGCTCATGGCATTCCCCCCGCCACACACAATACTTCATAAAGATAAGTTTGCCTTATGTCCACTCCCAAAATTCTCACTCAAAATACCATCCTCTTTCTATCTAAATCAACCAATCCACCTCCCATGCTTCTTTCTAAAACCACACAACAATCAGAAGGAGCAAATTGGACTTCAGGCAAGCATTAGCCTTTTACCTGGACAGAACTAAACCTTTCGGATGGTTGCCATACTTATTCTTATCAATGGCAGAAAGATTGAAAGGCACGGCCATTTCCAAATAATGTCTTTCCAAGTGTGCCGGGTGGCCATCTTGGTGGCAGTGCCTTCAGCCCCGGTGCACAGTGTCCCAAGTCCTGGTGCGAACCCTGGAATGCCAGACGGTTAGCTCCGCCACCCCAGAGTGCCTGCCAGCCAGCCAAGCTGCATGGTCCGAGCACTGGAAAGGCAGCATGTCCCCAGTGTCAGCTGCTTTGAGTCCCCATAGCAAGCAGGCAGGCTGGCCAGCCTCAGCCAGCTTGGGCCAGGGCAGAACACTGGGAACTGCAGAAGGGAGTCTGGGGGTGGAGTGTGGCTGGGTCATGCCAGGCTGTTTGGGGAGGCACGGCCTCCCCCAGCCTATGATACCTGCTGCCCATGGGACACTAGTAAATGGGTAATTTCCTCACTGGTTTCCATCACATAGGTATAGGATCAGGCAAAATGAAAAGCAGTGTGAGAGGGAAGGATCAGAAATGTTTTATTGACCATAGTGTGTAGAAACGACCAGGCCCTTGTTGCTTCAGGATCAAACTACTGCAGTTAGATATTGAATAAGGCTATACCTGAAATCTATTTTGAAGTTATAGCTTAAGTGCAATGATGCTCCCTGCACTTTTGATTTGTCTTGATGTGATTCTTGCTGGCAGACCTGGACATGAGATTTCTGTGATCATCACTGGTTATGACAGGCCTGCACAACTCATAAACCGGTGAGGGCCACATTACTCCAAAGAAAACAGCTGAGGGCTGAAACCCCTTGGCCCCGCGAAAACACCCCCCCAGGACCTCCCAGCCCGCAGAAACGCCCTGCCCCAGCACCGCCCAGCCCTGCAGAAACAAACCCTCCTTCCCCAGCGCCGCCCCACCAAAACAGCTGTGGGCCAAAAAGGAAGGTTGGGGGTGGGGAGGTGATACTTGATTTTAAATCAACCAGGGGCTCCCAGCTGAAGAGGTGGCTGGGAGCTGTCCAGGGCAAATTAAAGGGCCTGGGGGCACTGGCGGCTGAGGGAACCTGGAGCTTTGTGGGGCTGGGGCAGGTATTTAAAGGGCCCAGAGCTCCTGCTGCTGAGGGGAGCCAGAGCCCTTTAAATCCCAGCCCCAGCCCATCCGCTGGAACCGCGGCTGGGATTCAAAGGGCTCTGGCTGCCTGCAGCCGCGGGGAGCCTTGATCCCTTTAAATCTCAGCCGCCACCCGGAATCAAAGAGCTCTGGGCTGCCGTGGCGGCAGGGAGCCCTGAGCCCTTCAAATCTCAACTGCGGCTGGAAATCTCTGCGGGCAGCCCAGAGTCTTTTGAATCCCGGCCGGGGCTGGGATTGAAAGGGCTCTGGCTCCCCGCGGCTGCGGGCAGCTCAGAGCCATTTGAATCCCGGCCACGGCTGGGATTTAAAGGGCTCTGGGCTCCCAGCGGCTGCAGGCTACCCAGAGCCCTTTGATTCCCTGCCGCGGGCCGCACAGTGAGCCTCCACGGGCCACATGTTGTGCAGGCTTGGGTTATGAGTTGCCTTCTGGGTAGAGAATAAAGTGCTGATGTCAATAGATAAGCCCTAAATTTCTAGGAGCTGCCTTCTTGAAAGATAAGCTGCCTTCTCCACTCCCTGTGCAATGCTACCATAAAATAGCTGAGATGCTTGAGCTGAAGATGGCTGGCTGTGATGGCAAAAGTAAGGAAACTGTCAGCATAGCATTCCCTGTGGTTTTGGAATTTGCATTTCCTTTGGTCCAGAATGGTCAAAATCTGTTGCGCTGGGCCCAAAAGGTTTGTGTGTGCAGGGAGGATTGTTTTTTTTTAAGCTTTTGCAGAGGGTAGGAATACAGATGCAACTGTTATTGGTAGGGTTATATAATTTCTTGATAACATCATTTGGTAAAAGAAAAGATGTCACTAGTTTAGGCTCAGCTCCAACCAGTAACTTCTGCCAATGCCATGTAGTTGCTGAATCCTTTTTGTGACGACAACTTGTCTAACACAGTAATCAACAGTTCACCCCACACTCCGGGTTCTGCCCTCCTTTAATAGCCTACACCTTGCCTGTTCAGAACACAGTATCAGGGTGAAATACAAAAGCCATTTTTAAAGAGGCCACCTTTATGACCCTTTCTGGTAGAAGAAAAAAAATGAGTCATTCCTACGTAATTGGTTTCAATAGTTACAATAAAAGTGTTGAAGGTGCTGCCAATGGAACTGAAAGGTCTTTTCTTGCACTTCTGTAATAGAAATGATCTTGCACAGTAAAGTTATTCTCATGATATAAGATTAATCTGAAAAGAATTTTACATTGTGCTAGAGATCTGAGAAAGGCAATGTCTAGATATGCAGTTAGTCTCTAACTAAAACTGACATTAAACATAAATGCTTAACTTCTCTAAACTTCCAGTTTTTAATTAGTGTCATTCATCATTCTCTATGTATTTGTTTACTAATTCATTCAACTTGCTGTTCTGCAGCTGGTGCTAAATTCTTAGTTTAGATTGACTGGAGTTAAGCTATTTTCAGAAATAATTTATTTAACAAAAAATACAATGAGTGTAAAGTATGTTAAGTTGGGATAAGCCCTAGCTAAAATGAAGCAGCTAGAACAAATGTGTCATCTTTTACCACTTTGCTTTATCCATAGGCTTATCCATAGGGAACTAAGGAAGATAATGGGAGGAATATGTCACTTGTATGTGTGTATGCATGCTCTTGCGTATGTGTTAGTCTGTATTCTTTTCCTATCCTTCATATAGGATTTTTCTAAAAAACAAGTGGTCTTCAAATCATTTTATACATATTTATATCATTTTGTTATAATGAACTGCCAAAATGGCAATCTGTTGGTGATCCTGATGAGAAATGCAATAGTTAGTGCTAGCAGTATGTTGTTGTTAGGAGATTGTGTGCCTGCTGCATATGACTAGAAGAGCTAGGAACAGGCAAATAAGTTAAAATAAGAGTCTTCCGTGTTGCCCAAAATTATTTTCCAGTGTTCCCCAAAATTAAAGAGCTGAATCATTTTGATTTAAGGCTAGTAGGTGTAATTATTTTTGATTTTTTTTAATCTTTTTGTTCCATTTGGTGTATTAAGCAAAAGATCTAGACTACAATAGGAGAAGCTATTCTTCTGAGATTTCCTATCTAATTCTGTAGTACCTACATGTTGGGAGCACCCCACTTTGTATCAGAATCAGCTGATAATTCACAACTGTTCTCAGGTATGGTGGGCAATGACTAAATGATTCCTATACAAATCTTCTGTGCTTAGGTTCAGATGAGTATCCAAAAGTGTGTAAGCAGTTTATTTGATCTTCCTGAATGCAAAACTGGGTAAGAGATGTCACGAAAGCATGTCTTTCAAGTTTCTCACCCAGCAGTACCACAATAATTCTTTTTCTTTTTTTTCTTTTCTCTTTCTCTTTTGATGCCAAGTGGGCAGAGGATAACTCAGGGTCTCCCCGTTCTCCACCTGGACCCAGAGGGAACCACTCAGGGCACTGTGGTCAGCAGGCTCCCTTTCCCCTGTCATGCCATTAACACTTGCAAATTCTGTTGTGATGAACCTGACTTGCCCCTCTTTTGTGCTTTTTAGGAATATTGTAGACTTTGAATTCAAGAGAAAAGACCTGAAAACACAGTGCCGATTTTGACCCACTCAGACACTTGGAATTCTATTGTAACAAAGGGCAAAGGAACCCTTAGAATTGCCAGAACTTTCCAATGTATAAATACAATGTTAAAAACAAGCAACGGATAAAAAGAGTTAGCCTTCTTGTGCATTCTAGATGCAAGGAGGATAACAAGACACAGCTTTGAGGTGGCTCTCAAATATCTACATTGATTGTAACATACTTGAAGGAAAGGTATATGTTTGGCAGGGTATTTTATTGTCCTTTTGGTGTTTTATCATATCTGTGCAGGGTAGTGTTGTTCCCCAGTAATAAAATGCAGATTTTGCTCACGGACCTTCTGTTGCCTCTGTAAAGCTGAAAGACGCATATGTATTTACAGACATATGGTTTCTGACAGTTTTGGTAATGTGGATGGATGAAGATTTCAGTAACATAGGTTTTAAGGATCATTTTTGTATTTTATGTGGAATTTTGTAAGCTCCTAAACATGCAACCAAAGAAATTTGGTATAATAAAAAGGAAAAAAAAAAAAAAGCTGTTACCTACAGTATCGTAAAGGAACAAAAATATACTTTCAACCCTTCACTCTAAAATTGTAAATTGCTTCCATCATAAGGGAAGGGGTTTGCACAGATGGAGTTAAATCTGATCCCCAAATAACGTTTCCATAATAGTCAAAAGAAATATACTTAGACAGCTATAACAAGCTCTCTAAGTGTGGCTTTTAGAGCAAAGTGGTTGAAATAAAAGTAATATTAAAGTCACCTACAATAGATAACAACAAACTACTTCTGGTGCAGCAATGTTAAGGGCTAGTGGTACTACCAGTAGAATAGCAGTGTACATTCAGCAGAGCTTCAAGGAAAAAAATAATGCTTTTAACATTTATTTGCAACATCAGTGAAAGGTGAACTCATTCTCATCAGGACAATTTGAACTGGTACAGTTGGTATTTTATTTAGAATACGTTCTTGTGTTACCAAATGTGAAGTATTAGGATACTAAAGTTATACTTATAGGATCAAATTATGCATTGTGTGCTTTCTCCAGTTTCTGGCTTTAAATCTAATGTCACTGTCTGAGGGGAAATTACCTCAGAATATGGGACTTTTATGCCATTTACCCTCCTTGTCCTGTTCCTGTAGCAGCAAGAAAAAAAAAGTATGTGACTGAAGGAAAGAGGGCAGTGCTAGGATAAGGTTTCAGCCAAAAGTTATAGCAGTTCTCAGACTATTACACTGTTATGCATGGAAAGAGATATAAAATAAATAATTATATGTATACCCTGTGTGCGAACCATAGTTCATTATTTGTGAATTGATGGAGCATTTTCAGTGGCGCTGTGCTCAAAGCTGAAAGCAACCCCAGGGTACAGGTTACTTTATTTAGAAATATGTAGATTTAAGTAGTTAATCGGTAACTGCAAATGAAAGAATAAAATCCAATAGTGAAATAGTATCAACCACAACTAGGTAAAAAACCAAAAAAAACCCCCAAAACAAAACAAAAGGTGATATAGTTCACTGGTGAATTGGTGACAGGATGCACCCAGAAGAGATACCAAGTTACATATTATGGTGTTTAGGGATATAGACTCATTGAAATTAAGCAAGCTCACTGAGGACCATATTCTGCCATCTTTATCTACAATGAATAGTGCTGGATCCTTTACAACTAGAACATAAAGATCACTTTGCAAGAGTAAAGGCTGACATATTCAGAATGAAGAAAGTGCCGGGTCCTCAAGTGATGTAAATCAGTGCAGCTTCATCGATTTGAATTAAGTGATACTGATTTACTTTAGCTGAGGATTCAACCCAACAGTTTCAGTTAAACAGAACTTGATAGAAAAGGTTTCAGAAGTGGCTGGTTTCTTGAGTCATGGCTACAGACAGAAGGCATTGCTTTTATTGTAATAGGTGGCATGCTGAGGATGAAGATGATGGGAAAGCTTTCATACAGCTTTTTACTCAGGGTTATATTTTTCTAGAATTCATATGGAACATGCTGTGTTAAGTTCATACTAGCTTAACCTATAGTTTATGATGATGAGGATGGAGTAATTATTACAGAGGAATGTCAAAACAGTACACGAGCAGTTGTTAAACTGTCTAATGAGGAAAATATGTTCAAAGCATACTAGGGGAATGCTAGATAGCTTTGCCTAAATAAACTGAAGTGTGTAACAATATAAAAATAATAATAAAATGAGAGATCAACTCACAGCACAAAGCTTGAAAAATACTTTTCTTTTCTCATTATTTTTTAAAAGAAAGAAAATTTTAATTAAATTTCCACTAAATGTTGTGAAACAATGTTCCTATAATACGAACACTCCAGTGAGTAGTACCAGTGAAATCAAAGACACAGCAAGACTGGGAAAAAAAACAAACAAAAACAGATGGGATAGACCTAGCCAAAAAAAGGAAAAAAGCACCTTTAGTGGAAAAGTCAACAAGTAGGTAGAAAGGTGGACTATGCAAATGACACATTAGTTTTTATTTTGTGAAGCTTGATCAGCACACACAGGAATATTATATAAATATTCATGAGATATCAGATTATGGATAAGATTTTCAAAAATTCCTAAGTAATTTAGGAGCACAAATCTCATTGACTTTCTACAGAGTTTGTGCTCCTAAAAATCTTAGGAACTTTTGAAATCCCACCCGGTATCTAAAATAAACCATCTCATAAGGAGCCGTACTATCAGAGAACTCAGACATTTTAGTAAAAAGAAGTCATTTTTGGTCATAAAGTGGAGATTTGATTGTCCAAAAAATTAATTTGTCACACTTCGTGATGTCACAACCCAATAAATGCTCCAGTAGATGGCCTTCAAGAGTCAGTATTCTAAATTGGGATTCAAATTTCATAACCATGTCTCCCAATATATGCCATCCAACTTCTATTTTCATGTCTGTTTTCATCATTGATTCAGAAGGGATGGTCCTTAGCACACTTCAGCGAGAAGTGTTGCTAGAGAGTCCCTTTCTCTGTTAATGTGCAGGGGCTGACTATTCTACTCTCTTCTTCCCCTGGTTGGTGATGGTGCTATGAGATCTGTTGGATTTATCATTACTTTCTTAGAGGGGACTAAGTGATATCTCCAACTCTTCAGTCCTGAGCAAGTGACACTTTCCCCCAGCCAGACAGAGCCAAAAAGCAGCCCTAACTCTGTCTGCAGCATTTGGAGAGCACAGAGCTGGTGGATATTTGTAGCATAAAACAACAGCGGGCAATAGCTGTTGCCATTTATTTATCTCTTGTGTAAAACTTCAATCCTTATTGTATACTCAGACTTGTGAAGAGGGAGGCAGGTGTTAAGGCCAAATCATCTGCTGGTATAAACAGACACAGCTCAACCACTTTAAATGGATTTCACTCATTTAGAGTAACAGAAAGTTTGTCTGCCAATTGTCAAACTTGCTGAGCCTTCTCAGATCCCATTGATTTCAGCTGGAGTTATATATGTTCAGCAAGTGTTCTTTGAGATAGAGCAGGTAATGTATGATCCCTATGCTGTTTACAGGTAGATTTGCTTTCATAGACTCATAGAACTGAAAGGGACCTCAAAAGGTCATCTAGTCCAACCCCGTGCACTGGTGGTAGGACTAATTATCTAGACCAGAGGTTCCCAAACTGTGATAGTTCCCTCTAAGGTGCACATCTGGGTGGCTGCACATGAGAGAATGAAGGGCCACTCACCTAATTAGTGGAGCCGTGTAAGGGTTGCTCCACTAATTAGGTGGCTGGGCCTTGGAGAAGATGCACTTGTAAGGTGAGATGGTGGTCTTGGGGGGAATAGGGGGTAGGTGGGAGGAGGCAGTGGGGTAAAAAGAGGGAATACGAGTAATTTGGGACATGCAGTTCTGCAGTGGCCAGAGAAAGAGGTGACCTTCCCCAGCATCAGGGCTGCAGCTGCCAGAAAGAGACGGCCCTGCTTTCCAGCCTCAGCTCTGTGGCTGCTGTGGCAGGGGAGAGACCCCCCCTCCTTCCCAGCCCCAGCTCAGGGGGCTGCCGTGGCAGGGGAGAGAGGGCACATCCATTGCACTGGAAAGGTAAAACTACTGGTATTAAAATATGAGTTGTGTGCTTTCATTTGCAGAACAACAAAAAAAATTGTTAAAGGTTTTTGTATATAGCACTTTTATCCAAAGTGCTTTACAATAGTTAGCTAATGATCCATACAACATTTGGAAAGATTAAGTGGTCTTCCAAGACCCTCAGCAACGTTCAAGTGGTCCGCGAAAAAGAAAGTTTGAGAACGACTGATCTGGACCGTTCCTGACAGATCTTTGTATAACACTGGTCTACAATTTTTGAGAAGTCGTCAGCTTCAGAGATAAAATGTGATATTTATTATGTATTTTGATGTGCTGAATTCAAATATGGCAATTAAAACAACTGATTGGCTAGTGTTTCTAAGACATTTAAGTTTTTACATTTTATGTCTATGTATATTGTGTAGATAGTAGAGTTTTAATCATAAATTGTAAACCTAGGTCTTTTCATGTGTTTATGGTTGCTTTACATGATAATATTTCACCTGTCCTGTTTATGTAACACTTTAAAAATCAGCAAAAGGGTTATATAAATAAAATTGATTATGAAACAAAAGGCAGAAAACTATTAAGTACATAGTTTAGTCCTATTCAGTGTCTACTCGGCGCTTCTTGGCTTGTCTCTTGTATTCATTAACTGGAGCATCTCTTGTCACTGTCCAGCAATAGTCTGCAAGCATTGATGGGCTCCATTTGCCCTGATAGCCTGCCAGGAGATTCCACGGCTGTAGTCTGGAGCCCAACAGCTCTGCCTTACTCTTGGGTAGTTCCAAATCCCTGACAAGGTCATTCAGTTCACCTTGTGTTATGAGGTGTGGGTTCAGAGGAGGAGGATGGGAGAAAATGTGGGTCCTGTTACATTGATGGTTCAGGACCAGAAGTTTCATCCTCTTCCTCTTCCTCGTCTGACTCAAGTGAGAATGATTCTGGTGCATCAGGAACCAGCAGTCCTTCTCCGTGGGGTACTGGGCGTACAGCTGATGGAATGTTTGAATAAGGCACAGTCTACTTTTTCTTCTTTGACAAACTTTTCCCAACTGGAGGCACCATGCAGAAGTAACAATTGCTGGTATGATCTGTTGGCTCTCTCCAAATCATTGGCACTGCAAAAGGCATAGATTTCCTTTTCCTGTTCAACCACTGGCGAAGATTTGTTGCACAAGTGTTGCAGCATATGTGTGGGGCCCACCTCTTGTCCTGATCTCCAATTTTGCAGCCAAAAGAAAGGTGATAGGCTTTCTTAACCATAGTGGTTAGACTGCGTTTTTGTGACGCAAAAGTCACTTCACCACAAACATAGCAGAAGTTATCTGCACTGTTCACACAAGTACGAGGCATCTCTGCTCACTTTGGCTAAACAGAAATGTGTCCCTTTGCAAAATCAAACACTGACAAATAAGAGAGCACGACACTGTATGATTTCTAGAGCTGATGTAGGGCAATTTGTTCAACAGAGTGATGTAAGCTTCATTATGATTGCATCACCCGTGACGTCTAGGAATAACATGACGCAATTCATATCATGTATGACGCAATACCAGCTTCAGATTGCATCATTCATTGTTTTGCCTAAAAAGCAAGTACTGTCCAAACCCAGTCATAGATTTATTCATAGATCCAGTCAAAGATGTATTTTAGTCATTTCTGGTTTAAATTGAGATCCCTTCCCTTTACAACTCACTTATCCTCCGCCATTCCCAAGTCAAGGGTCGTATATACTGACCCAATAGAATATCTTGAAAACTAGAGCCAATCAACAATTTTAAGCATCATTTTCGTTCTCAGTGACCCAGAATTAGTAAAGTTGGACTACATTTATTTCAGAAGCATTTTGGCTGTAGAGCAGTGTAACCTGCTCTTAAAAATCTCCAAATCTCCCTAGGCAATTTATTCCAGTGCTTAACCACCCTGATAATTAGGAAGTTTTTCCTAATGTCCAATCTAAATCTCTTTTGCTGCAATTTGAGCCCATTGCTTCTTGTCCTATCCTCAGAGGTTAAGAAAAACATTTTTTCTTCCTCCTTCTTTTAATAACATTTTACATACTTGAAAACTGTTATCACATCCCCTCTCAGTCTTTTCTTTTCCAGACTAAACAAACCAATGTTTTCAGTGTTCCCTCATAGGTCATGTTTTCTAGCCCTTTAATCATTTTTGCTGCTCTTCTCTGGACTCTCTCCAATTTGTCCACATCCTTTCTGAAATGTGGTGCCCAGAAATGAACACAATACTTCAGATGAGACCTAATCATAGCAGAAGAATTACTTCTCGTGTTTTGCTTACAACACTCCTGCTAATACATCCTAGAATGATGTTTGCTTCTTTTAGCTTGTGGTCCACTATTACCCCAGATCCCTTTCCTCAGTATTCCATCCTATGCAGTCATTTCCCATTTTGTATATGTGCAACTGATTGTTCCTTCCTAAATGGAGTACTTTGCATTTGTCCTTATTGAATTTCATCCTATTTACTTCAGACCATTTCTCCCTTTCGTCTAGATCATTTTGAATGATAATCCTATTCTTCAAAGCACTTGCTATCCCTCCCAGATGTGTATCATTCACAGACTTTACAAAAGTACTCTCAATGCCATTATCTAAATCATATATGAAAATATTGAACAGAACTGGACCCAGAACTAATCGCGGCAGGACCCCACTCATTATGCCCTTCAAGATGACTCTGAACCACTAATGATTATGCTCTGGGAATGGTTTTCCAACCAGTTTTGCACCCACCTTATAGTAGCTCCCTCTAGGTTGCATTTCCCTGTTTTATTTATGAAATGGTCATGCGGGACAGTATCAAAAGCTTTACTAAAGTCAAGCTATACCATGTCTACCACTTCCCCCCATCCACAAGGCTTGTTATCCTGTCAAAAAATGATATCAGGTTGGTTTGACACAATTTCCTGTAGGTTTAGGCCCAGATTTTTAGAATATTAGATTCTAAATAAATTTAGAATATTGTGTGTGTTTATGCTAGTAATTCATTTTAATCAACTCAAATTTTCTGTTTCAAAATAATGTCTGAAACGATGTCCTTTCTTTTCCCCCTGAATGTTTCGTCTTTTCATTATTTTTGCTCCAAAATGTGGAGTTTTAGAAAGCAGGTACACATGCCAGGTTGATGTTTTGAAGTCATTTGTAATCCATGAAATCATATTTTAAGGCCACTGGGAACCATGGTGATTATTTAATTTGATTTTCCTAACACAGGCCACAAAAAACACCAGTGTAGAAGTGTGCAGTCTAACTCACAACAGCTTATTTTGGAACACTTCAGTTCTGTGTTGCTACTATCTTCAGGACTTCATATAGGCAAAGGAGTTGCCCTTGGAGAAGTCATGGAAGATTAGGAAAACTTAACTCCTCAGGTTGAGAGAGAGAGAGAGAACAAGGCCAATAGCCCTACTAAATATTGTGTCATGGCAGCCCTCCAACGTGCCATATGTTAGGTCTTCCCTTTTTGAAATCCTGTATGTCTGCAGGAGATTGTTTTCGAGACTCTGATGCATGCCACCTCTGCAAAAATTCTAGAATATTGTATATTGTGTGAGGAGATACTGGAGGACATCTTGTGTGCATTGCCTGTGGTATCTTTGCAGGGGGAGATTTGGCAGGATGGGATGAGAGGGTTTTCTTCTTTTCTGTTTGTTTTTAAAGTAAGGTATTGTTTTGTAACTGAGGAAAAGGATCAGAGTTTGTGAGGGCAAATTGGAAATACAGAAACCATAAATACACTTTAAGAAAGTAATATAACAATAGTGTAATAATACATTTATTTACACATAGATTGGAGTTAAATTGCTTTCTTTATACAAACTTCCTCTTTATTGTATAGAGTGGAAGTCAGTTGCTTCTAGAGCCACACATAATCAAGGACCAGGAAGTGTTCACAAACTCCTTCCATCTACATAGGGATTAGCACATGAAAACAAACTGAACATCTAAAGATGATAAAACAACCAATTAGAAAACAAATATTTCTTTAAGTTTCCATTGTCAGTAACATGATTAAGTGAAAATTGATTGTCATTTTTTTTTAGTTCAATAGCATCAGTTTAATTGATATTCATCACACACATGCTTAAATGCCAAGTCCCTTAGTAGTATACAAGGCCTTTGGAGAATCATGATTTCCAAAATAACAGTTGAATATCACAATCCTTTTGTGTGCTAAAAATAATGAAAGAGATTATCAATTTAATTTTAGAAGTTCTAATAGTTTATATTTCAAAAGTAGTTACTATACACACTCTATACCTAAGATGACAATATTTTCAGATTCAAAAACTGGGAAACTTTTGTAACAACTTTTTTTTTCAGGTCATAAAACCTTAAATTTCCTTTAAAAGATAATAGAATGGTTCCCCCTCTTCCCCTGCCCACCCCTCATGTGTACTGAGGTACTATTACCAGTTTCTGACTCAACAGTGACATCTGTTTGTTTTTTCAGAGCAAATTTTTTTCTGGTAGCACAGGAAAAATTCTACTTAATGTAATAATATGCCATGAACATTTATATTGTACTTACATATTTTAAAAAAAACCAACCAAACAAACAAAACCCCCACCGCCACTACCATTTTGACTGATTATATGAAAAACTGGGATACTTCATGCATCCCAAAAGAATTTCCTGGGATATCATATGGAAAAATGGCACAGTCCCAGTAAAATTAAATCCCGTGATTGATTTAGCCATAGTGTATAAGCAGTAGGAAAGAGCAGCCTGTTTTCTTCTACTATCCCTCTGTTATGGCTCTTTTGAAGATCCCCACTGCCTCCATTTAGTTAAACAGCCACTCCTTGATAATATGGAGCAAACTAGCAAGGAGAGAATATCAGTCAAAGGGGTTTATTACCTCATAGAGCCAAGCAAGAGAAAGAATATAAGTATCAAACCTCAAAGTTGGTCTGGAGAGATTTTCTGCTGACATACCAAGTTTTGTTTGCTTGAATAATCCAGCTGAATGCTAAATTCTAAGATGTACCTTCTTCATATATATAACATTATCTCACTTGAAATAATAATGAAAAGACCTATTAATTGAGTGGCACACTCAGGAAATAAGACAATGTGCACAATCAGAACTAATCAGTGATCATTACATAAAGCTGTGTCCTTTATTCAGTGCTGTTTGGTACTTCTAGAATATTATCTTTTACTCAATATGAATTTTAAGTACATGCATAGAGAGTATGACAAATTAGGGTAGAATAGCGTGTCATCTCCATGTTTAAAACAGAAGTCACATTTTCATGGAACAGTGGGGATAAAAGAGGGTCTATGATATCGGTGAACTTCCTGACATTGCTTCAAGTGATTAAAATACACGGAAGGGCAGAGTTAAACTGATCAGCACAATAGGCACATTTTTGGGGAGCTCTAGCTCTGAGTTTAATGTAGGAATTTTCTTCCCCTGGATACAGATACCATGTGAGTAAAAATCATTCTAAGTTTTACAAAAGTTATAGTAGCCAATTATATAGTGGCTTAAGGCAACTACTAACCAGAGAATATAAAATTGCTTCAGCTATATGTTCTTGCTTAAACTCAAGCAGGTGCTCTGGCCTATTTTGAATGGCAGCAGCCTGAGTCACATTACTGTAATGTCTGAATTTCTCTCCAATGATGTCTTTCTATAATCTGCATTAGAGCTGGAGACTCCGGTCCACTGAACTACATAATACATTACAGACTTTCACTAACAACTAGAGCTAATCAAAATGTTTCAATGTTTTTCCTATTAAAACATGCCAGGTTGTTGAAACTGAAATGTTTCACAGAAATGCATTGGTTTCAATGAAAATTTTATTAGGACAATTTCTCAGATACAGTATAGAATTTTGAGTGAAAGACATATCCCACAATAGCCAAGTGATTAGAGCTCTTTGGACGTGGAACACCAGGTTCAAGTCCTTGTTCTGCCTGATTCTCAGGACGGACTTGAACCTGGGGCACCCATACCTCAGATGAGTGCCTTAAACCATAGGGCTATTGGCTGTTCTGAGGTGGTTCTCTTGGGAGGTTCCCCCCCCCACCCATAAATTTTTGAATGGTCGTGTTTTCATTCTGCATTGGAATGAAAATATCAAAATTACAGAATTCCTGTTTTCTGGCCAGCCTTACTAACAACATTCAACTGTGAATGTTCACAGAGAACATACTCTATGTAATGAAGAAAGGAGGTCCTCTGGTAAGGTCTTGCTAAAAGGATATGTTGCATATTTAAACACTTCTAATGTTCTTTTCTTTCATTCATGACAAAAAAACAAAAACAAAAAAAACCTACATATGGCAACAAGGATCAACTGACTCCAAGTAACTCTGTGCTAAATCTCTGTGCACAAAATCTCTAACCTATCAAAACCAAACACAGAACCCACCATACTCCAGTGAACCCGGAAGCATTTCTTACCTCAAAGAACCAGGACTGTGACAGATGAGGAAAAAAAGATTGTGGAAGGCCTATATTTTAGCAGAAAGCAACAAATCCCAGACTAAAAGGGGTGGGTGCGTGTGTGGGGGGGGACTAGACAGACCAGTTATTGAAGTAAAGTGCACAACACAGCAAAATATATAGGTAATTACCAAAAAAAAATGCCAAATCCCATTAACCAGATAAAAGAACAAAGTGAGAGCACAGGGAGTGGATATCTTTTTAAAGCTTGGTTCTACTCTGAAAAAGTACTCTGAAACAGTTAGAATTATTTTTTTTGTTTGTGTGTCACATTAAATGTGCACAATTTACACACACACACAATTTTTTTCCCTTAACTACCAGCCCTACAAACTCACCTGGGCTTTGAGAGGCATGCTGGGTCCTTTTCTTCTTATGGATCATCACTAGTACCAAAGATTCTACAGGTCAAATGATATACGCTTGTCCATATTTGCTTATCCCTTTTTCATCAAACCCCACTGGAGTTCCAGAGGTGTAACTGAGAGAGCCTACTTTTTGCCTGGGTGGTGATTATGCATGATAAGCAAAGATGGAGTCTACTGTGCTATCATTCAGAGGCTAAGTACCAATAATTCAGTTTTCCCCTCCCATCCTGTTTCTGTGGAACTAGAATTCTGAGTTTGAGGTTGGGTTAGGAAGTATGGGGAAGACCTCTGCACCTGAACAGAGTTTTTCTGACCTTATAGGTAGATGGTTTCTGAGCTTGAGGCAAGTGTGTGTGAAAGGCAGGGGTTTCTGAGCTCTGGGGAGAGATGCAGGGTTTGCTCTGAGCTTTAGGAAGCTGGGTAAAAAAAGTATGTGGGGAAGAATTCTGTGCTGTGGGAAGGGAGATATTTTTACCTGAGAGGAAGCTTCTGATCAGTGGGAGGAAGCCATGGGGACATGGGCGATGTCTGAACTGATAGGGGGATGGGTTGGTGTCAGCTTGCTGTATAGGTAGGTGTGGGTGAAGACAGTCGGTAGTGAAAGGAGGATAATAGAGTAGAGGGAAGGAGGGAAAGGACTTAATAGCGGGAAATAGTCAAGTGAAAACTGCACCTCTGACCCTTGCTGGTCTCTTCAAGTGCATCTCCTCTCAGGTATTGAGCCTCAAGCTTACACCTGTCTCTCAGGATGGAGTCATATGGTTCTCTCTGTCAGACTAGAACCTGAGCTACAGTGCCCTGTTTATCAGTTGTGATTACCTTCACAGGCCTGACTTAGGTTAAGAACCTGCAGTTCTCTTCCCTCCAAGAGCAATGACAATGGTAACCAGTGACCTGACAATCTTCTTAAAGCAAAGTATTATTTAATTGGTACCAAAGTAGTTCAAAGAAAAAGATGTGTTAAAACAATAAAGAGACTATACATGTCTAGCTTACTGGGTGTCAGTGTATCTTCCACATGGAGATCCTTGTACGTCTGTTGATGCAGCTGCCTTTTTTTTATTCTCTGCCATGTGGCTTGTACATTCTTTGTCCCAAACACATGCTCACAGCACATGGGCATGGAAAAGTATTCGGAATCCCCTGTCCCTAGGCATGTTCCTAAAAGTCCTGCTGACTCATAGGCATAGCCTCTGGCTTCTCTCGATGGGTTTATTGTACAGCTGATTTGCCCTTGTTGGGCCATCAAGCAGGCTGGAGAGTGATGATGCCTGTCTTTCTGAGGGTGTCACCTACATGCAGGGCTGGCTCTAGCCATTTCGCCCCCCAAGCACGGCGGCATGCTGCGGGGAGCACTCTGTCACTCACCGGTCCCGTGGTTCCGGTGGACCTTCTGCAGGCATCCCTGTGGAGGTTCCGCTGGTCCCATGGCTCTGGTGGACCTCCCGCAGCCATCCCTGCGGAGGGTCCGCTGGTCCCGCAGCTCCCGTGGACCTCCTGCAGGCGTGCCTGCGGATGCTCCACCTGAGCCGCGGGACCAGCGGACCCTTCGCAGGCATGCCTGAGGGAGGTCCACAAGAGTTGCCTGCCGCCCTCCCAGCAACCAGCAGAGCACCCTCTGAAGCATGCCGCCCCAAGCACGTGCTTGGCGTGCTGAGGCCTGGAGCCGGCCCTGCCTACATGCACAGCACAAGTTTGAGATATCAATATACGCACATTTTTATAACTCATGATACAGAGATGATATAGACATATAAATAAGCTCATCATATTTAGCAAATCATAACTTTTCTAATGATACCTTACATGGCATATTGTGTATAAAATTCATTGCAATTTTGTAATCTTGGTATCAATAATATTATAAATGGTCACCCATATACCATACAGCTTGCACCAGTTTCCTAAATTCCACCTGGAAATCAACAAGCAGCCAATGCAGATTACTGAGTACTAGTGTCATCACTAGCAAGATATGTAAAGTGACAAGTGAGACACTGTCTTCTACACCACTTTCAGTTTTCAAGTAGAAGTAAATTATAGCCCTATACATAATATCAAGCAATAATCTAATCTTCAAATACAAAGGCACAAATGACAATGTGGGTTACATCCAAGAGTAATAATTGCATGTCATGACTAGATGTAGTTTAGAAAAAAGTCCAGGATGATCACTAGATGCACACAAACAAAACTCTAAGATTGAACTAAAAATGTTAATACCTCTCATAATTACTGTAACAGATGCTTCTGAAAATGGGCAATTTGGACTTTCATTGTACTCTGTATGCAATTACTAACAGCAATAATAGCACCTAGCTCTCTTCATTACATAATTGTCTCTCTTTGATCAGCTCTTATACTCATCAATAATTGCCTTTAATTGATTGTTGTACTAGAACTTGCTTTTGTTCTGGTATCATCTGCTTTTGATTTCTCACTGGAGTGGCATACAGTGTATTTTAAGTGCATATTTTATGGCACTCTAATGTCCTGTTATCTGAACTGGATTTTTAAGAGAACAATCATGGTGTCAGCATTTACCTGTCATTAATGAGAATGAAGATTCAGTCTCCTCCGTGATTAAACAAAATAGCTGGTGATACTTTTTGGCTCCCATAGACAGCTCTAAACTTGTCATTGCAGCATCTTGCAGGATCTCTCGGTAAGCTATTCTCCTCCACCTCTCTTAAAATGTCCCCCTCCCTCACACACAATGCCAAAGATCCATTAAAGAAGATAGGTCAGAGATTCTCTCCAATGCTGAAATACACTCAGCACAGAGGGGAGATGGAGATTCATCAGGTTACTGCTTCCTGATTCTCAAGGGTCTTAGTCTAATCCTGATGTAAGTGGAGTGGAATGGAGATATGCCTTGCCAAGCATATTCTTCTGATGACAAGAAGTAGGGACAATTGATATTGGAGTCACCCTAACTGGTTTTATGAGAATTACTCAGCACCATTAGACAGTTGCAGCTCAAGTGTATCCACTTTGCACCAACTTAAGTGGTGCACAAGTGGAGCTGAGAATCTGGCCCTATAACTCTTCCTAGTTTGAAAATTAATGTTTACAAATTTATTGCTTTTGTGACACTGTACTTGACCCTAATGAGGCATACAAGTCCATTTATCACTAGCAGCTTTGTATTTAGCACAGTTCTAGTCAATCAGAGGCCTATTTGATACTTGTTTTTCTATATATGTACATTCAAACCTTTCAACTCTTGATTGCTTTAGGAAAGATTGCTGTAGTCTCACCAACCTGTATTGTCTTCTGTTGTTACAGGTTTCTAGGATTTGAAAGTCTTTGTTGTATTTGGGAAAATGGAAGGAATACTTTTTTTTCAAAATTTTCTGTACTCATTTAATTTCCATTGTATTTCTTGGTGCTGAATTACATATCAGACAACAGAAGCTATCTTGGAAAATAATACAAAACAACCACATATGTATTAGGTAACAAGCTGTTAGGTATTTTAATATGTAAATGTTTTAGTTCAAATTAACTTATTGTTTGTTATGAAAATAGGCTCCCTCTCTTTTTCTAAATACGCAAAAAAAGGAACATAATCACTTTAACAGTGCAGCACAAAAACATACGCTGCATTAGCAAAATTAAAAAGAAAGGTCAAGAAATATTTTTGCCAAAATAAATCATGTCAATTAATAGAACAATACAGACCTAGCCGGCTTTGTATTCAGTGCCTTAAAATCCATGGGACATATGAAGACCATAGAGAGGAATATGACTTTTGTGTTAAAGTTATCAATCTTTGAAGACATGAAACATAACAAAGAAAACTTGAATATGTTTCAATAGCTACATTGCTATAACTCTGCCAAATAATTGTCATAACTGTTAACTTCCTGTTGTAAATTTGAGGCTATATCTTGTTACTAAAACTAATGTTTTAAACTTGGCACTTTTATTCCAAATATTTCACTTCACTTTATGATGAAAAGTAAATATTGTCCTCACCATTTTGCAGATGGGGAAACTAAGAAGTAGAAAAGTAGTGACTTGTATATAGTGGGAACTTGGCAGTGGGGAACCAAACCTAGAGCTTCTGATTTCCAACCTGTATCCTAATCCTGTGGAACCTGTCCACTAATTAAAGTGGAACTAGATGTAATTTAAGAGTGAAAGCAAACTTCATGAAAAATGAACTTCTTTTCTGTATAATGTCCAAGGATAAATATTATCTTATTCCTGCAACGTGTTATTTAGTTTGTTACTTTAAAATATTACATACATTGGGCAGTGATTTTTTTTTCCATGTGAACATGTAGAGGCAAAACTAACCTCTCCCCCATAACTGCCATAATTAAATGTAAAAATTAGATGCAATACAAAGTATACTAATGCTAATTTTGAGGTTTAATGAGTTACAAAAAGAAAAGTGTTATTTCCTTTTACTTAAGATGAACTGCAGGGCAGGGAAGGCACACACAAAAGCAAAGCTATAGATAAAATATTAACCCCAAAGTCTGCTCTTAGGTATACCACCAATGCCTATCTGAAGTTACTCAATTTTCTCCAGCATCTTCTTGTTTGAAATGTAGATGTTTAATTGTTGC
Organism: Gopherus evgoodei; assembly: GCF_007399415.2. Classification (NCBI taxonomy): domain Eukaryota; kingdom Metazoa; phylum Chordata; order Testudines; family Testudinidae; genus Gopherus; species Gopherus evgoodei. The sequence goes on from NC_044326.1 coordinate 78,219,590, forward strand.
ATCAGCTCTGTTGCCAAGGTGAAGAACACAATTATTCTAATACTACTGAAGTAATTATGATCACCTTGTTTTTAATCTTTCCCTGTAGGATTTTGGAGATGACGGGTCCTTGTACATTACTAAGGTTACCACAACTCACATGGGAAATTACAGCTGCTATGCCGATGGCTATGATAATCTCTATCAGACTCATATTGTCCAAGTAAATGGTAAGGAAAGATGTTCTAATTGCCAGTTATAGGGCAGACTCTGGATATTATTTGGTAGGGTTTTTTTCAGTTATTTAACTTTATATTACAGCTGAATACAATAGTAGATAGAGCGAGCAATATGTTTTCGTCAATAGCTTTCCTTCTGTATATAAGATTGCAGGAAAATAAAATATAATCACAGTATTTAGTGATCCTACATAAATAATATTTATTAAAAAGAATAATACAAAACCAAACATTTTTTCTCTTAATATTGTTAATGCACGTTATTACCATGCTATTTGTACAATAGGTATTTATAAAAAATGTAATTTTAAATAGCAACATAATCATTATACTGTACAAGCTGCGAAAACGTGTTTGCAGCTCTATTTCTCTGAAAAAATATTAAGTATAATAAAACTTCAAAAAAAAAACCCACCTCATTTGTTTTTAAAAATAAAAGACTTAAGTGTTGAGCTTCAATTAATTTCCATGAGAATCATTGGCTTCTCTATTTTTTTTTAGAGATCAAAGCATCTGTTTAGGTGCCTAATTGTGGTTTTTGGAGTCCAGATTTAGGCTTCTGGTTTTGAAAACCTAGTCCAAAATGTTCAAAGCCTTTGTCAGCATATAAAGCCCCATTCCTGTATTCCTTACTCAGGGAGAACCTCAACTGAAATCAGTAATAGTATCCTTAACATCTGCCCTTCCTTTGGCTTGCAAGACACTGTCTTCTCCTCGTTCTCCTCCTACATCTCATATTATCCCTTCAAGTTATTTTTGAGTGGTCATCCTCCACCTCTGTTAAACTTTTGTCTAGGTATACTGGAAGAAGGACAAGAGACTTTTTATGGGTTTTAATCAGTCCGCAACTTTATTAAATAGATGTCTGGGACTACCCAACAGATAAAGTGTACAGTGCAGGCAAATCCATGCTTATTTAAATCAATTTTCTGGGGCTTTCACCACCCCCCCTCTTTATTTCCATCCAGGTCCCCCAGCCAGTCCATGGCTTGGACCTTACCATCCACCAGCCTCATAAGAGGGTTCAGGAGGGCTATGAGAATGCAGGGGGTTGGCTCCCTGATGTACCAATCATAGGAGTCCCCAACCTCCCTTCCCCATTCTGTTCCTTTATCTGGGACCTCCTTTTAAGTTTTTACCAGGCCACTTATCTGGTCACTGGCTGCCCTCCCTATGGAGTACCTGCACTGAACATCCACCCAATATTACAAAATAAGTTGTGACATATGGCGTGCCACCTTTTCTATTCACCAGAAAAGGTTCAATCTCACACCTGCTGTGAGGAAGATGAAAAAACCACACTCCACCAAAGCCAATTCTGGTGGTGTGGAAAAATTCCTTCCCATTCCTCCTTTAAAAGGGGTGACTAGCATAGTGCCCACAACAGGTCCTATCTCAGCCTGCCATTCGCCTCCACTAGGGGTATGAGGGTGGGTGTTGGCTTCCTTGCTGCTTGGACATAGAGACTTGTCCCACCCAGGTTTCGTACCTTTATGCACATTCCTGGGGTAGGGGTGGGGTTGGGGGGAGTCATTGCTGCAAAGCACCTTTTGCAGCAGTTTCTGAACTTCCTCTTCCCCTCCCTCTCCAAAGCAGAGCTGCCTTCTTTGGGTAAGCCCAGACAAATTCTGCCCCCATTTAGTTGTGGTACAGTCATTCATGGGGTGACTCAAGGGGCTCAGTCCATGCCTCCCTCTCCTTTTCTGTTTTATCTTTCTTTGAAAGACTTCATCTGTGCTCGCAGCTTCAATTTCAATGTTTATGATGATATTTACCTTTTCACTACCAATTTCAATATTCTTCATCCAATCCAATATTTTTGGTCAGGATTAAAGATTTTAAAGTCTCTTTCTCTGTAATCTAGCCCTAGATGTCTGGACAGCAGCCAAAAACTCCTTATCTTTCTGCTGAAGCCTACTCCATTCTCCCAGTCTTTGTTACTGTTGGTACCACTACTGCTCTCCCTGTTAGCTAGGCCCAAATTCTTCTCAACTTTGACTCTCTCTGTCTTTTCAGATCCATTAAACATGTGTCCACTCCCTGACACTTCTTCTCTCAACTCTACAATATGTCCTTTCCTCTCTGTCCAGACATCTGTGATTCTTATCCATGCTCTCATTATTTCCTCCCTTGATAATGAAAATCTTCTCACTGGACTCCCTGATATCCCCATTTGTTCATCCATAAAAAATATACCATTTCCTTGCCCTTCAGTCTGCCCTTTGTATTCCCCTGGTAACTCCACTTTCTCCATCACATCAAATTCAAGATTCTTGTTATTGCCCTAACTTAGTCTCTTCATGATTAGCAGCAGAGTCCTGTGGAACCCTATAGACTAACAGACATATTAGAGCATGAGCTTTCATGGGTGAATACCCACTTCGTCGGATGCATACATGTATTCACCCATGAAAGCTCATGCTCCAATTCGTCTGTTAGTCTATAAGGTGCCACAGGACTCTTTGCTGCTTTTACAGATCCAGACCAACACAGCTACCCCTCTGATACTCTTCATGATTATTCACTCTCACGTTGTCTTCCCACTCCCTCTGTTCCTTCAATGCTGTCAGCCTTGAATGCCTATTTGTCCAGATCTTCCACAAGTGTCTCTGTATTTTCTTCCACGCAGCCTGTTGCAGGTTGAATGCCCTTCCTGAAGTAATGCATAAAACCACAAACCTTCCTCCTTCAAATCTTTCCTCAAGCTTTGATGCTAACAAGAAGCCAGCCAATTAACTCTGGCTAAACTGAGGAGGAAATAGAGACACCTGGTATTTATTTAAAGATAAACATTAAACCTGAAATTTGAACATAGAGCAAGACTATGTAACTACATGGACATATTAGTATTATCCTTATCATCATCCTCTTCCCCCACCACTTCCCATGTCTTGTTTCAGATTCAGCTATAAGCTTAGTGGGACAGGGACCATGTCTTCTATGTGTTTGCATAGTGTTTAGCAGAATAGAGACCCTATCCTGATGAAGGGCTTTTTTGGGTGTTGTTATAGCACAATTAATAGTGTTATGCAGTTCTTACTGTATGGTATTTGGACTCAATTTAACACTCCTTCCTCAGGCAAAACTCCTGGTTAAGTATGTGCAAGCTTTGCCTGAGTAAGCAATGCTAAATTGTTCCTAAAAATTATACATCAATGGCCTGATTATCAAAGTACTGAGCACCTGCTTTGTTGCTGCTGCTATTGTTATTTATTACTTGTATTGCTGTGGTGCCTAGAAGCCCTAGCCCCATTGTGCCAGGCACTGTACATGAATATAACAAAGACATGGTCCCTGCCCTGAAGAACTAAAACAAGAAACAACAGATGGATACAACAGATAGGCAGAGAGTGCACAAGGAAACAATGAGAAGGAAACAATTTCATGCTTTTCTTGGCTATCTTCAGAAAAGCACTTTTCTTTCAGAATAGGTGCTTATACAATAAAACATCCACAGCTGAAATACTAATTTTTGTACATATTCTTGTAGTTGCAGGATATGTCCATCAGCATATTACTGTTACTATTTGTTAGTCATTCGGAGCATATTGTAAACATACATGGTACTGAAGGCAATAGCTGCCTGTACTACTATTTGTCACTATCAGATTATTTTAAGCTACCTAAACAAATTGACTACTCTGTATTTTTTCTGCCCTGGCAGCCGCTGCTCTAAGAATCAGTACTGGAGTGAACCCTTCTCTCACAAATTTGGATACTGTTTTTCTTTAGCCTGTCAGATCTAGGATCAGGTTAAAATAATTCCTGATGGGCATTTAATGCCTAGGTTGCTGTCATCTTATTATATACGTGAACTGTACCACTATGTATTTAATGTAATAGCAAGAGTATTGTATATTTGAAGACACTGTTACACAATTATTTTGTTTCTGTTGTAACATTATCAAATGAAGGTGCATGCTGATTAAACCATTACAATTTGAATGTTGTAGTTAAATGGGATGAAAAACATAAAGTTGAATGTTCTGGTCAAATGAACAGCACTTCCATAGATTACATCTGTACATCTAAACTGTAATGTTCCTAGAGAGAGACAAGATAGTCAGTACTCATATAATGACACTTGTCTAACAGAAGAGTCAAAAGAAGATTAATGAGATAGTGAGGCTTAGTTGATCTTAACATCTAGCAATGAGGGTACTTTGAAGACATTTTAATTAGATTTTAAGCACTTTTGCAATACACGGGTATGTTAATTCATATTTTGTCAGAAGTGTTTTCTATATATTTTGCATTCACCAGTTTGCCCAATCCTTAAACATTTTAAAAACATATTTTATACTTTGACTTATTTGGGTGTATCAGGATTAAATTCTAATGTTCTGAACTGACATATTAGGTGTTAAAAAAAATCAGTGAAGCCCTTATTTAAATAATATAATAATCACTGCATAAAAAGTTGCATTTTATGAACAGAATATATTCTTTTTTATGCAAATAATATTTTGAGTAAAAATTAATTATTTTAAGACTTTTTTCATGCATATGGTAAATAGACAACTCATCACAAAACAATGTTTGTGCAGGAATAATTATTTCACTAATTAATTCTTTGCACTTATATAACACTTTACATTGCCAAAGTGTTATAGAATCACTAAATAATCCTAATAAAAGAGAATTTTAATGCTTACTGTTGAGCATAGGATTGATCCCTTTCATCAAAATGTTTCCATGGGTCCACACTCAATTTTCTCTGGTGAAATGAAGCTAAATTATGTTGCCAGCATACAGTAGGTAGATCTGTCACTACATGTCATGGGCCCAATATTGTAGCTATCTGCTGTGTAATTGACAGTGCATGACTGGGGCCCTGTATTAAATGAACATATGTCACATTTGGAATTTCTTAAAACTCCGCAAGGAAAATGTAATTGTTAAAGATTCTTTCTCATGACATGGATTATTTCTAACCTGAGGGACTAAGATACAAGACTAACTAAACCTATTCAACCAAAATGGCTAAAGATTTGGCTTCACACTAAATGAATTATTTAGCATGGGAATGTTTTTGGCTGGTCATTTGAAGTCCTGCTTGATAGTGGAGAGCTCATGTAGCTGGGTCTTTCTAACTCAATAGATCATTCCCCACATTTTTGAATATGTCAAAAACTGAAATGGGGTATTCTTAATTCCTTAATGAAATATCTATTTTTAAAAACGTAATTTTTGTCAAAAAATTTCTCCTAAAATTTCTATGATTTGATGCTGATGAAATAGAGGGATTAATGTGGCCATCAAATTTGGAATGGATTATTTAGATGTTGGAGTATGTTTGCATGTTTTTAAGATCTGACATGTTTTTATGTTGAATGGTAATGGTATGGGAGGGTTTTTTTTGTTTTTGTTTTGGTGGCAAGAGATAATATGAAAATCATAAAGAGAGGAAATCGGTGCTAGGACAATGATGGGGGGGATTGATTGCATTAATAACGATTTAGACAAAAGGCGTTGACTAGTTCACTAGGCCATAACATATTTATAAAATCAGCCCCATAATTTTTCATTGGAAGCTTGCTTTAGTCACAAAAGAACACAGTGGACTTGCTTTAGTCACAAAAGAACAACATCACAAATGCAGTGGTGAGTTACCAGTATTTTAAAGACATTTGTATTTGTTCCATCAAGCCTATTTCTAACCCTTTTTACAGCAGGTGTATGACTAAACTGTGGAAGAACAGTGGCAGAATTCTTTAAAAAAATAGAAAATAATGACAGCAGCAAAAACCTTTTGAAAAAAAATATCCAACTTTTTGATTGGTTTACTTGTGAGTGACCTTATGATTCACCTCCAATTCATTCTTGTTTTCTCCTGGAATAAAACAATTGCTGTCGGTCAGCTATTCATCCCAAATATCCCCAACCCACTGCTCTCAAAGTACATCATGCAATTTTCCTACTTGAATCACAAGAGTTCAGTTAGTTCTGAAGATAACAGATCACACTTCGATGCTAGAGGAAAAAAAGAATAGATTGTATCACAGAAGAGTTAGTTTACTTCCTTGCTCTGGGATGCTATGCTTTATGCTAACTGAATGTATTTATTAAGGACCAGGAAAATAAATCAATCTTTTTGTTGTTGTTCTTTGGTATTATGTTAGTGTGATATGATTAGAACAATTTACAGTAGCCTGAGGTTTCAAATGATGACTCTACTACAGCTGACACATGCAAGCTCTCAAAAGTGCCCTGGGAAAAGCACAATATCTTAGTAGATATCTTAGAAGTAATTGCATTTAGGTTTTCTTTTTCTCGTTAACTGAACATTTACTATGTCATCTGAGTATATGATGATATTCTTATGGATCGATTCTCTCCATGCACATGGATGTTAATCTTACTGATTCTACTGGGAGTTATGTGCACAATAGCTAGATGAGACCAGATCCTTATTTATAGCTCAGTTGTTCTCACATGTAAATGAAATGACCATAAATATATTTACATGGCTTTTCCAAAGAATAAATTCCAGGACTTTATACCTTTTGTGATAAAAAAGTGAAGGATTTTACCTGTTAATTCAGGCATTTTTTTTTAAAAAAAGCTGGGATAGAAACAGTTTGAATTCCATTGTGTATTTTACAGAATAGCTAAATAAGTAATAACATAACATGATATTTTTATCTCTGCTCGTTACTATTGATTTTTTTCCCCAAAAGCCCCACTGACTTCTATGGAGCTTCCATGCAGAATGATTGCATGTGTTCTCCTCATGCCACATTTGGGTTCTGGACTAAACCCCTTCAGTGAGGGTTTTATTCTACTACTACAAAGGAACAATCAGTGAGCTAGATCCTTAGTGGGAGTAAATCAGTACAGCTATGCAGAATTACATCAGCTGAGGAACTGGTCCATTGTACTCAAGTACCTTTTACCTTGAACAGCTTTTTGCATCCAAGTCAGATATTTCTCTTTAATTCTAAAAGAAAAGATGATCCTTTAGAGCACTAGTAGTTTCCAGTTCATTATGGAATTACTATTAGTTTTTAGTAAATGGATTTCATCTCATTTGTAGTGTTTATTTTTCTCTGGGAATAAGGATCCACAACTCTTGCCTGAGGCATCATTCCTAGAAATATTATATTACCATAAGATATATTAGCTAGATATAGATTTCTTCTGTATCACATTCAAACCAAGTAATTGCATGTACTTTGGTGGTCTTAGCTGCAAAGAGTGTAGGTCAGAACCTTCTTTGATTCATTTAATTTGGCAGGGCTCTGATGAGGGGACCTAGGAACCCTATCCTCACCACTTCTGTCCATTATAAAACTTTTGGTTCAAGTAATCAAGCATTTGCATTTAAAATACATCATTAATGAGTGCTTTAGCATGCAAGCTTAACATTTTCTTTCCATGAGCATTCTTGCAAGTAGAAGTCAATTGTACAAAAGTTCAGATGGAGAACACAAAGGGGGCACAACCACAGCTGTTCCAAATTAGTTACTAAATTTGAGCAAATACTCTTAGGGTGAAGCACATTTCTTAGGTCGTATCACAACTATACTGCTTCCCTTCCACATATCATCAGCAGAGCATGAGCTCTGGAGTCTCAGCACTGCAAGACAGATCACATGGGCTAAATGACTAAACAGCAGGTATGATATAATAGCAGATGTCCACAGGGCATAACCCACTAGAGGAAGATATATAATTAATTGAAATAATGTACTATATATACACTAGTAATCCCATTTTACTGACAACATAGCCAAGCACATATATCTGGCAGATTCTATCTGAAAAGCAGAATGGATAAGATTAAGACCTCCCACCTCGTGTAATCTTACTGTGGGGTGTGAAGCTTGTTCAATACTTTTTGAGAAAAACACTGAATTATTAATCATTTACCAGAAGTGGTAAGCTTAGAATGCATGATCTTCTTCCCCAACCCTGTGCAACTTCCCTAGGACAAAGCGTATTTTAAGGAGATAGAGGAGGAAGAAGTTCAACTCTGTACAATGCTGGAAATATACTCAGATGAAATAGTGATTTTATCAACAGGTCTTAAGTAAGCTCTAATGACCTTAGTGCACACTGCAAATGGCAGTTTTTGATATCTTAAAAGTCAGCTGATTCTGAATGGAGTTTTATGGGGAAAGTAAAAGCCTCTCCCTGTGGCTAGGCCTACTCCCTTTTAGATATAAATATTTACAGGGAAACAAGGTTGTCTAGTGCTTAGAACATTGGATTGGCACTCAGCATTCTATTCCTGGCTCTGTCAGTGGCCTATGGGTGACCTTGTGCAATTCTCTTAACCTCCCTGTGCCTTAGTTTCTTCTTACAGTATGTGTTTTAGACATATGACTGTATATGTGTGTATTTTGTTATAAAGTATTTCACAGTAATTGACCTGAGGCTATCCAACTAATTGTACTTAAGTTCCAGAGCCATACCACCTGTTTAAATGAGCTCCAGAGGTACAGGCCACACTAATCTGCTGTTTTATCAGTGCCTTTAGCAAAAAAACAATGATAATCAAAAGCTCTGGTCAAGGTCTTGTAAAGAAGCTACAGTACATGCTTATCAGTGAAAGTCTGCTATGTAATATGTCACTATTGGCGAAAAAAAGGATGTGATATAACATTGGGCATATTCCTATTAGTAATCAATGATTAAGCAAGATTTCTTAAATCTGCTAATTAGTTTTTTTGAACAAAAGTAATTGGTGATCTTATCTTTAATTATGTATTAAATAGCAGGAACTTTGTGCTTCTTTGTAAAAAACAAATTGTAATGAAGGTTAAAGGAACATACCTCCCTTTTCCTCAAGTTTTATTTCCTATAATTAAATAGAATTTGGAGCACTCAACTGGTGTCACCAATCACCATTGGAGAGATAATAAAGTAAGATAACAAAATGAAAAAATAATCCCATTCCAAGATAATCAGTTAAATATTTCAAGTGTTATCCAACTGTATACAAGAAATGCCCCACCATATTGTCGCATTAGGATCCTGTTAATAAAGAAATGCCTCAGATTTCTGCCTACTAAGAAAGACACCAATGAAAGAAAAATCTCTATCTGTTACTTCCTGGAAGTGTCTTAGAACAGCTATAGGCACTCTTCCATTTCCTAAAAATAAACAGTTGTATTAGCTAAATAGTTTGACAAACTCCTGTACTTATTAATATATCAACCTGACTACAGTAATTCCTCGTTTAATGTTGTAGTAATGTTCCTGAAAAATGTAACTTTAAGTGAAACGATGTTAAACTAATCCGATTTTCCCATAAGATTTAACGTAAATGCGGGGGGGGGGGTTATGTCCAAGGAAATTTTCTGGGAGCAGACAAAAGGCATTATATACTGTACAATACTGTACTGTGGTTGGGAAGTGACCCTGGTTTACCCCACACAGGCACAGCCCACTGCAGGCAAAGATGCTAGGAAGCACTTTTGCAGCAGCAGCTTCCCTGGAGAAGAACAGGCTCGGACTTTGCTGAGAATGCTCCAGGCCCACCTCTTCCTGTCCCCACTCCACTCCAGGCCATCTCTTCCCAACCTCACTCCACCTCCTCTCTGGAGAGAGGGGAGGCGAAGAAGCGGAACTTGTGCAATGATCCCTTGTAAAGTCACTGCTCTTCCACAGAATCTTACAAACAGGCAGCATTGCTCAACTTTAAATGAGCATGTTCCCTAATTGAGCAGGGATGTAGCATTGAAACAATGTTAACTGGAATGACATTAAATGAGGAGTTACTGTAGGTCTATTAAAATTTCTGTTTTTCTGGCTGCCTCCTCCTCCTTCCTCCACCCCGCCTACTATAGCCATGAGTTCCAGTTCCCTCTACCTGATGAAATATGTAAGAGCTTCTAAAATATGTAAGATGTTTAAATACTAATCTACAACTAATGTACTCAACAAATATTTTTATTTACAATAGTCCAGCTGCAAAGGTTCAAAAATTAGGAGTCAGAAGTGAATTTAAAAAGAAAAGTGCTTTTTAGTTTTCTTCTGATTTTTTAACTTTCCCCACCTTACCCATGTGTATCTCCTACAACATGGCCATGGCTGGCCTGGGTCATCTGACTTGGGCTTTCAGAAGGATGGGTCTCAGAGTCAAGGCTGCAGTCCAAGCCTAACCAGCTATGCTGCAGCTTTTAGCCCCAGAACCCAAGCCCCACAAGCCCAAGTCAATTGACCCAGGCTACAAGACTCAGTGCCAGTTTTTTATTGTAGTGTACATGTACCAAGCTGTACCTGGCTGGAGCTCAGCCTTCCACAGCCCTCTGACTTCCAGGGCCCCAAACCCTTCTCCCAGTCAGGATCTCTAATAGGAGTATCCTGCTCACTACAACTCTTCTGTCATAACTCCCTTAATCTTAGGATCTTCCCTGCACTAGTCATTCCTACTTGATACCATTTCCTAAGCTTTTTGGCTCCTCCTGCTCTTTATTGGGCAAGCACCCTGATCACTCTCAAGTGTGGCTCATTCTGTAATCAGCCTTGACTAGCTCCCACTCGTAAGAAGATCTGCTACAAGCACAATGAAACTGAACAACCATCAAAAATGGGAACCCCAAATCATTTTTAATTAGAGGATTTCACTGTTAGCATCAAATACTGTTTTTTTCTGTGACTTTAAAAGTTATATTTTACAGATGTCATACAGTAGTTATAGATTATACTGTAGGTCTTCAGGTAGTATTTAACAAAGTAATAAAATGAATATAAGCTTCTGATTGCAAAATTGCCATGAAATACATTTTTTTTCCTGCTTGCTGCTAGTGGAATTTTGGCTGTATCAGTTAAATGTGTAAAATATCGATATCCAGTATTTCAGGAAAAACATTCCCAAAAAACCTCAAAGGGCAATATGAAAAATGGCATATACCATATATGTTAATAATTTCAATACTATTTAGCGTAATGAAGTATCAGTGGATATTGTACCTGTGGTTGCTGTTTTGACCCTTTAAATGGATCATTCAAGAGTTATTCCTTGACTTTTGTCCTTTCTGACATTTAATTATGAGCTGGCAGTGAAGGTGAAGTAAAGCATATTGTGGCATGGTAATGGAAGGAAAGCATCTCTTCGCCATTTTTCAGTAATTATTTTGGTGTTTATTCTTCCTTTATGTTTAAGTACTGCCTGTTACCATAGCATTTAGGCACCATAACAGCATTTAAATGTACATAAAATAGTACTTAAGAACAACCAATTTAAATTAATAAGTGATGAGGCATCCAAAGTAGTGACACATTAAGAATAACTCCTACACTGAAGATTGTGTTAGTAAATGGAAAAACACAAGGTACACACACAGATACCTTTCCCTTCCAATATATACTACTTCCATTTTATCCAAATTGAGTTTCTGCCAGTATTCTGTTATGCATGTCACTACCTCCAGTAAACTCTGGGAGGGCAGAGACACCACCGCATCCAGATTCAACAAAAGGAGATGTGAAGTTAAATATCATTCCCATATTAGCAATACTGCAGCCTAAAATGCAGGGGCTCCCAATTTCTCTTATTATAGACTATCTGATGGATGCTCCATGGAGGTATGCTATCCTGGCATATTTCAGTCCCTCTTCTCCCTTTATTCTCCTACCCTTCATGCCTCTGTACTCTTTCCATTTAATCTTTTTTCTTTTATCATTAATTATTGTTATTAAATTGCATACAATGTCTTAAGTATGCATGAGATTTTTCAGAACATGAAAAAAGGCATAGTCCAAATATCTTATGACCTATGGCCCCAATCCTGGAATTGAATCTGTGAAAGTGAATTTTTATGTCCAACCAGAGCCATATTGGCTTCCATGAGTCTCTATGCAGGGATAAGGATCCTTCCACATAGATTCACTTGCATGTTTGGGGTCTAAACTTAAACTTAGAAATAATGTAACAAATGGTAAGAGGCAAAAAGGAGTGGAGGGTTGATGGAAGGCAGGCTGAGAGCAATATAATAAATTTAAGCAATTGCTTCAGTTTTTATATGTTTGTGTCTTGCATGTTCAGGTTTTTATTGTTATGTCTTCTAAATGTTACTTGTAGTTCATCAGTAAAGCTGATTGGAATTGTTTGTTTGTTTTTTTTCTGTTGTGGTAAAATGCTGATTTGTTGAAACTGAATTTTTTTATGGAAACAGTTTTTTTGATGATGCTTTTGTTGGGAAGGTGTCTCAAGTCCAGGAGGGTATCTCTGGGGAAGGAGGAGAGGGGAGTAGAGAAAGCAAAGATCTTCTGCGAATAGCCTGGTGGTTAGCACACACACCTGTGATGTAGAAGACCTGCATTCAAGTCGTTACTCTAAATCAGGTAGAGTAGGGACTTGAAACTGGATATGGCTCTCTTCCCTAGTTTTTTTTCAGTAAACATTTCCAAATATCTGTTTTCTTCCAGTATGCAATGAAAACAAAAATTGAAACCTTAAAGTTTTTTCACAAAGCTAAATTATTTTTATTCAGCCAGCCTTATTTATCAGTTAAAATCATTAGGATTATAGGAATTTTTTATTGGCTCAGATCCAGGTCCAGCTCACCCAATATCCTGTGTTTTGACAGTGACCAGAACCAGATGCTTTAGAGAAAGGGACAGGAAACCCTGCAATAGTAGGCAGGTGTGGGCCAATCTGCTCCTCTTGAAGGTCTCTTTCTAATTCTTAAGAGTTGAGCGTTGACTTACCATTCAAATATTTTTGTTAGCATCAACTATTTTAAGTATGGATATTTTTGTTCATATAAAATGGATTAATGCTCGTTGCTTGGAAAAAGTGCTCTGTGAGGTGATGGGGTGAAGGCTGAGGTAGGAAGATGCATTACAGTATAGGAGGAGGATGGAGGAGAACATTTTTCTAAGAGTGTAAACCAACCAAAAATCTCAAGTCAAACTGTGAAGTGTAGGTAAAACCCTAAGAACAACTGAATTAAAAATCAGAACTGTGCAGTCACACTGTTGACAATGGAAAGAGGGATTTCTCAGAATGACATTCCTTCTCTTTCAGAAATTGACTTGCTGTAGAATGCAGTGCCAGATGCTGTTAAATATGCTGGTAATATCACATTACCCTTTCATTATTTCATTATATATGGCTTCAGGATATTTAGAATCAACTGCTTGGAGAATTTTTTTTTAATGTGATAATTTTGCTTTTCATTTGACTGATCATTGTTTTCTGTATTCAGTTCCACCAGTCATTCGAGTCTATCCAGAGAGCCAGGCCAGGGAGCCTGGTGTGACAGCAAGCCTCCGATGCTACGCTGAAGGTATCCCAAACCCACAGCTTGGTTGGCTGAAGAATGGAATTGATATTACTCCAAAGTTATCCAAACAGTTAACCCTTCAAGGTAAAAAGGCATACTTACCATTGTCTAAGGCCATAGACATGTTTTTAGGGAAAAAAAAAAACAGCACTACAGAGATTCTACAGTGGAATCTGACCTTTTATGCTGCTTTTATCTATCTGTTTAGAGAGACGTTGTGCCATTAGACACATCCCTGAACCAAGGAGCGAAGTGTGAATTGCACCACTTCAGGAGACACTGTGCCTTAGAGGTACCCTCTGAGGCACAAATCCCTCCCTTCTTCCCCTTTGCTTGAGCAAGGGAATTGAGGGAGTAATTGATTCTGGGCTGTACCAACAATGAATTTCAATACCTGCATCTGTCCCCAGTCCTGCACTAGAGTTTATCTGTGTGGGCCAGCACAATGAAGAAGTGAGCTAAGACTTCTCCAACCATGTATCAGATAGAAAAAGTGATCTTAAACCCAAGATCCATGTAAGTGAATGGTGATGATTCTTACTCTCCTAGACAGGCCTAGTACAAGGCACAGTCCAGATGATAGTTTAATTGCAATTCAGCACTAAAGTTTTTTACTTGGAACAATTTATGCTGTTTTTGCCATTTACCTAATTTAGGAGCAAATAATATGTTTAAAAAAAGATAGCCAAGAATCTCAGTTATTGTTTTTATTTGTTACACTGGTGTAAATCCAAACTCATTCTATTGACTTTAATGGAGTTTTTTCAGATTTACTCCACCATAAATGAAAGCAGAACTTGATCCAGTGTTCCAAATTCATTTTTTACTCTAACTCTATTGAAAACAAAAGAGTTTACTTTAGGGATGGATTAGGATTTAAGTGAATTTTGTAAATTTTGCAGTTTCTGTTAAGACCAATAAAATCTGTTCACTGAGATAAGTAAAGAATGACTAGAACAGAGCATTAATCAGTTATATTTGTTTCATTATAATGTCCAATAAAGTCATTGGTAAAGATGTCTCGTACCATTTTGTGATGCATGCTGTAAATAAAATACAAGCAAGGAGCTGAAAAAAGACTCTGCTAAAAGCCAGGCTGAAAAGATATTCTTTTAAGATTTAAAAACCACCCTTGCCTGCTGGACAGGAATTGGCAATACACGAAGCACTAATAGAATTGTCCAGCTGTCCAGAAGTATTAGCAGTTTCCTCTGTAGATTGAGTAGAAGACTCCAAGTGTTAAGTATCTGAATTGTCATGATCCTATTTTGCAACCCTTACTCACAATGGATTTGTCTTCACAGCACGGTTATCTTAAGTTATAACTTGAGTGTTACCCCAGGTGAACTCCTCTTCATACAGAAACATCTCTAGCTTGAGTTAAGTGGTGCTTTAAACTCAAGCTAGCTAGTTTTGGAGGGCAGGATGTATGTAGTTGTTAAAACTCTGTTGCTGTTGAAGCTTGTGATAGAAATTCAATGTGGATGCAACAGCTCGAATTACAACCATTCATCATCAGCTAATACAATCACTCTGTGCTGGTAATCAAGTCACTCTGTGTAATTCCACGATTGCTCTGAAATGTGGCCAAACTTTCTGAAGCTAGGCTAGTTTGAGTGCAGTTAACTCTAGAGTGCTAACTCCAGCTAGCTTTGATGTGAAGACATATCTGATGAGTGGTACTTATTCATGTGAGTAGTCTCATTGTAGTAAATGGGGATACTATTGTGAATATGTTACTTGATCTGGAAAGGGGTTGTAGAATTGAGGCATTACTGTGCATCCAGAGCATTTGTACTGAGGCAGCTAGCCCATGCCTCAGCTCTGCTAGTTTTAGTGCATAGGCTTAACCAGGTCTGTCTGCCCACACTGAGAAGTAAGTTCCCAGCTGCAGTATAGACTTACCTTAAGTGGTTGGAAAAAATCCTTCCCTCTGAGAAAAATGCAGGTGTGAGGTAGCAAGAACTGTGCAGCATTTTTGAAAATGTGTTCTTTTCTATCTTTTTGTAGAAGAATTTCATGACAAAGTGTCATGATTTTTATTTTGAAAATGCGCCAAGGTCAGATTTTGGCACCCTTACTCAGGGTGAATAGTATCCCAGTGTGTGAGTAGTTCTATTATTGCCACTGAGGCTATTCAAGAAGTAAGGTACAACTCAATAGAAGTAAGGCTATCAGAATATAGAGAAAACCCTCAAAGTTGGTTTTAGACAGCACTGAAAATGTGGATACCACTTTTGGCTGGAAATCGGACAGAGGGAAGGCTCCTTCTTGAGATTTCTAAAAGTAATGAATCTGGTCAGTATTTCAGTGCTTCCTGTCATAGCCAAAGTCATGATACAGAGACATGCAAAGAAGAAAAAAAAATTAAAAATAATCAACATTTTCCAACTCCTAACAAAATTCGCTTCTGGTTCATTTCAAGTTTGGATGAAGATTCAGGTCAGGTCTTATCATACCGAAGCAGCCTCCATATTTCCTAATGTCCAGAATGCAGTCTCACGTAATACTGAGCAGATTTATTTTGTGTATGACTTTCCACACATATGTTATCCCCAAATACTTTAAAATGTTAAATAATTGATTAAAAACAGAGGGAGGATATAAGTTCTCATATGTTTTTGTTTTAATATTTTATACAAATTTGTAATTAATAGCAATCTAGTTCTCTAATATGAAAGAAGAATCCCAAGACAGAAAGTATAGTTCTGGATCTAAACTTTCCCAAAGTTTGGAATCGGGTCAAATGCTAGGGTTCAGTTTTGTCCTTAACTCTAAAACAAAATTTAAATAATCCTCTATTTCCCGACATGAGATTCAGTTGTACTTAAAGTTGCTTTGATGGATCTAACTTTTAGTGTATTTTTAGTCATTTAAGTATACGTTTCCAAAAGTAATTAGTGATTGTAGGTGCCTCAACCTTTTCCCAAGTTGGGACACCTCAGAAGTGTCTGATTTTTTTTTTCAGGGGCAGATGCACAGAATTCTTGAAAATTGGGCCTTTTTAAGGTGTCCCAATTTGGGAAAAGGTTGAGGCACATACAATCACTAATTACTTTCTGAAATGTTTGTGTGTTTAATTTATTTACTGCTATAAGATAGTTCTTGTGCACTGATAGGAGCTTTGATTGAACATCCATTGAAATGGATATAATGTAAGGGTGCATGGAAGATCCTATAGCTTTTAAAGTATACAGCTGTATACTTATTTCTATATTAGCAACTTGTACTTTATATAAAGTATAAATTAAAGGCCATTCTTGGCCTCTCTCTCTCTTTATTAAAGTTCATTTTTACCCACTTAATCCCAAGAACTTCCCACCCTCTCACAGGAGAGGGTCCCCCAACGCTGAGAGTTACTACGTTGTCAGCAAAGAGCAATACCTGCATTAGAAGGGTGCCTAAACACATGGCTGTCCTATGTTTTGCTAAGGTATTGGGGGCGGGGAAGAGAGGAATACTCAGACCTCTAATAAGGGACCTGGTAGCAGAAAGGGCCAGAGAAGTACCCAAAAGATGCACAGCTGGTCAGGATGATGTCATAAAACAAATAGCTAAGGGTTAACGTCTCTTTCACCTGGAAATAAGTATCTGAAGCACCTGACCAGAGGACCAATCAGGAAACAGGATTTTTTCAACTCTGGGTGGAGGGAAGTTTGTGTGTGAGTCCTTTGTTCTTGGTCTTCGGTCTGTCTCTCTCTCAGCTATGAGAAGTGATTTCTGTTTCCTGCTTTCTAATATTCTGTTTCCCAGTTGTAAGTACCAAAGATCAGATAGTGATTTATATGTTTTTTTGTATTTACATGTCTATAGCTGCTGGAGTGCTTTGAATTGTATTCTTTTTGAATAAGGCTGTTTATTCAATATTCTTTTAAGCAAATGACCCTGTATTTGTCACCTTAATACAGAGAGACCATTTTTATGTATTTTTCTTTCTTTTTATATTAAGCTTTCTTTTAAGACCTGTTAGAGTTTTTCTTTAGTGGGGAACTCCAGGGAATTGAGTCTGCAGCTCACCAGGGAATTGGTGGGAGGAAGAAGTCAGGGGAAAATCTGTGTGTGTTAGATTTACTAGCCTGACTTTGCATTCCCTCTGGGTGAAGAGGGAAGTGCTTGTGTTTCCAGGACTGGAAATAGAGAGGGTGGACTCCCTCTGTTTAGAGTCACGAAGTTTGCTTCTGTGTAGCTCTCCAGGAACACCTGGAGGGGGGAAGGGAAAAGATTTATTTCCCTTTGTTGTGAGACTCAAGGGATTTGGGTCTTGGGGTCCCCAGGGAAGGTTTTGGGGGGACCAGAGTGCCCCAAAACACTCTAATTTTTTGGGTGGTGGCAGCTTTACCAGGTCCAAGCTGGTAACTAAGCTTGGAGGTTTTCATGCTAGCTCCCATATTTTGGACGCTAAGGTCCAAATCTGGGACTAGGTTATGACAGATGACATGAGAGCTCTCTTGAATGGATGTCTGGGGAGCACTCTTGCAAACAGAAGCATCTAAAGGAAAGTGATTTTGTGAAACAATAAAGGAAGACAAATGGAATGATCTTGTGGATCTCAGGTCTGTCTGAATGCAGGGTAAATCACTCTTTCAACTCCCTTCTGTTCCATGTGCAGAGATTCTTGTTGCCCATCCTCTTCTTGGATGATCTGCCACTTTAAGGGACCCTCTACAACTCCATTATTTCCAACTTCAAAGATAAGGCATGTGGCAGTGACTCCTCTAGATAGAGAAGTGTCTGGGGAGTGAGACAGTGTGGAGTTCCTACCAACAATATATCAAAGTGCATCTGGGAAAAGAGCACAGATGGGAAGGTAGCTGATAGCTCTGTGAAGAGAATGTTGCACCTACCCTTATACCCGCTTTCTCCTTGAAGGAGCATTTCATTCCATGGGAACATTCCCTTCTTCAGGACCACTGTTCATGGGAACATACCTTCTGGACTCTGACAGCTCACTTGTGCGCTGGAGGATTGTAAGAGGAGGTTCTCTTCTGGCCTTAATATTAGATGTCTAGAGATAAATAAAATGAAGAGAATGATCTTTGTTCAAGGAAAACATATTTCATGCCTTCTTGCTAATACACTTTATTAAAAATTAAATTATGGATAATTTTAATACAATTTTTCTATATCCTCCCTATCCTTTACACCTCAAATCAGCAGTAAAGACTGGAACAAAAGAAAAGTGCTCCTTGGCAAGCTATATGCCACATCTCTGAGTCCCATTTTGTCCATATACAATTGTAAAGAGTGGATTCTTAAACATAGATTCTGAATTTCAACAGGCACATTTTGCACTTACAGCAGAGTGGCACTCCTATTACAAAAGAGAATTTGTGGGAATATCATGCAACATCTATCTACCCAAAGTCTACATACAATTTTCCATTTGTACGCACACATATTGCTTTTGCATGAACAAACGTGTGCACAAAACACTATTTGTGTGTATCATTTCATAAGCATATGTGAAATGTAGCCCTGAAATTGTTACAGAGACAGGTTTCCACAGAATCCTACTATAAAATCTTGTACAAACTTAGCTGCTGCTATTCTGCATTCACTTCCAGATGTAGTTTTAAATGCAGAATTATCAATTGAATTAGAGCAATATTGCATGTTTGAGAACTGTTTCAGAAAGGTGAAATTTCTTACACCGGTATTTCAAAGGACGCTCATTCCAGCCTTCATGAGTAGCATTGCATAAACTAGGAGCTATATTGGTCTTTCAGCATGTGGTGGAGTAGTTCTTTTGACAGTTTGCATTTGTTAGACTTTTATGGCTGTAAGCACATATGAGTGACTTTGTCCACATTTTGCACATATAAATTGTCATCTGAGAGTGCAGTGGCACTCTGACTAATTTGTGAACAGGAGTACACATGAAAAAGAGGTTGGGTTATGCAAATTTGACCCTCTATTTTTCTAACTCAATTATACCAAATTATAAATAAATTCAATTAATGTAGCATCCCATAAACTAGAAGCTATCTCTCTTTCAGCATGAATTGAGCTGAAAATTTACCCCATTATGTTCTATGGAAGCCATGTTATTTTGTGTTAAATCAGCAATACAAGACACCAGAATGTCAATGACTGTATACTGCATAAGTATAACAACAGCTAAAGTCTATAGAAGAGGGCATATCAGCACTCAGGCAGGTATATAATCTGGAACTGACATCCAGATCCAAGCAGCAAGTACAGTTGAGATATTCCTGTTCTCTGTGAAATGGTTGATACTGCTACTACATCTTTGGAGTAGTTTGGCATGGCTCCAATGCATGAACTCAGGAAGGAAAGCAGTTTAATTAAGATGAACTGAGAAAACTGCCTGAGTGTAATGTGAAAGCACTGTAGCAAAACTGAAATTGTTGTTCACGTGGCGTGTTCTCCCTGTTTTCAGCAAATGCAAGTGAGGTTCACATTAGCAATGTGCGCTATGAAGATACAGGAGCGTATACTTGTATTGCAAAGAACGAAGCAGGAGTGGATGAAGACATTTCTTCTCTCTTTGTGGAAGATTCTGCTCGGAAGACCCGTATGTATTGGGAAGAAGTCTATTTCTTATGTTAGCCCTCAGCTATGTGTTAAGAAAATTGATATTGAAAAGCACTGTGAAGTATTAAATAAATTATATTTAGTATGTCTAGATAGCTAGAAACTAAAAAATAAATAAAAAATAAAGTTGTAAGATAAGTATAGCCATTGAAAAGAGTGTTATTTTGAATATTAATTTTATCCTGAAGTAATGTGAAATGTCTGATTAATTCTGTGAATTGAAGCCTCCCTGTACCAGCATTATTGTTTCGATAGTTCCCTGAGGATCATTTTATCATATTGCAATGTCTTTATAGGTTTCTGTCTATGATCTCTATCCCTAGATACAGGACAGCTGAGGGAGAAGAAGCATAGGTGACTTTCTGCCATCTTTTTGCTCCTCTGATTTTGGAGTCCACTGAGGGTCAAACATGGCTCTGGTTCACATTAGAGTGGCCTCATAGACTTTAAGGTCAGAAGGGACCATTATGATCATCTAGTCTGACCTCCTGCACAATGCAGCCACAGAATCTTACCTATCCACTTCTATAATAAACCGCTAACCTATATCTGAGTTATTGAATCTTCAAATTGTGGTTTGAAGACCTCAAGCTGCAGAGAATCCTCCACCAAGTGACCCGTGCCCCACCGTGCAGGGGAAGGGAAAAACCTCCAGGGCATCTCCCAATCTGCCCTGGAGGAAAATTCCTTCCTGACCCCATATATGGTGATCTGCTAAACCCTGAGCATGTGGGCAAGACTCACCCGCCAGCACCCAGGAAAGAATTCTCTGCAGTAACTCAGATCCCAACCCATCTAACATCCCATCACAGACAAGTGGGCCATACTTACCTGCTGATAATCAAAGATCAATTTCCAAAATCAATTGCCAAAATTAGGCTATGCCATCATACTATCACTTCCACAAACTTACCAAGCTTAGTCTTAAAGCCAGATATGTCTTTTGCCCGCACTGCTCCTCTTGGAAAGCTGTTCCAGAACTTCACTCCTCTAATGATTAGAAACCTTCGTCTAATTTCAAGTCTAAACTTCCTAATGTTCAGTTTATACCCATTTGTTCTTGTGTCCACATTGGTACTAATCTTAAATAATTCCTCTCCCTCCCTAATATTAATCCCTCTGATATATTTATGAAGAGCAATCATATCCCCTCTCAACCTTCTTTTGGTTAGGCTAAGCAAGCCAAGCTCTTTGAGTCTCCTTTCATAAGACAGTTTTCCATTCCTCGGATCATCCTAGTAGCCCTTCTCTGAACCTGTTCCAGTTTGAATTCATCCTTCTTAAACATGGGAGACCAGAACTGCATACAGTATTCCAGATGAGGTCTCATCAGTGCCTTGTATAGCGGTACTAACACCTCCTTATCTTTGCTGGAAATACCTCACCTGATGCATCCTAAAACTGCATTAGCTTTTTTAACGGCCATATCACATTGGCAGCTCATAGTCATCCTGTGATCAACCAATACTCCGAGGTCCTTCTCCTCCTCTATTACTTCCAACTGATGCATCCCCAATTTATAACTGAAATTCTTATTATTAATCCCTAAATACATGACCTTGCACTTTTCACTATTAAATTTCATCCTATTACTATTACTCTAGTTTACAAGGTCATCCATATCTTCCTGTATGATATCCCGGTCCTTCTCTGTGTTAGCAATACTTCCCAGCTTTGTGTCATCCACAAACTTTATTGGCACATTCCCGCTTTTTGTGCCAAGGTCAGTAATAAAAAGGTTAAATAAGATTGGTCCCAAAACTGATCCCTGAGGAACTCCACTAGTAACCTCCTTCCAGCCTGACAGTTCACCCTTCAGTAGGACCCATTGTAGTGTCCCCTTTAACCAGTTCCTTATCCACCTTTCAATTTTCATATTGATCCCCATCTTTTCCAATTTAACTAATAATTCCCCATGTGGAACCGTGTCAAGTGCCTTACTGAAATCGAGGTAAATTAGATCTACTGCATTTTCTTTGTCTAAATAATCTGTTACCTTCTCAAAGAAGGAGATCAAGTTGGTTTGGCATGATCTACCTTTTGTAAAACCATGTTGTAATTTGTCCCAATTACCATTGACCTCAATGTCCTTAACTACTTTCTCCTTAAAAAATTTTTCCAAGACCTTACATACTACAGATGTCAAACTAACAGGACTATAGTTACCCGGATCACTGTTTTTCTCTTTCTTAAAAATAGGAACTATGTTAGCAAGTCTCCAGTCGTACGGTACAAGCTCTGAGTTTACTAATTCATTAAAAATTCTTGCTAATGGGCTTGCAATTTCATGCGCCAGTTCCTTTAATATTCTTGGATGAAGATTATCTGGGCCCTCTGATTTTGTCCCATTAAGCTATTCAAGTTTGGCTTCTACCTCAGATGTGGTAATATCTACCTCCCCATATCCTCATTCCCATTTGTCATCCTTCCATTATCCCTAAGCTCCTCATTAGCCTTATTAAAGACTGAGGCAAAGTATTTATTTATTTATCTAGGCCATGCCTAGATTATCCTTAACCTCCATTTCATCCTCAGTGTTTAGCGGTCTCACTTCTTCTTTCTTTGTTTTCTTCTTATTTACATGGCTATAGAACCTTTTACTATTGGTTTTAATTCCCTTTGCAAGGTCCAACTCTACATGGCTTTTAGCCTTTCTCACTTCATCCCTACATGTTCTGACCTCAATAAGGTAGCTTTCCTTGCTAATACTGCCCATCTTCCACTCCTTGTAGGCTTTCTCCTTTTTCTTAATCACCTCTCTGAGATGCTTGCTCATCCAGCTTGGTCTACAACTCCTGCCTATGGCTTTTTCCCCTTTCTTGGGATACAGGCTTCTGATAGTTTCTGCAACTTTGACTTGATGTAATTCCAGGCTTCTCGGCCTATAGATCCACACGTTCTTCAGTCCAATCCACTTCCCTAACTAATTTCCTTAATTCTTTAAAGTTAGCCCTTTTGAAATAAAAAACCCTAGTCCCAGATCTATTTTTGTTTATCCTTCCATCTAGTTTGAAATGAATTAGCTCATGATCACTCGAACCAAGGTTGTCCCCTACATCCATTTCTTCTATGAGGTCCTCACTTCTCACCAAAACCAAATCTAAAATGGCATACCCTCTTGTTGGTTCTTCAACTACTTGGTGAAGAAATCCATCAGCTATCACATCCAGAAAAATCTGAGCCCTATTATTGTTACTAGCACTTGTCCTCCAGTCTATATCTAGGAAGTTAAAGACTCCCATGATCACACAATTCCCATTAGTGTTTACTTCATTAAAAACATTAAAGAGGTCTCTATCCATATCCAGATCAGATCCCGGTGGTCTGTAGCACACCCCAAGCACTATCTTAGGGGAGGCTCTAGTAGTTTTCTTTCCCAGTATGATTTTTGCCCAGACAGACTCTGTCTTATCCTTTCCATCACTTCTTAGTTCTTTACAGTTAACCTCATCATTGATATACAATGCTACTCCACCACCTTTGCCTTTTTTTCTGTCTTTCCTAAACAGCACATAGCCTTCAATACCTGTACTCCGGTCATGACTACTGTTCCACCATGTTTCTGTTATCCCTATAATATCCAGTTTCACTTCCTGCACCAGTAGCTCTAGTTCCTCCATTTTATTACCTAGGCTCCTCGCGTTAGTGTACAGACATCTTAATTTTTGCCATTTGGCTTCACTGACATTCTTTACCCAGTTAGGCACAGACGTCCTACCATCAGCATTATCTATTAGACTGGTATCTACACTACCTTCCTCCTTATGTCAATTCTTCTGCCCACAGCTGTATCCTCTCTTACATTGTTTTCTTCCCTCTCAATGTTAAATTCCGGCGTGGAGATTACCTGGACATCTCCCAACCATCTCCCCCAAATTCCTAGTTTAAAGCTCTCTTAATCAGTTGGGTAAGCCTCCATCCTAGAAGCCTATTTCCCTCCTTACTCAGGTGAAGTCCATCCCAAGAGAACAGTTTTTTGCCCATAAATGCTTCCCAGTGACCGTATATCCCAAAGCCCTCCTTATTGCACCACTGCCTGAGCCATCTGTTGATCTCCATAATCTTGTCACACCTTTGTTGCCCTTCTCTAGGAACCGGCAGAATCCCACTGAAGATCACCTGTGCCTCGATTTCCTTAAGCATTTTCCCCAGTCTGGCATAGTCTCCCTTGATACGTTACAGCAAGAATCTAGCAGTATCATTCATTCCCATATAAAGGACAATCAACAGACTCTTTCCTGCTCCCGTTAGGATCTTTTTCAGCCTCAGGTCCACATCCAATATCTTAGCACCTGGCAGACAGCACACCTTTCTGTTCTCCGGATCAACTCTAGTTACAGGCCTGTCTATTCTTCTCAGTAAGGAGTCCCCAATCACGCAGACCTGCCTTTTCTTGGTGACAGTGTGATTCTCCAGTCTATCCCCTGCTTCCACTGGCTGCAAGTCCTCTCGATTCCTATTCATCCTTGTAATCTTCCGCAACCCTTTCCTTATCCTCCTGGGGCTCATATTTGGTGTCGTCTCCACTGACTCTTCCCCTCTTCCTGTAGGACTAGCAGCTCTTCTCTTTTTCCTTGCCCTCTCACCTTCAGCGACCACCTGATGTGCCCCTTCTTCATTTTCCAACTCTGCAAACCTGTTCCTGAGTTCTATTTCTCTTTCACTGGCCCGTCTTTTCCTCTGCCTGGTTCTCTTAGTCACATGCTTCCACCGTCCACTTTCCTCACCCAGCAGTCTCTCCTCAGAATTCTTTGGTCCAGCTGCCATCTGCAAGTCTGAGCTTATCCCTTCAGGCTCCTCATGTCTTTGCTCCACCATCTGCTCAAACCCCCTGTCATGGTATGAGCCCCCACTCTGAACCTTAGCGTCCAAAAGATGGGGTACCAGCATGAACCCCCCTAAGCTTAATTACCAGCTTAGATCTTGTAGTGCTGCCACCAGCCAGGACTTGCAGTGCCTGATACACTCTGGTCCCCCCAAAACCTTCCCAGGGGATCCCAAGACCCAGATCCCCTGGATCTTAACACAAGGAAACTAAACCCTTTCCCCCACCGTTGCCTCTCCCAGGCTTCCCCTCCCTGGGCTACCCTGGAAGATCACTGTGATTCAAACTCCTTGAATCTTAAAACAGAGAGAAATCAGGCTTTTCCTCCCCCCTTCTCTCCTTCCTCCCACCCATTCCCTGGTGAGTGCAGACTCCCTCCCCTTGGGTCTTACACAAGATAGCCAAAAATCAATCAGGTTCTTAAAAAGAAAAGCTTTTAATAAAAGAGAGAAAAAATTAAAAGTTGTCTCTGTAAAATCAAGATGACAAATGTTACAGGGTCTTTCAGCTTATAGACACTGGAGAAAATCCTCGCCCCAGCACAAATACAAGTTTCAGCAACAGAGATACAATCCTTCCAGCAAATACACATTTGCAAATAAAGAAAACAAACAAAAAGACTAAACCACCTTCCTAACTGGTACTTACTAAATTGAACAGAAGAGGCTGTTTCAGAAATTTGGAGATATCTGCTTACATGTCTGGTCCCTCTCAGAACCCAGAGAGAACAAAAACCCCGCAAAACAGCCCGAAACAAAGGCTTCCCTCCACCGAGATTTGCAAGTATCTTGTCTCCTGATTGGTCCTCTTGTCAGGTGTTCCAGGTTCACTGTTTGTTAACCCTTTACAGGTAAAAGAGACATTAACCCTTAACTCTCTGTTTATGACACCCCCTTCTAAACTCTACCAGAGTTTCCACCTGCATCTCCAGTCTTCGGATCTTTTCTTCCATCAGCTCTATCAGGTGACACTTCATGCAGACCAAACTTTTTTCAGGTACCTTCTCCAGGATCATGTACATGCCGCAGCTTCCACATCCAGTCATCCTCATTGTATCTTTCACTGCTGCCTCTGTATTGGTCATAGTCTTCCCACCTAAAACCTGTTAGTCCAAGAAGCACAAAACAAAACAAACCGCCAACATGCACCAGAACACTGGCTGACCACCACCCACTCCCTTCACTAGCCTGTCAGTTTCTCTGCCTAGGTATCTTAGTCTCCCCTGCAAACTCCCTCTGAAACTCCCCTGTTTACAGCTCTGTTTGCTGGCTGCTGTGCTGCTGCAGCTGTCTATGCCACTGCCTGACTGGCTGGCTATTTTTATAGGACCCCTAAGCAGACAAGCCCCACCCCCTAAACAGGGCTCAGCTTTAATTGGTCTAGTTACTAGAGTCTAGTAGGTAACAGACACCAATGAGTCCAAAGAACTGTAGTCTGGCTCTGCAATCTTGTGCTTTTTTAATTCTCCCTCCATACCCGAACACTCCCCTAAGCACCTGTTAGCCTGGGGTAATAAAAACATCAGTGATCCTAGTCCTATGCCAGAACAGGATTCCACTATGCCAGGGAAATCCTTAGCTGTTACTTAAAGGCAGCTTCAACTGCCCTTTGCAGAACTAGAGTGATACAGAGAAATTTTAGATGCCAAGGATCTTACAATTGGTCTTTGTATCACCTGAATAAGGAACACCTCCAAAGAAGCCCAACTGGTTTTACACTAAGCCTAGTTCATGGTGGAACTACTCTTCAAGTTTTATTAAATACCATGCAGATGCCCATTCATTGCAAGTACACCTAGTAAAACTGATAGTTTACTAATGAGTCTCATTGTATTAATTCAAGGAATCCTTGGAACCTGGCTGATTTTTCAGCAATCATAGATATTATAGACTATATATATTATTGTATTACAGTAAGGTTGTCTGAGACTTCTCATTATAAGACCCTGTTCTCAATTGCATATAACCTTACCAAACTTTAAGCATTTGGGCTGAAATTATGCATGATGGCTATTTACCTTGGACTTTGTGGAGTTTTTGTTTTTGTTTGTTGTGGGTTTTAAACTTCAACCAAAAAGGTTCATCCATTTCTGAGAGCTAGGCTCTCAGGAACAATACTTTTATGCACATGTTACAAAATTTTGGTCACCTTTGTTTTGAGATGCAAATTTCAAGTCCCTGCTCCATACTTTGGGGTCCTTGGCTCTGGAATCCCCCTACTGGGCTCTTCCTTGGACCTGCAATGTTCTTTCTCAGCTTGCATCTTCTCCTGACTCCCCCTTGGGGTATTGTATGGCTTGGCCCTCCAGCCAAATCATATAAAAGTTTAAGCCCCTTCCAGGGTTACAGGTCCAAATGAAAATCCAAATAAATCTTATAACTAATAGCCATTCCACGTCTCTCAGGCATCACTTGTTCATTCTGCTCCAGGGCTTCCCCTGCAGGAGCCTAACCTGCTCTTGTACTGTTAAACCCTAAGCTAGGGCTTCTCTCCATCAGAGAGTCCAGTCACCTCTGTTGTCCCTTCCCAACTGAGCTCCCTCAGTCTACTTATAAGGCCTACCTCTGTCTAGTCTGGCCAGAAGGCAATCGATTAATTACCATCCAGGTGTGGAACCTGGGTTCTTTCCCTTGCCTTGCAGGTACAGGGGGTAAACTCCATCAAAATCTCCATCTAATACTTGTCCACTTAGAGAATAACAACCTATTGTTTCTATCAGTTGCATCTTTAGCTCAAGTGGCAAAGGTCTATGTGGTGGATCTAAATGATCCAACCATGCCGATGACACAGTGGGTGTCATTTTGATGCCATATGCTAGATTTTCTATTTTTGCAAGGTTTTTTTTGTTTGTTTTTGTTTTTTTAAATCTAGGAGGTTGTACACAAAGAACTACACTGAAAAAACATTATTAAGATTGGAAAGTCAAGCACTTAAAAGTTAGGCAATGCAAAGGTAACTTTAATTCATGCACCCTTAGCCCAACCCACCTATGCATGTGCATGTTGATGCAGTTTTTAATTACATTATCACATACTGTTTTTCCACAGAATCGCTGCCTCATTCAGTGCACAGGATTAACGCTGCTAAATTAGAATGCAGCCTTCGATATATTGTTGAATATTCATGATTCAACAAGTGGCCCTAGGTTTATTTACTGCACACTATTCATATCCTACTCTGAAGACAGAATTAGTAATTTCCTCAGGGGTGTCATCACTATAGTATCTGAGTGCATCACAAACATTGATTGATTTATTTTCAAAACACTCCTGTGAGAGGAAGGGATATTAAAATAAATCCTTCATGATGCTAAGAATGGACAAAGGATGTGAAGGACAATTTAAAGCTTCCTTTACCATCCATGATCATAAAGAAATCCTGCACATTAGTTTTCCTGTTGTAGGATTACAAAACAGATACCATAAACTTTAATATTTATCAAGGCTGTCATCTTCAGTTTGAGTCATTATTAGATTTTCCAGGATCAGGAGGTCACGTTTTAAAGTGGTTTATGTGTTTGAAGTAAAGTTTTGGGCCTTTCAACTTTAATGCTCAATATATATCCTTTTTAGTTGTTTTTTTTATCTTGATGTATAGTGTTTTTCTATTTTGATGTCTTTATTACAAACAAAATTATTATTAATTATTTTACTTTATGCTCAACAGTTATGTTTATTCTTCTTAGTTTATAAAACTGAGAACTAAAGTTAAGTAGAGAAGATCATTTTAAGTTGTGATTTTTGAGGTCTAAACTCAGAAAAGATTCCCTTTACAATTTCAGAATACTGTTTTCATGAACTATAAAATGATGCCAAGACTTCATAGCAGCGAACTTTATAAAGCCTACAAAATCATATAACAGGCAGTAAATTATGCTTGCTGCGAATACATTCAGGTCCAGTAGCAATATGTCAGGAGCAGTTAATGTAGACATTTGGGTTTAGCTGAAATTTGTAACAAGAGAAAAACAGAATATAAACCTAAATATTTCTAAGAGAATCCATCTAAGTAAAACAGACTGCTTGCTTTGAGTATCCTTGTCAGACTGTGTATGTTGGGGACTGGGAGTATTATTGTCCTATTCTTAAGAATCTCTGAACATGTTTTTTTCTAAAAATCTGTGACTATATAGATATGGACATTATTGTCCTCAGCTTCTTATACCTCATTACATTTGGAGTCAGTTTTTCAAACATGGGTTCAGCAGGTGCTTCCAGAAGATGCACATGAACTCAAAACCTATATTTGCATGTGCAAATCAGACTTATGGGCATATAAATGAAAATGGGTAGTTACTGTCAGCATCCAGTTATTGTTTTTACATGCACAAATGCTAGCCTGCCTGCACAAGTACTGATTTTTTGTAGATGCCATGGCATGCCACTCTTTGTTTTAATTTTTTTTTTTTTTGCTGTCACTTCCGTTGTGTTCTTACTGAAAAAGATGTGCCTTTACAGAATACTTTAATTTATAATATTTGAAGTTAGAGGAGGAGGGCTTCATCACTAACCTCAGTCTGCTTTTATTCATACCCCCCCAAGCACTGCATTTTGGAAAAAAATGCTTTACCCTTAACAAGGATGAGAGTGACACAGCCAGAACCATCTGGTTAGTTATTTGTTACTTAAATATAAAGTGTTGGGTTTTTTTGTTTTTCCCCCCCAACTATAATCTAATTCCTGCTGCTGAGGCTACAGGTTCTGATCCAAGACTGTCCTCTAGTGAGTGGTGCAAATGTGATTTCATATGATCTCATATAAGCTGTAGCCCTGTTATATTACATGCATTATAAATGATTCCACTTTTATTCTCCATTAAGGGAATAAAGTGGACATGTTTATATTCTTAATCTAGGTTGTTGTTTTTTTCTTTCTTACTGAAGCACAGAAGCCTCCATGTTGGAAACGTTATAGTGGAATGCTGCATCGGGAGGGAAGCAACGTTCCTCCTCTCCAGCTCCTCAGCTTGACTGAACTCCCCTGCTTTCTGAGAACAACAGTATGTCAGAATATTGGGGAATTCAGAATGCTGATTGGCTGTTGAGGAGGTAATAATCTGAAATTTTCTTTTTTGAAGTTAGTAATTGTAAATAAATATCAGAGCATTTCCTTTATTATTATATTTTAAATTTGAGATTAGATTGCTGAGATGTAATAGTTTATGGTGTGATGTGTTAGAGATGAATGTCCTGTGGTTTATCACAGAAAGAGAGATAAAGTGATGGATAAGGACCTATAGTGGATTGTGTGGTGCCTGATGCTAGAAGCAAGAATAAAAGGAAATAAACAATGTGAGGTATGGTTTAGGTAGATCAGTAAGGATGTTATTTATTGTAAAGTTTCTAGCAGGTAGCACAGATATTTGACACATTCCCATTCCCAGGAGAAGTCAGTACACCTAGATGATAATGATTCATCATCAAGATGGAAATTCAAGATTAAAGTAGATGGAAAAACACTGTGAAAGTGCTTTGTCACCCAGAGCTGTTAAATTTATGCTTACATTAAACAATGAGCTGATGTTCTGTTACATATAGGTAAGATTTTAATAAATGATGGCAATCTCAAGAAAAATCCAGCCTCTGGTTAGCCCTTGAGCATTATGCAGTATATATTTTTAAAAGAAAACATAACAAACTTTTAAAAATATGTTTTCATGTTAGGATTGTCCCAGAAGCACAGTACTTGAATGTGCAGGAGCATTTTCTTTCACACAATATACTTTAAGGGGATTACTATGTCAACAGACAAACTCCCTTTTGAATTGAAACTTGATATATTTTACATTTGAGCCCAAGACCCAATACCTTTTTCTTGCCAGATCTGGAAAAAAATGCCATGAGAATTTTTCAAGTTACATACTATTCCCCAAAACATTTATATTCTATGCAGAACTTACCTGACACTTCCCATTATTAGACTCTATTTTCATTTGCTGAACCTTAACCGTTCAGGCTGAAACTTTCCATGACAGTTGTCTGTCTTAGATGGTTCTTTGGTTTGTTTAAGTTTCAACAAGTAGGTTTGGCCATTTCTGAGAAAAAGGTTAGGAGAAAATTGTTTTTGTTTATGTTTAAAAAAACTAGTTTTATTGAGAAGCTTTAGTATATCCACATTTTGGAACAAGGACTGGAATTAGGGGGTAGGGAGATCGCAGTGGCACTGGAATGTGCTTTTTGCCATCCCAATTAAAATCTGCCCAAATTTGGCCATATTATAAGCCTCTAAATAATCCCAGTTTATATGTGGTCAATAGAGACTTGTTAAAGTGTGGCAGCTAAATTCTCTTCAGATTTTTTCTGTACTTATGGCATGCTCCATCCCTAGGGCTGCAGGAACTGAGCAGGACTTTTCCTGTAATGGCTCTCCTGGCTGTTAGAGGCCAATGTGGAACTGGTAAAGAAACTGAAAGCATACTCAGTGCTCCTCTGTTGGTACCTCGACTGTGTGGCAGAGAAGGAGAAAGTAAATTGATTGGGGTACAGAAGGAAGAAGAATCCCAGGACAGGAAGAGAGGCTTGCTAGAATCAGGGGCTAAAGAGTGTGGGGAAGCAAAGGAGGCAAGGATAGCAGGTGTGTGGATAGGAGCAGAGAGTGTGGTTCTGGAGTTATATAAGATAGAGCAGGAGGATGGCAGGAACTGTGGGATTATTAGATGGATAGAAGCCAGGAGTGGATAAGAACAGAGGAACAGATTGTGTAGAGGGGTCCATAACCATGAGAGCACCCTCCTCTACAGAAGCTGGAATGAAACCCAGGAGTTCTCATTCTTTATATTCCTCTCTTGTTAGCAACTATTTGAGAAATCAATGGCAGGTGTGTGTCTCATCCACTTTCTAGTATCTGGTCCATATAGAGGATAATTGTCTACTGCTACTACTAATTACTAAGTAAGCTCAAGTGGTAGAGGTCTATGCTGTGAATATAATTGTCTGAATCCTGCCGATGACCCAATTTAGGGGCTCAGTGTGGTTCCACATGACAGATTTTGTGGGGTTTTATTTTTTTAATTAATAAATTATATATACAAATATATGAAATAGCTTGCAAAGCCAAGCATTCAAAAATTAGAAAATGCTATGATTATGTTTACCTGTGTAAACTTAATTAATCGATCTTTTATGTATGTATTATGATACACTCTATAACAGGGGTGGCCCGAATTTAACAATGTACAGTGCCAAAGAGCCACACTAATATGTCAGCAGCCCCCCATCAGCTCCCACATCCTGCTCCCAGCGCTTCCCACCCACTAGCAGCCCTGCCAGTCAGCACCTCTCCCTCCCTCCCAGCACCTCCTGATCAGCTGTTTCATGGCATTCAAGAGGCTGAGGGGGGAGGAGAGAGCAAAAGCATTGCAGACTCAGGGGAGGGAGCAGGAAAGGGTGGAGTGGGTGCAGGGCCTGTGGCAGAGCCGGGGGTTGAGCAGTGAGCACCCGCTGGCACATTGGAAAGTTGGCACCTGTAGCTCCAGCCCCAGAGTCAGTGCCTATACAAGGAGCCGCGTATTAACTTCTGAATAGCCGCATGTGGCTCCGGAGCCAGAGGATGGCCACCCTTGCTCTATAATGACATGATTATATACTATTTTTTCCAGACGATTCCTGCCTCATTCAGTGTAAAGGATGGATCGTGCTCCACAAATTAATAAGGATTGTGTAGTGAAGGAGGCTGCTGTTTGTAGAACATCTGCCTGATTTGTTGCAGATGTTGGAAGATGTGTGGTGGCAGAGAACTGCAAAAGCTAAAGCATAGTCTAATGGTTGAGGCAGTTATATTCTGTCCTGGAGAAACGGATTCTATCCCTGCCTCTGCCACAGAGTTCCTGTGTGATACTGGGGAAATCTCTTAATCCAAACTGCATCGTTGGCCACTAATAGTGTGTTCCTCATTTTCTGGATACCCAGCATGAAAAACCTCAGGACAGATTTGCAAAAGTGTTGAGCAATCACAACTGCAACTGAAGTCAGTGAGAGCTGCGCTCTGAACATATACTGTACTATATAATGCTAAGTACTCTAAAAAATCAGGTCATAGGTGATTTAAATTGAGCTCACGTCTCACAGTTTTGTCCTTAATCTCTCTGTGCCTCAGTTCCCCATTCGCAAATTGGATTTATACTGCAACTTAATCTCACAAGATATTTGAAAGTTAAATTCATTAATGTTTGTGAAGCACTCACATACGATAATGAAAACACCATAGAAATATCCATGAGGAAATTAATATTTTTTATTCAATTCAGGGGTTGGATGGCATATATTAAATAAGGCCTATGGACATACATTGAATATGAAGAAGAAAAGAAATATTGAGTAGCTGCTGATTCACTGCATGCGGCGGGGTTCGTGTGGAAAAAACAGTATATGGCCATGAAATTAAAGATTGTATCGTAGTGCGTACACACAAGGAGACCACATTAAGATTGTATGGGTAACCTTAATTCTGACATTTTTAACTTTTGAGTGCTTGAGTTTGCAACCTCTTATTGATCTTTTAATATAGTTTTGTTAATGTATGTCTATATAAACTATATATATTGTTATAATAATGTATAAAAATGCATTCTTAGCATACAAATGGGAGTTAATTGGTGCATGCAGTTTTGTGTATGTACCCATTGCATCCTGCTTTGTAGATTCTGACCTTAAACTAATGGCCCAACCCATTTTGGAAGGAACCCCCCACTTTAAACATTAAAATAAAATACTCTACAATCAAAGCAAATTTTTATCCACCAAAAATAGGTAACATTTCTAGCACATACATTCAATATGATTGTCTAACAGTAATCATATTTAAATGTAGACCATAAGCTATGTTTTTTCATTCATTATTTATTCTATAGACTGAAAAATAGCATGTGAGTGTGTAGACTTCACTGAGCAAACAAATTCCTGACACCAGTTTTATTTTAATACAGGAACTACAGCAGAGTGCACTCTGACAAGTTTTTATCCATGCAGTGATACCAATGAATACATTTTTTCTTACATCTGAAGCAATCCATTTTGATTTCCCCACAATTTAGAGAGCCAAAACCTTTTCAATCATACTTTGTACATGACATCCCAATGGTCTTGAGGTTAGTTCTCTGTGTGGATTATTTTTTAGGTCAACAGAAGGCAGGAGCAATGGTGGAAGCAAAGCAAAACCATTCTAAAGCCTATGAAGTCAAAAGGATTCTTTCTATTCATTTCAGTAGAATTTGGGTCATACAAACATAAGAACGGCCATACTGGATCAGACCAAAGGTCCATCTAACCCAGTATCCTGTCTTCTGACAGTGTCTAATGCCAGGTGCTTCAGAGGGAATGCACTGACCAGGTAATCCTCAAGTGATCCATCCCTATCACCCATCCCAGTTTCTAGTCACAAACTCCCTTAGTGGTAAATTAAGCAGGCTTTGTGAAAGCTTTGTAACAAAACTGGAAAATGCCTATAATTATCATAAACAAACTTCAGTGTGAGATTTTTGACCAGGCCCCATTCCCAGCAGGTACTGATCTCCCAAAATATCAGATATCTGCTTGAATTAGGATGGGAAGCTTGAGCAACATTTATCCCATCACCTATAGTGTCTTTTGGATACTTATTGTGGATAGGAAGATCAGGGCTAGTTCCATCAGTTTCACAATAAAAACAATGAAACCTGTTGGCTTTCCAGTTCTATTCTATTTTGTTTGGCATTTCAAATTCAAATGAATTCAATGCTCAGAGTGAAACTGTAACTACTTAAAGTTTAAGGCTAGAAGGGACCAGTTAGATCAAGTCTCACCTTCTGTAATCACAGAAAATCAGATTTCATGCAGTAATGGCTGTATCAAGCCCATTAACTTGTGTTTAGCTAAAGCATATCCTTCAGAAAGGCATCAAGTCTTAATCTGAAGAAATCAAGAGATGTCTAGTAGTAGTGGTAGTTTGTTCCAATGGTTAACCACCCTGACTGTTGTTGTTTTTTTTTAAAAAGGTGCTTAATTGCTAATTTAAATTCTCTGACTTTATATTCTATCCATTGGTTCTTGTTATGCGTTTCTCTGCTAGATTAAGGAAACTTTTAGCTCTGGTATTTTCTTCCCATGAAGATATTTATACTATGTAATCAAGTCACCTTGTCTCTATGATAAGATGCGTGGATTGAATTTTGTAAGTCTTTCACTATCTGGCATTTTCCCTAGCCTCAAATGATTTTTGTGGTCCTTTTCTGCACCTTCTCCAGTTTTTCAACATCCTTTCTAAAATGTGGACACCAAAAGTGTATACACAGTATTTCTGGATCAGTCTCTCCAATGCAGTATACAGAGATAAAATCATTTCCTTATCCCTACTCTCACTGCTCCCTTGTTTACGTTACCCAGGATTACATTAGCCTGTTTTGCTACAGCATCCCACTGGGGTTGGTTGCCTGTTATGACCTCTAAATCCTGTTCAGAATCATAGCTTTCTAGGTTAAGGTCCCCTGTTCTATAAGGATTGCCTGCATCCCTTGTTCCCGCATGTATAATTTTGCATTTGGCTATATTAGAACACATTTTCTTAAATGGGCCCAGTTAAACAAGTAATCAAGATTGTGCAGTATGATTGCCCTGTTTTTATGATTATTTATCACTCTGCCAATCTCTATGGAATACCTCTAGAAATGTTCCCATTTGATGATGATTCCCCACTGACAACTACTTTATTACTTTTTGAGATCTGTCTGTTATTCAGTTCTTATTCCATTTAAAGTTTTCCTTTTGATATATTGTAGCATGCTAATATTTAAATCAGAATGCTGTGCAATACTAAGTCAATGTATTACAATGCTGCAGTTACCTTTATCAGCCAAACTTGCAATTTCCTCAAAGAATGAAATCTCGTTTCTTTGATAAAACCTATTTGCCTTAAACCTATGTTGGCTGGCATGAATTATAGTCCTGTCCTTTCATTTTTTATCAATTAGACCTCATCAGATTTTGCATTATTTTGCCTGGGATTATATCAGGCTGACTGGTGTATTGTTACTTAGGTCATCTCTCTTGCTCTTTTTTAATATTAGCACAATATTAGCACTTTTCCAGGTCTTCTGGAATGTCTCTGGTGTTTCAAAATGTAAAAATTAATTCAAATGAGCAACAGCCTTTCTCAGCCAACTCTTTTGGGACTCTTTGATGCAAATTATCCATGTGATAAGTGTATATCATCCTACTTCTTTCCAAAAGAAAATAGAAATATTTATTGAACAATACTAACAATGAAACATGCTATAAAATTTTCCAACATCCACGGAAAACAAACCTGGCAGATTTTGAGTAGCTCTTAAAAGGGAATATTTTTCCTTCTCTTTTTATAGTTTTTCCTTGTGATTTATCATTTGGATCAATTATCTTTGTTAGGCACCATCTGGCCATATTTTTTTTCTCCTCACATACATGCACATATTTGATTGAATCATAGAAATATATGGTCTATGTCTGCCACACTGAGGCAGGACCAAGTATACCTAGACTATCACTTACAGCTGTTTGTCTACCCTTTTCTTACAAATCTCCAATGATGGGGATTCCACAACCTCATTTGGTAACCTATTCCTGTACTTTACTATCCTATAGTAGAACCTTTCCTAATAGCTAACCTAAATGTCCCTTGAAGCAGATTAATCCAATTACTTCTTGTCCTAACTTCAGTGGACATGGAGAATAACTGATCACTGATCTCTCCTTTTGACAGCCCTTACCATATTTGAAGAACATTATTAGGTCCCCTTGGTCTTCTTTTCTCAAGACTTAAATATGTCCTTTTAAGAAAAAAAATACTTTTCCTCACACATCAGGTTTTCTAACCTTCTTATCATTTTTGTTGCTCTCCTCTGACTCTCTCCAGTATGTCCACATTTTTTTAAAAGCATAGCACCAATAACTGGACATAATATTTCAGCTGAAGTGTCACCAATGCTGAGTATAGTGGAACAGCTACCATGTCTTACATGTGACAATTTTGTTAATACAGTCTAGAATTATGTTTGCCTTATTTGCTTCTGCATCACATTATTGTTTTGTATCTGATAGGTTGTTGTGAGGTGGCCTTTGTTGTTATGGACTGGAGGAGAATAAAATGACATAGAATGACTATCAAGCAGCTAGAAGTAATTCCTTCAGCTTAAAACAAAGATATCAAGTGTAGTTAAAGCTACATCTTCTCCTAAAAGGAACAGTTAATCTCACTGTTTTCTGAACATGATTCTTATTCCAGTAGTCCATCATCTCCAGCAACAGCTGATAAGACAGCTGTTTCTTTTCGTAGTTTGCAGTACATGCAGCTGCATTTCAAGAAGCTCTCAACCCTCTCATTAAAGTCATTGATATGAGCAGCTTCTCCCTCCATCATAATAAGTATGTAATTGATTAGATTATGTGAGCGCAAGTCTGCAGCAGGCCCTGTGCTGACTCAGTTTAATATATGTGTTCTTACTATCAGAATTACAGTCTGGTCAACCTGAGTTCTGAAAGACTCCAGGCAAAGGGTCCAGGTGCTCTGGCTGAGGTACTGGCATTCATTAAATATTAATGAATGGGAGTAAATTTGAGTTGACAACATCTCGGTAACAATGCAGAGGATGACCATTTTGGTTTGGTTTTCATTCACTATATCAGAATGAAACATTGAGGAGGCAGAAATGGTTTTGTCTGTCTGTGGGCTATTTTAGTTTCATTAACCTAAAGTTAAGTTACAGATTCTTTCAGATAGTAACAGTACTGGATAATATATATCCAAGCTTTAGTTCAGTAAAATAATGTCAGCCAAGATATATTTGAATAAATGACTAAGGAGCAAGACTGAAATTTGCATTCTGAGAGAAGAACTGCAAAGTTGGGAAGCACAGTGAAATCTGTCTTAAGTGGAAACTCAAATCAGGTTGGAAAGATAAAAGAAAGTTACAGAAGTAGAGTAGTATTAATCACATGTTTAGAAGTGTGGAATAGATTAGATAGGGAGAGGAAAAGATAAGCTGGCAGTATACTATAGAAGAGCAAAAGAATGACCATCAAAGACAGAAGAAAGTGTATGCCAAAGGGACACTTTCAATACTTATTGTCATGTATTAAAAACAAATTACCTAGGTTACTAATTAATTATTAACAAAGGATTTTTGTTTAAAATATTAATATTTTTTCTGTTAAATTTTTGCTATTCACTCAGTTTTAACAATGCAACTAGATACATTTCACTTGCTTATGGTCAGTTTCATTGTTGGGTCATTGCACATTCGCTGAATATTGCAATATTGGACTTGGCGATAATGAAAATACATGTGCTCTTTTAAAAATCAACGGAACCAGTTGATTTTAAGTTTGTTTTTTAAATCATGGCAACATTTCTATTGCTTTCAAACTTTCTAGAAGTTTGTTTTACAAAACATATGTCAGATCTAAATTAAACAATTTCTCTTTAATTATTTTTAACTAATTTACTGCCTAGATCTAAATTTTCATGTAAGAGATGTACCTGGTAATATAGTGAATTAGAAATTTGTCACATAATATCATTATGGTATTTCTGAAGCAGTTTAAGAATATTTGATGACCTTATAAAAATTTTATAAAGCAGTTTTTATTATTTAATATCAATTACAGCTTCCCATGTACTCACTTTATCCACTGTGACAAAGTCACATTCCATGAAGCAACTTTTTCTATAAAACCTTTCATCTACTCACCCAGAGGAAGCTGAAAATTATCTACCTCATGCATTCTTTGTCTTGGGGCTGTATTTAAAAAATAATATGCCTTTTCCATGCCATTAAATAGATCTATTTCTAACACAATGCCTTTTTGGAAGTAATGTCATAGTCTTATCACCTAACAAGAGGTTATGTGATCTGAATACTACTGACTTGAGAGGTTTATAGCCATCATAAGCAACCGGGCATCTCCGCTACCTAGAATTTGGAATAAGACTAAAAGCTTTTTGGCTATGATTTATTGCCTAAAGTTTCCCTGCAAGGCTTTATGCACCTTTAATGGAATCTCCCTGTCGACTCTCATACTCAGTGATACCTATTTACCTAATTTCTTTGCAGATAATTTACTCTGGCATTTCATTTTATGGCGGGTATTCAAAGCTTAAATAAGGATAAACTTTCAGATTATTTTCATGTACATTATATGTGTGTTAATGTGCTAAGGCAAAGGAATTCAGGTTGGATCACTACCAGAACTTACAGAAAACAAATAAGAGAGCAGTGTATAGCTAGAAACATTTATGATGAACTCCAGAACTATCCTACCCCTGAAAAGTCAGTTTCACTGAAAGGTGTGAGTATTTAATCTCTTACAGAAAAAATATTTGTGTCATAATGTTCACACCTATCACTAAAATGTCATCTTTGCTATGCTTTGTTACACTATCTCAAAATATAATTATGAAAAATTAAAATCAAACAACCTTCTCCTCTGAGCAATATAATTAGAGGAAGTAATCCAGCAGTTGTGACATTTTAACTGATAAGTAAAAGCTTAATAATTAGTCAGGACAATAGATGTTAGATAATTGGTTTTAATATACCCCAAGATGAAATCAAGCATGTATCACATGAAGAGAGAGCAGCCTCATTTTTTTTCTCTTAAATCTGAGATGATGCTAATAGAACAAAAGAGTCAGGCTTACTTTGTCAGATATAGTCTATTACATGAATACCAATTGAAATAAATCATGGTTCTTTTTGAAAAGGTGCATTGTTTTATTCCAGTACCAAGAATTATTAATGACGCAACATTGTCCCTATCACTTAGGAGTATTGTGGTTTTTTTAAGAAGTACCAGAACAAATTATACCATTAGGGATATGGTTTCTTCTTGATGGGTGTATATCTGTGTACAGCTGTTGTCTATGAGGGTTATCACCATGTGAATCAAGCAGAGAATGTCTCTCCCCCAAAATGACATTATTTCTCAACAATTACTCTTATAGCTATAATAGAGAGCAGTAAAAGTGTACTGCAACTGCCTTCCTAAAATTCACTTACCATGTCTGTACTCATTTATACAGTACTATGGAGACAGGCCTGAAACATACCTAGAAATGAATCTTTAGGGCCATATGTTGTATGAGCCCACACATGAATATTTCATTTATATTAATATGAGTTTCACCGTGGATGAAGAGCAGTATTTGACCATAACATTGGTAGACAATGAGTACTGAGAAAATCTGAATTAGGATCTGATATCACTATTAAGTTTACCCAAAATTCCAAAAAGGGGAAACTAAATGGTAATGAGGAAATTCAGAAACACATAATTTAAGAAAGTATTATGGGAAACCTGAACCACGGATTAAGAAACTTACCCAGTATCGCATAGGAAGTCTGAGACAGAGTTAGGAACAGAAACCAGGATCCTCATGCATGACATAAGGGCAGCTATTCATATTTTTCAGAAGAAAATAGTCTGAAAAGGCAACCTGTAGCCAGTGTCTGCAGTCATTACTATTATAGTGTTGTATTGGGGTGGCTAACACTGTGAGCAAAATTATAAATGTTCTGTTTAATTTGTCATAACCACCAATCACAAGCCATATGAACCCACTGCCAGCACTTACAAATGTAAATAAAAGAGAGCAGTGTATTGCTGACTAATATCAGTGACGAGCATCAGATCTATTTTACCTCTGAAAAATCAGGTTCACTAAAAGATGTGAATATTTAATCTCTTGACAGCAAGATTATGTGTGTCATAATATGCACCACTATAACTGAAATGACATCTTTGTTATACTTGGTTACACTATCTGAAGATAACACCCACACACACAAAACCAAATATATGCAAATTTATCACCTGGTTTCTGGTTTCATGACTAAGCCAAAACTCAAATCAAGTTCATTCAGAAATATTGCAAACTGTGTGGGTTTAAATGGTCAGCAGGGAACCAAATGAAACCTGATGGGTTTTGAATCCAGCCTTTAAATTGAAATTCATGTGGTGTGAACTCATGATCACAATTAATGAAAATGTTTGGAATTACTGCCATTAGAAGCCAACTCTACAGAATCCCCTTCCTATCCTTGAGCAGCAGCAGAGTCAGTAGGAGGAATTCTCAGTGGATATCCTGACCAGGCACCCAAGGTTGTTGGGTTAATGCAAAAGGAGGTTACCCATGTTGTGGCTCTAGTGTGCATGTATCTATCAATCGATCTATTGATATTAATAATACTAGGCTGAGGAACTTTTGGGATAGTCTCTAATAAGGGGGATAAAGAAACAGGATGTGTATTGACATAATAAAAATTATGGACGAATTCCTGCAAAATGAAACTGTTGATTCACCATCAATTTGTCAGTTAATATATTCTTAATAAATGCAAACAATAGAAAGGCATTTTGAGGAGTTAGAGATCCAGAAATTTGAGTTTGAGTTGTATTTCATAAGGTGTCAGGAGAGATCATTGTTTTTTCTCCACTTGCCAAGTTTCCACAAATAGATGCTCAGTTTGAAACCTGTTAATTTAATATCATAATGGCAATGTTGAAACAATTTATTTCTTACTAGATTAGTATGCAAACCAAGAAAAGAATTTGGTGTATTTTTTGTAGGGTTTCCCCCCACACACACTTTTATGAGGCTGTTTTGAATTAAAATGTTCAGCCACCATAGTGATTCTAGAAACTTTTCTAAGCTTAAGCTTTCAATTGATTTCCACTTAGTCTACAGTAGAACCAAAGCAACAAAACGCTACTGAAATATTTTGTTTAGCCCTGTGATTAGAAAAACCAGTGGAGACGGAACAAAAGCTTATTTAACCACAAGCTGCATAATATAGGTCCAGAAAAAAAATGACAATACTTCAGTGAAGATAAAAGCTAATAGATAAAGGTCATCAGCTGCTTTTTAGATGTTGGCCATTGAAGCATGTGAGTCAAGAGGTAAAACTGTTCTTTGGAAAACATGAAAGAGCATTTTTATACAAAACAAGTGACTTTTTTCTGATTCTTAGTGGCCTCACCCTGTGTTTTCTTCTGAAACATAATATACAGCTTATTGATTGTTGGAAATATGATGATCCAGTTATGTCGGCAAAAGGAAATTGTTAATTCAACTGCAAAATTGTTGAATTTCAAGTTGCATGAAAAACAAGAAGAAAGATCTCATCATTTGTTTCCATCCTCTACCATTTCAATGTAAAGAAGAAAATTAGGACATTGTAATATCATGTGATGGGGCAGAGAAGTCCCATACTGGCAGTGAGGGCTTTAAGGATGCAGACAAGCTCTCCACTGCTAATGAAAGGGTTGGTGAAAGCCTGAGAATCCATATGGTCCTACCCCACTACCTCTGTAGCCAATGTGGAAAGGAGAGCTAAAAGAAAGAGAACCAGCCTAATTCACTGTTGATGAGGAAGGAGGGTAAGGCCTCTCCTAATGGAAGAGAAGCCTGGTTGCAGCCTTGAGATAGATTTTGCTTCTCAGCCAGATCTGACCTCCTAGAAAGGTTGACCAGACCCAATAGAGTGGAAGGGGTGAGGCACAAGGTCATTGGCAGAAGAACAGACTGATTAGAAGACCAGCCCTGAATGAAAGGGGGTGGGGCACCAAAGGTTTGTGGGTTGACCCTGTTTTGAATCAAGTTTATTGTATTTCTGATTACCTTTTAATATTTATGCCCTGAAAGTCGTAGGACTGAGGGGTACTCTGGCTAGCAAGCCAACGCACCACTACACTGGACCTTATCAAAATAGAGATATATACCAGCCCTGGTCCACAGTGGGATTAATTGTGTTTGGAGGGGCCACAAGAGGGTGCCACCCTGACAATGTGGCACATCATTTGAAGTTTGTATTTTGGTTGTTTTAAGGATCTCTTATGGCGGAGTGACTATAATGACAATAGTTTGGTGGCAGCACAATGTAGTAGGATACAGGAGACTTCATTTTGAGAACAATGTTCTAGCACCCTCTCCTAGAAGTAGCATGTTATTTTTTTTTCTCTTCAAAGGGTACAAAAAGCTGCATGATGTAAGATTCATCTCAGACAATCTGTGAAATGCTAATGGTATATTTATGAGAGCTGTATAGCTG
This sequence comes from Gopherus evgoodei, assembly GCF_007399415.2. Lineage (NCBI taxonomy): Eukaryota > Metazoa > Chordata > Testudines > Testudinidae > Gopherus > Gopherus evgoodei. Next base: position 78,262,480 of record NC_044326.1, read on the forward strand.
CCTTCCATAAAGAGAGAAAGAGCAGTGGCCACCAAAGAAGGAGAATAAGGTTGAATAAAAGGCTGAACAACTGAAAGATAGGTTTTAAAAATGCATGTTAGTAATTTATGGTCAGGGATTGGTAAAATGGTGCCCACCACAAAAGCATAGAAATATATTTATAATTTGTAGTTACACTGCATTTTCTTTACTTATATCATCTTTTGTAAATACTGAATATATGTGTTTTGCTAGCCATTCACAGCTTCTCTGGACTATTTGCGGAGGTTTCTGATTATATTAAGAACACTTCTTGTTCAAGGGGAAAAGTTTTGGATCTTGACCAGTATTACTATTGTAAATATTAACTGTTTAATAAGAAGCAATCCTAATGCATTACATAATGCATTTCTTGACCCAAAAAAGATATGCCTGGAACATGATAATTCTCTATTTTAATACAGTTTTCATATATGAGATTACCTATAATAATCATGCATTTTTTCCATCCTGAGCTTAAAAAAAATGCAAGAGTTGAGTATTGGGGTATGACTGAGTGATTAGTTTTTATTAAAAAATAGAATCTGAAGGGTATGTACCTTGTAGTGCCTTCCATCTGTAGTGCAGATGTGGTGGATCCTCCGTTATTGGAATCTTTATATCAGGACTAAATATCTTCCTTAACTTCTATTTGAGCTATAACATATTTTTATGGACTTTAATGCATAAATTATCGAGTCAGTGTCTTTGGCCTGTGTTATCCAGGAGGTTAGATTAGATGGTGATAATGTTCTGCTCTTAAAATCTGTGAAATCTGTATTTCACATCCAAGCTGCAGTTTCAAAAAGAAATGCAAAATCTTCTTCCCACTACATTTTATCAGGTTTGTTGTGGTATTTTCCAGCTAGTAAGTCAGTTTTTCTAAAGCTGAGGGATTTTTTTTCCTTTCTTCATTTTTTGTCTTGTATGACAAGTCTAGAAACCATATGTTTCATTTTGTATTAACCAGATTATTCGTATTCTGTATTGAATGTCTTAGAGGTCATGCATTTGTTAGTGCCATGTCCTCACATGTTGAAATAATTGGGGGAATGATTTTAATTTTCTTTTATCTCATGCTTCCACTTCCACCTTTTTATTGTTCAAATGCAGGAGTTACAGCTCAGTGCAGGAGTCCTTGAATACATTTGGATCACATGCTGTCCTTCCTTAAGAAAATCTTTAGAGAGGAAAACTAATTTTTTTTAAAAATCCCTCCAATTTGCTCTAGGGAGACAGCTTTTGAGTCTTGCAGTGAGACCCTGCATAACATTACATAGGGAAATTGAGCCCCAAAATGCTGCATGTACTGAAAGTTCATGCATAATCGTCTCCAGCCAAACTATCCTAGTGCATCTGCAAGGACACCCTGCTCATCCATGCTGCTCTCTGAATCCCTATTTGTGCCCTACCCTGCTGCAGATGTATAAAGGGCAGTTAAATGCTGGGGTGTTAACTACTATGTTTGTGTTTTCTTGGAAAGATTGAGTTACTAGGGGTGCATGACATGTAGAGTGTTTAGTTTTTTTTTCACCTCCCACCCCCTCCTTCATGCTGGTTTACCCTGCACGTGAGGCTACACTGCAGGTTGTTTGCAAAGAGGGGCTTCTAAGGAGTTAAAGGGAAGGGTAATGCTTTATTGGCTGTACTTCCTTCTCTTTATGGGTACCACCAGCTCTCACCTTCCTGTGCAGAAAAGGGGATGCTGGCTCTATAGCAGCAAGACTATGATTATCTAATTGAAAATTTTCTTTTAAGTAGAAAAAAAATCTAAATTCAACCTTTTTCTCTCCATTGTTTGAAGTAAATTAAATAAATTTAATATTAAATTAATGGAGATATCCTTTCTTCTAGAACTAGAAGGGACCTTGAAAGGTCACTGAGTCCAGCCCCCTGCCTTCACTAGCAAGACCAAGTACTGATTTTGCCCCAGATCCCTGAGTGATCCCCTCAAGGATTGTACTCACAACCCTGGGTTTAGCAGACCAATGCTCAAACCGCTAAGCATACCCCAATTTAAAAATCTATGTTTTATACCCTTTCAGTTGTTTATACACATACACTCTCTCTCTCTCTGCTCTTTTTATGTCAAGTTGGTTTCTTTCTTCACAAAGAGAATCAATCAATAAGACACCAAGCTAATTCCATCCCTACATGAATGCAGTTTATAGCAAAAGGACTAGATCTGCAAACTGTTAAACCCTTTTACACAAGGACAAAAGAAATATCATTTAGCAGAACAGCCAAATTGCTTACACATGAGTAGCCAAGTAAAAAGTATTGTACCTTACACTATCAGAGGCATATTAACTACCGTGTTTGTGATTGCCAATGTAATATCACACTGCAAGCCTAGCTCATTTTGTGCTGTAAGCATAGAGTCCGGTTCTGCCCTCCTCATTGTTGCTGGGTAGTAATTTACTCTGCAGATGGTATCCTGCTACTTTCAGTGACACTTAGGGACAGATCCTGAGCTGGTGTAAATTGTCATAACTCCACTGACGTCAATCTCTTTTTGAAATAGGAAGCCAACCTGACTTCAAAAGAGCAAATATAAAAATAAATAATTGAGCGAATATACAAATAGATTTTAAATTGCTGTGACTCAATTTTGGTTCCAGTGACTCTGTTACAATTTAAACCAACTGAGAAGGATCTGCCCCCTTATATAGAAATGTCATAATGTGAATAAAAGGTGGCAGAATCAGGACCACAATTATTATTAGCCATCTGTAGTGTATAACACATCAATGGGTCACATCTTGAAGATAATACAGTGTTGGGAGTTTGACGTTACTATACACACAAGGGGCAGTTAACAAAGGCACAACAATTAAACAGTTATAAAGCTAATAAACATTAATCCAGTAATATCTTTATAATGTATGCTCTCATATAGAAGAGTGAAGCTTTGATTCCAAAATTCAATAGTGCTGCATTTCACTATTGCTATTTCTAATTTACACTTATATAGAAAACTTCATCCATAGATCTGAAAGTGCTGAATGTGGATAAATGTTCTCCTCCTCTAGTGTGGATGGGGAAATTGAAAGACAGTGTGTTTAAGTACTATGGCTAAGGTCATACAGAAAGTCAGTACTACTAAGAGAGACAGTTTGTGAAACGCAATGTGGAGGCAGGCAAAAAGATAATAGGAAAAATACAACTGACATGTTTTCCGAGCCTCTGAATCATGAAATTAGCAAAAAGTGTAATGGCATTCTCCAGGGGCTTATAAAACCTTGTGCTCTCTCTTTCTTAATAACAAAATAATAATAATATATGGAGAAATACCTATCTCATAGAACTGGAAGGGACCCTGAAAGGTCACTGAGTCCAGCCCCCTGCTTTCACTGGCAGGACCAAGACCTGATTTTGCCCCAGATCCCTAAGTGGGATTGAGAGTCCGGTGGCACCTTATAGACTAACAAATGTATTGGATCTTAAGCTTTTGTGGGTGAATACCCACTTTGTCAGATGCATGTACATGTGTCTGACAAAGTGGGTATTCACCCACAAAAGCTTATACTATAAGGTGCCACAGGACTCTTTGTCACTTTTTACAGATCCAGAGTAACATGGCTACCTGTCTGATACTTGACCTCAAGGATTTAACTCACAACCCTGGGTTTAATAGGCCAATGCTCAAACCACTGAGTTATCCCTCCCCTGCATGTTCTGTTCCTTTTCCTTAAAATTTGTATGTATTTGTGAGGACAATTATTTTTCAAAGTGTCTGTGTGTTTGATTAGTTTCTTCCACTGCAGCTTGTTCTTTAAATATTTAGAAATATATAGTTATATTGTATATATATGTATATATATACATTCTATCCCCCCAAATGGAAGAGGTAGCAGAATTTATATAATAAATTTTTCTCTACCTCATGTCTAAAATCCAGACACAAAAAACAAGAATTTCAAATATGGCTAATGATGTCATGCAAATGTAACTCACAATTCATGTGTGTTTGTCCCACAAAGCGCTGGTCTACGCTGGGGGGCAAAGGGGAGTTGATCTAAGTTACGCAACTTCAGCTACGTGAATAGCTCTGCCTGCATGTCTCGCGGCACTGCAGTACTCTGCCTGTCAACTCTGCCTGCGCCTCTCGTGGCGCTGGAGTACAGGAGTCAACAGGAGAGCACTTGGGTCGATTTATCACATCTAGACTAGACGCAATAATTTGATCCTTGCTGGATTGATCGCAGCCCGCCTATCAATGGCAAACATACCATTAACTTTGAAGGATCAGGTCTCATGTTACAGAAGTATAGAAGTAAGAATGATTTTTAAGTGCCTCTTATAAATATGTTCTTAAACGTGTTTGTCTCTCATCACTTTTTTCTAAAATGAATAATTCTTCAAATGTCATTATTTTCACTAAAAACAGAAGATGAAAATTATCTTCAGATATAATCTTATCTATATTTCTATGAACATAAACTTGAGATTTGTTGTTAGTAATGGAATATTAAACACACTCTTATTAATAAAAGAGTAGAAATGTTAATTGCAAAAAAACATCAACAAGAAGCATGGATAAGTCATTGTTTTTCCCATTTTGAAGTACAATAGTTTGATATGAAACTTTTTGGTAAATTCTATGTATTTTGTATATATAAGTTCTTTAGTTTATGAGCCAGAAAATATAGCATCATAATTATTTCAGAGACTGATATACCATTTCACGTTTTTTTTTCTTGTTCATTTGTCTCTTCTGTTCTTTCTCTCTCTTACATGCTGCAGTTGCAAACATATTGTGGCGAGAGGAAGGTACTAACACATTATTTTTTCTATACTATGATATTTTTTTCTTTTGTGCCTATTACATTACTTGTTAGCAGTCAGTAGTTCTAGTAATTTGCAGGGTTGGGGTTTTTTTTTGTAAAATATCATGGTATTTTAATGCCTTTATGTAAATATGCCATTGTCAACTGATTTTCTTTATTTTGAGTCAAATGAATTATTTACAACAACTTTTTTATTGTTTGTATTTGACCTACATTTGTGTAAAATTAAGGGTTAAATGCATAGGAGCAAGGAAACTCAGAGTTAGAGTTGAAAATCCAGGCTGTTGCTTTGCTCTTAACTTGTCCCTTTGATGTTATAAATCTTTCAGCCATTCAGCCTATCTGTAGTTAGAATTTTGACCACATGGTGTGAATCATTTGTCAAGAGTATCATCTTGTGCAGTTTCCAGAATAATAGAGAATTCTGATTGGTTAATTAATTAATGAGACAAAGCAGTTTCTTCTTGATATAAAAGATGTGACTCCAGGGGGAAATTTCATGACCTATTGGAAACTTCTCTGTGGGATACATTTTATGACATAAGCAGTATCAGATGTTTGTGCAGTTTAGAACACTGTTGTCATCTAAGGTTTACTTCCAATGATAGGTATTTTGCTGGATCTGAGTTCTGTGCTTTAATATGACTTATCAGAGCAATATCTAGACACAAGCGAAAATGTTGAAGCAGAAGTGTTAATATGACCCCTTATTCTTAACTCTGACTAGTGCTATATTCACTTAAAGTTATAGGGAAACTTTTAAATATTTCCATAAATGTGAAGTTTGTTTTTTTTTCCAATTACTTTCAATGAAAGACTCATGGTAGCTGAATTTCTCACAGATTTTGCTCTGTACTAGAGTGCTCTTTTGCCACAGTAGGTGTTGATGGGTGGCAATCAAATACATTTTTTGTGATTGAATTTTCTGTTCCAAAGAAATCAAAGTTCAAAATATAACATTTGACTTGGAACTGGCCTAATTACAAAATGAAATTTAGCACATATTCTTTATATTACCAAAGTGCTTTACAGATATTAACTAGTTCTTTCAACATCCGTTTTACGGGGTCCAGAGCCTCAGCTGATATAAACCTGCCAATTCAGTGACCTCAGTGGAGCTAAGCCAAAGTACACCACGTGGGAATCAGGCCCAGAGAGTTCAAGTGAATTTTCCAAGACCACACTGAGAGTCACACACTAGGGCTCTTGATTCAGTTGGTGGGGACTGAGAATCTAATGTGTTTCACCCTTGAAGCTTATTTTGCAATTTTATCAAAGGCTTCTCTCATTTCCTGTCTTGTATAGAACTGAGTACATTATTGGCCCTTTTTTGTCTTCTGAATATAAGCTGAGTGTAAACTTTTCAAGCCTGATCCTCTGTCCATCTTCTGTGATTGCAGAGTACCTACCACATTTTTATTGCTTCTGTAACAATAGTTGTTAATAATAAAAAGAATGTACCAGTGTGTAGACTGAAGAGAACAGAGTAAACATGTCCTAGACCCTTTTATGGCCTGCTATTAGTGGAGCGGGGACTGTACCCAAACTGTCACAGGCCAATGGCAGTTCTCTTATTCTCAGGTCAGTCCCTGTGCCTTTAACAAGAATTGGGGTTGGCAAGAAGGTGGTGACAGCAGACATCCAATAAAGGCAACACCAGGAGGAAGTATGCCTTTGCTCCCTTTCTGCACTGTTGCAAGACTCCCATGATACTTACCTTTCCTTTAAGTCTGATATTTACTTATTGCTGTACCTTGATGGAGTTGAGTACTGACAGTCCAGTTAATACAAGCTCTCACAGTTGTAGCATGGATGCGTCTGGACTTTGAAGCAATTATGTGGTAAGATCCCAGACAACTGGAGAAGGGCAGGCATAGTATCTACGTTTAAAAAGGGGAACAAAGAGGACCTGGGGAATTATAGAATTATAGAATCAGCCTATTATAGGCTAACTTCAATACCTGGAAAGATAGTGGACCAGATTATTAAGCAATCATTTTGTATCCTCCTAGAGGGTGGTTACATAGGGTTATAAGGAATAGCCAACTTGGATTTGTCAAGCCCAAGTCATTCCAGACCAACCTAATTTATTTTTTTTACAGGGTTAGAGCCTAGTGGAGATGGGGGGAGCAGTAGATGTGATCTTAATTTTAGTAAGGTTTTTCACTTGGTCCCCCATAACAACTGGTTGAAAGGCTGTATTTAGAGTAGTTATCATGGTTCACTGTCAAACTGGGAGAATGTGTCTAATTCCACATGGGTGTGTCCAGGGTCCAGTACAATTCAATATTTTCATTAATGACTTGGATAAAGGAGTGCAGAGTATACTAACAAAATTTGTGGGATGAAAAGAATTTGGGAGTGGTTGCAAGCATTTTGGAGGACAGGAATAGAATTCAAAATTACTTTGACAAATTAGAAAATGAAAATGAAGTTCCATGAAGACTTAGGAAAAAAAAAATCAAATGCACAACTACAGAAAGGGGAATAGCTGTCTAGGCAGTAGTGCTGTTGTAAAGAATCTGGGGTCATAGTGGATCACAAATTGAATGTGAGCCAGCAATGTGATGCAATTGTGAAAAAGGCTAATATACTTCATGGAGGAGAAGTGTTGTATGTAAGACACAGGGGGTCTATTTGGCACTGGTGAAGCCTCAATGGGAGTACTGTGTCCAGTTCTGAATCCACACTTTAGAAGAGATGTAGATAAACTGGAGAGAGTACAGAGTTCAGAGAGAAAAAAAATTTAGAAAACCTAACTTTGGAGGCAAGGTAAAACTGGGCATATTTAGCCTTGAGAAAAGAAAACCGGGGAAGGCACCTAATAACAGTCTTCTACTACATTTATTAAAAGGACAGCGATCAGTTGTTCTCCATGTTCACTAAAAGTAGAACAAGAAGTAATACTGTTAACCTGCATCAGGGAGATTTAGGTTAGATATTAGGAAAAACTTTCGAACTATAAATATAGTTAAGCACTGGAATAAGCTTCCAAGGGATGTTGTTGAATCCCTGAAACTGGAGATTTTTAAAAACAAGTTAATCTGTCAGGAATGGTCTCGGTATACTTGGTCCTATCTCAGCACAGGGTGCTGGACTAGATGACTTCTCACGGTCCTGTCCAGATCTACATTTCTATGATTGTACAGTGGATAAACATTTGTGTTTGTTCAAATTAGCATTAAAGTAGGCCCCCTCTTCTTCCACCATGATTTCCAGTAAAATGTAATAGAGAATATCTTTTTTACAATACTGAAAGAAATGTGATATAATATATAATAATGAATAATTAAAAATCAGGACATTTCTGTTAATGTTTTATAGAAATTATTTGAACTCATCCCTCAGAAAAGGAAAAGTGAAAAATATGTGGAATTTATTTTTATTTGATCCCAATGGAAAAAAAATTACATGATCATTTTCATTAATGAAGTTGTTTTTCTTCCCTTGGTATCCCGCTGTTAATTGATTTATCTCGCTAGACTGACCTCGCACTTGGTAAAGCTACCCCCACCCTTTCATGTATTTATACCTGCTCCTGTATTTTTCACTTCATGCATGTGATGAAATGGGCTCAAGCCCACAAAAGCTTATGCCCAAATAAATTTGTTAGTCTCTAAGGTGCCTGAAGAACTCCTTGTTATTTCCAAGTCTGTGTTCATGAAGCCCACTGGCTTACTCCTGGTGGGAAAAACCCAATGTGAAATCCTGAATAATGTCAAGGTGGTTTTTTGTTTGTTTGTTTTAGCTAAACAATAAAAGATCCCATAGGATTAGCTTTATTAACATCATGCACATTAATAAATTGATCTCATGCCAGTGATATGGCACAGTGATATGGTGAGGGCTTGTATTCAAAAGGAGAACATGGTTGTGTGTTTTTTGTTGTTTTTTTTTAGGGTCTAATTTTGTTCATTTGGATGTGTTTTTGTTCCTAAGGTCTGGGAATTGGGAACATGTTCTATGTGTTTTATGAAGATGGAATCAAAGTGATACAACCCATAGAATGTGAATTTCAGAGACATATTAAGCCCAGTGAAAAACTCCTCGGGTTTCAGGCAAGTAATTTATAAATTTATTTATAGGGTTTTTTTTCCTCAATGATTCTTTTCTTTTAAAAGAAAAATGCCAATTTAATGCTGGTCAAATGTGCCAGGATGATGACCATGGAAAGTGAAATTTTCTACATGTCTACTGGAGCAGGTAATTGTTACAAACCAATGTGCCTCAATGCTGAACTGTTTGTATTGTTCTCCATTTTATTTTATTTGTCTAAATTAGATTGTTAGCTCTATAGATCAGAGACCTCTGCTGGTGTAAATTGTCATAGTCAATGGAGACAGTTAACATCAGAAGAGAATCTCTTACTGTGGAGTTGGTGTAAGCAGTTGCATCTCTCTGCAATGAATGGTGTTGTACCCAGTTTCATCCATTTCTCTGTGTTCAATTTTTGTGTGTGTTTGAAAAGCACTCTGTAAACAATAGTTTAGTCTCCATGTCCACTCATTCTCTTATTGACTGGGGTGATGGGCACTTTTGATAGGAGCACTTGTGTGCTCCTATCTAAATTAACTCATTTTGTATATTCCATTATAAAGCCTTCAAACAGTAATAACTTTCTCACTGCACATCTGGACTGGATTTGACTGATGGAGCTTTAGATGAAAAACTCAGTCTAACAATCCATGAGCAATCCCCCATGCAATGTTTTCCAATTACCAAAAGTACATTTAAGTGAAATAAATAAAAAAAAAAGAGGCAGAACTATCCCTATGGAATTTGCCTCTTCAGCTGTCATTAGAGAAGTCATATTATGCAATACACAACAGCAAGATATATTTTTACTGTGGATAATTATACTTTCGGCAGCTAATCATGCCTTGATTTGTGCTGCTTAAGTTAAATTAGGTTGACAGCCAAAAATAAGCCCAAGACCTTTCTTCATGGATGGTTAATTCAAAAGCTGATTATTTAAGAAATCTCTGAAAATGTTATTGGGTTAAAGTGAAAATGAGAATAGTCTATTTTAAATGTGTCCTGTGCTTTGTTTAAGAATTTAATGATCTTCAAAATGATTAATAATCTGGATAAGTAAGTTTAATGAAAAAAATCTTATTTCTTTTTTGTAGCTTTCCATTTTCAAAATAACATTCTAATTAAGCCAAGGAAATGTTAGAGAGTGACTCTTTTCTTTCAATAAGGAACAAACTTGGTGTCTCTGTAGAATGTATCTTGGTTTATGTATAAAATTATAAGATAGCACAGGGTTACATATTTTAAAAGGAGAGGGCAGTAGATTTTGCCCTTGAATGTTTGGGTCACCTCCATTAATGTCAATGATAGTGCTTCACATACATCAGAAGACTGACTTTTTCTTCCCTTGAATAGGCAGGTTAATGGGGACTTTTACTTGCAGAAAGAAACATGAGAGTATTCAGACAGCTACCTTGGTGTGTGTGTTTTGGTTTGTTTTTATTGTTGTTTGTTTTTGTTTTTACAAATACTTGTTAAACTACTCTTCTCTTCCCTGTCCAAGAAAAAGGGTTTGATTTTCAGTGAAAGATTCTGGAGTGTAATAGGACAAATAGAAGTCCATTGAGATTATTTTCTTCCTAGAAGAAGGATTGAAACATGGATATAACAGAATTCTCTATATACACTCTTAATATCAAGACAGCAGCAGTGTGCTACTCTAAATAAGTCATTGAGCAGGAACTTTAGATATACTCTGCAAAGGAGTCAGTTGTTATCTTTCCCATACCTCTTTGGAAAAAGCTCTGGGTTTGCTCTAAATAAAAATTCAATTTTGGTGTAGTGTCAGATTTCATCAACTTTCAGCTTGTGCTCATTGACTGGTAAGGATTCATGTCATGCATTCTCAGTTATTCTTTCTTCCCGCTTCCTTCGCCAGAGAGCTTTACTGGGTAGGAGTTTAGTTATATCTACTTTTATAGCTATGCATATATTTTTGCCCTACCATGGATAAATTTCCATTATTTAATTCTTTGATATGTCTACAAGTAACCATGCTGTGTTTTTTTACAAAGCCTTCTAAATATGAGCCCTTCAGTGGAAGCATATGCACAGCTCCTTGAATTAATCTTTTTTTAATACCTTTCTGAGGTAATGCTCCAACACTCCTTAAACTCATATTTAGGGCTCTTTGGTAGCTGTGACCACTCTGTTCAGTAAATTAGATGTCTACATTTTAATGAGGGAAAATGTAGGTTCCCACCAAGTGTATACTAAGATTTTATTGGCACTCATTCTGTTGAGCCTCAATCCAGCAAAGCATTTATACAGGTGCTTAACATTTATGGGACTATTCACATCAATGGGACTACTCACATCTTCAAAGTTAGGTATGTGCTTAAGTACTTTGCTGGATTGAAGCCTTATTTGGTTGCTTGCATCCATATTTGGATCAGTGGCATCCCAAACTTGCTCTGTTTTTTTTCTTTCCAGCCTACACTCCCTTCAGAAGTTTCTGAATGTATTGATTCCTTTCATTACATTTGTGCCAGAGGAAAGAGAATCTCTCTTTTTCTCAGAGTAATAATGAAGTACTTAAAATATTTCGTAGATGGCTTTGGTTTCATTGGCCTTGAAAATTTCATACTGATGATTGTGTTTTTGTTTGCTATGATAAAGTCCTAGAAGCCCTAAATTCTACAGTTGTGCAGGGGATCTTTGCCCTGCAGAGTGAAAATCATTCACACTTAAAGTAAAACTCTTAAAACAAATAAAAATCCCAGATCCTCTCCCTTCCCCTGAGGCTGGTGAAAACTCGGGCTCACTGAAGTCAATAGCAAAAACTCCCATTAACTTCAGTGAAGCCAAGATTTCAACCCTTGTCTGTCCTTTACACAGTTAAACCAGTTCATGACAGCATTTAAGCACATAAAGTTAAGATGGGACCAAATTCTTTAAAACTATTTTTTATCCTGAAATTGTGTTGTAATTGTTGTTGTTAAATTACAGTTTTAATGTTTTAAACCAGGATCCTGTCCTTCTAAAATGAGTGCACATAATAACAACATATACAGTATCTTGTACAACCTGATACCGTACAATAGCTAACACCAGCCAATTTTTCTGGGGGCAGTATACACATTCCTCTAGTTTTTCCAGGTTGTTGGTCTATCTCAGCTGTATTACACTAGCAAACAAAGGAATACATTATGAAAGGGAAGCTAGATTTCACTGTATACTTTGAAAAAGCCCCGACTGGTTCAATGTGCACAAAGGCAGTTGTACCCTTTGTGAGATGGGTGGGGTACTCACCCTGAATTTCGGACTGGAATCTTGTCCAACGCTTTTTATGGAAGATTATTTGTGTTGAAAAACTTAAACCTTAACCAGTAGAAGGAGGGTTTTTTAAGATTATTAATTACAATTATGTAGTAAGAGTTCATCAGATTATCAAATCAGTGTTTAAACAGCCCATGAGATACAATTAGCTGCACTACGCCTTTAAGTGGGTGCGAAGGCTGTTGTCCAGCTTGCCGAAGGGAATAACAATTTACGGGCTGGAGGGGGGGAGTAGGGGCACAGAAGCCAAAGGCAGAGTGAGTCAATGTGGCGATGCTGACTCATCCCCAGGGACTGGAAGGGCTGAGGAGTTAGAAATGGGCAAACCCAGCAGAACAAGCCCCTGGACTAGACAGAGCAGCACCTGTCCTCCCCATCCTTGGAGGTAGCAAAATACCAGGGTTGGTCAGGACTCAGGACCTGCTGTGGGCATCACACTAGTTGCCCCTTCCTAGGGAAGGAATTTTTCCCTTACCAACAAATTGGTCAAGGGGGAGTGTTCTTTTGTTGTTTTTGTTTTTTTACCTTCCCCATAGTAGTTTCAGGGGGGCTTTGTTATGGTGAGTTAGGCTATGGTGTTGCAACTCATGATGCAAGTTGTGGAGCAGGTGTCCAGTGCAGGTACTCTGTAGGGAAGGGATACATTGTCCAGATAAATGGCTTGGTAAAGGACTTTCAAAGGAGGTGTTTTTTAAAGGAGTGGAAGGGGGTTGGGGAGTTCTGGGCTCCTATGATTGCTACGGCAGGGAGTCACCCCTTTTCTTATAACCCACCTTAATCCTCATTTTTTCAGGAGAGGGCTTGGTAAAATCCCAACTATGGGTGGGCTGGGGTACCTGGATGGAAAAAGATGGAGGCTGGTGAAAGCCCCCCATATAGATATGGAATGAACATATAGTTACCTGTACCATATACTTTTAATTGCTGGATATTGCCATACATCTAATAATAAAGTTGTGGCCTGATTAAAACCATATTAAGTGTCTTCTGTCCTCTTTTTGGTGTAGCTGGACGATGGAATTATTGTATTGACTTCAGTGGCTTTGAATTAAAGTAAAATTTGTCCACAGACAAATGTTTTCTCTTTATAATGTATTGTTCCCCCAACTTCTTCAAACATTTTTATAGTACTCCCAAGGAATTATTTTCCACCATCTCTTGGTTTGATTTAGGATGAGTCATTTTCTGATTAGGGAAATGTGGTGAAAAGAATTAAATAAACTAACTTTTCCCATTGCCTTTTGTCAGATGTTTGCTTGTTTTGTACAAAGGCTAAATTAGAAAAAAGCTAAACTGCTTATGTTTTAATTAAAAAGAGAAAATAGTATACATTTATACCTATACTTTAAGGGAAAATTATTTTATCCAATTACCCGACTGCTAGGGAAAATAATATGGAATCTTAATAGCAGAGAGTATAGTTTTAAAGAGAACTCCAAATTCAGCCTCCTCACAAATTTTTTTTACCTCTTTAAAAGGCAAAATTTCAGCTCCATTTATCCGAAATAATTATGGAACCTCTAGAATGCCAGATAAATGGGAGACTGAGTAAGTGGGGAAGCAAGTGGGAAACTGATTCCTGTGGGGATTGTATTTTTAGATAAGAGAGTTTGGGGATTGTAGTGTTTTTATACTACTGATTTGAAACTTTCAATATATTTTTGTAAAGGATGTTTTGAGGAGAGCAAGGGTCAGCAAACCTATTGTGGAATTCAAAAAAGAAATAAATCATAAAGCCACTATAGTGACTCCTTGGTTGTATTTGCATTGGGGAGGTTAATTATAAACTTTAATTTGTCCACCTTTTAAATTTATTATTTGAGACAGCATTTGTTTTGCATTTTGTGTGTGTGACACAGAATAGGAGAGAAAAAATTCTGAATATTCCATATCTCCATTTTAGTTTAACATAATTGCTAATTTAAAAAATATTAGCACTTGAAATGGGTCACAGGTCTCATGATATTTTACTTCATTTTCACGTAGAGATTCATTTTTAAATTCTCAAATAGCTTTCTTTATGCACTCACACATAGGATACTCTGTGAAGTCATAGAGAAGAAAAACAAATAATGTAATTGAATGGATCCCCATCACAGGAACCAGGATTCAAAATACACACCTGAAATCACTAGTGTGTAGATAGGGACACTTCAGTGAATATTCTGGGCCTCAATTCAGAAAAGCACTTAAGCAGGTGCTTAAATTTAAGCATGTGCATGAGCGGTTTCCTCTGCTTCCTACCAGCTTCTCCCTGACTTGCTCCATTCCTTCTCCAAACTCCTTCATATAAACCTCATATGAAACCCTGGCCAGTCTCGTTCCATGAATATGTAGACACTTTTGCTTGTAAACTCCAGTTTTTATCTTGAACGTTGTTATCATTGAATGTTGAAGCAGCACGGGTCGACAGATGTGCTGACTGCCGCTTCCTGCATTGGCCTGGAACGGCGACCATGGCCAGTGGGAGATGTGATCGGCCGAACCTGTGAATGCTGTGGGTAAACAAACCATCCCAGCCCACCAGCAGATTTTCCTGATGCGTTGCATGCCAAAGATTGCCGATCCCTGAACTAGCACAATTATATAGCCAGTGCCAAGGGAATTTTATTCAGCATTCATGTTCCAACAAGGGCATGTTGTTTTATGTACTATCTCGTGATACTGAATGCAGGCCCTCTTCCCTATCAATGTGATTTCTTCAGCATCCCCCACTCCTTGAGATTTAAGAACCATAGAGAAACTAGTGGTTGTTAGTGACTTTCTACACAAGTAGGTCTGTCTCTTGGGATTGGAAATGTATTTATGTCTCACTTTGACATGTGAAGATCCTGTCTGTGTCTATCTGAAGAACAATGATCAAAAATACTGATGCTATCGAAAATTTAGCTTTAAAGTATATTTCATGTTATGATAAACATACTGTTTAGTACCAGTTCTATTGGTATGGCGTAGTATTTTTTTCCCTTTACTTTTTTCAAAGGAGTCAAAGGAAACAAAATTCTTATTTAGAGCTCATTCATTCTTGCTGCTTATTTCCCATTTGAAATCATCATCCCCTGACACATTATAATCATTTCTACAGCAACCAGTTATGATATATCCAACAGAGGACTGTAGATAAGGAATAAGCAGCAGGTGAATTTGTAAGGAGACAAAAATGTTGCTTTGATCAAACTGTCCCAAGTAGTAAAAGTTGGAGAAATAAAAGTATGTGGGGGGGGAAGCTTGACATACATTTCTAAACAGTATTTTTCAAGTTCTTCCTAAGGCTTCAAATTCAATGGAAATTTTTGCTGTAAACTTCAATGGGCTCAGGATTTCACCCATGAGACTTTGAAAAAAA
The DNA here is from genome assembly GCF_007399415.2 of Gopherus evgoodei. Classification (NCBI taxonomy): domain Eukaryota; kingdom Metazoa; phylum Chordata; order Testudines; family Testudinidae; genus Gopherus; species Gopherus evgoodei. The sequence goes on from NC_044326.1 coordinate 78,277,945, forward strand.
CTCTAACTTAAAGGTGTTTGTCCGCATTGTTTTTGACACTAAGATGATAAGCTCCTGGAATAGTCTATACCTTAACCTTTTTTTTTTTAAATTCCTTGGATGAAATGCAATATCCCTTGTATTTGATCCAGGAGGAAGCATGATACAAACAGTAATTGTGACCAGTCTTTGCATTACTTGACTTTATTATTTTGATTTTCATTTCTCTCTCTTATTTGTTTCTTTTGCATTACAGGATGAAGTTTGTCCCAAAGCTGAAAGAGATACTGTTCAGAGGTGTGTGTGGGCATCTGCTGTTAATATCAAAGACAAGTTCATTTACGTAACTCAGCCTACTTTGGACAGAGTGCTTATTGTTGATGTACAGTCCCAAAAAGTTGTGCAGGTACTTATTTCTAACTTTACAATTAATGACAAGTCTGGATGGAACATCTCCAGCTCTGCTTCTCTATATGCTTTTCCGGGACATATTTAACCTGACAATTACATCTTATGTCTGAAAACAATTCAACATATTGTTATTACAGTTCACACCAAACATTACTTACACTGAAAGTAATTAATGAACCCCCCCCACCCCCAATTTGTTTACTTTGTGTATTTGACAGCAGTTTGTGTTTAGGCACTTTCACCTTTCCGCTGAATATAGAGAGTTAGCCAGGGAGAAACTAACTGAAAAGACCTTTAGAAATATAAAGATGACATTAAAAATATTTTAATATACCATTTAAAGGGTGCTCCATCAAAAAATGATTTTTTTAATTTGTCAATTAAAAAAATAATATCCATTTTAGAAGTTGTTATAGTCCCTATATACAGATATTCAAGATGCTATGTGTTAGGTTCTATGCTGTGCTTCTTAAACACGGTGTAACCCACACACCTCCTAGTGTGAAGTTCTTTCCCAGCTAGTGGCACGGAGACCACTTAGAGAGCAATTAATGAGCCTGCTTTACAGCCTTAACTAACAGGCTTTTAGTTCCTGTGGTAGATGCTGATGCACTAAGCTCTAGAGGTCACCTGGCTTCCAACGATGAGGTCTGTCAGTGTTACAAGTGGGGGCTCATCCAGGATTTCAAATGAGAAGTCTCTGAAGCTTGGGTCACGCTTCTTCATCTAGGGGAAGTATGTAACCCACACACCTCCTGGGTGTGATGTTCTGTCCCACTTAGAGAGCAATTAATGAGTCTGGTCTACAGCCTTACCTAACTGCCCGTTGGCTTTTAGTTCATGCAGTAGAGGCTCATGCTTTAAGTTCCAGAGGTCCTTGGTTTGATCTCGCCCGCCGACGACCATGGTCTGTTGGCATTGCAAGAGCACAAAATTCCACAGCTCGGAGAATGAAGCTCAAGGTGACTTTAAGCCATCTTTCTGTCCTCTCATTTCTTGGCTGCTAGAGAGGTAGGGAGGCCCCCAACATGACTTCGACAACCCTGAGGGGCTTCTTAAGTTATGGCAAACTGTGATCAAGAGCTCCTCAGGCTCTTTTGTGCTTCCACAGAAAGATCCTAGCAGAGGTGAGAATCCCTCCCAATTGCTCCAGGGTGTGCAGTTTTGATTTGTTAACAAAGCCATGTAAAATCTTACTATAGCCTCAGTTCTGGTGACATTACTCACATGCACAGTCATACTGATGTCAATAACCCAGTAGTCATTATTCATGTGAGTCCTCCCATTTAAGTCAATCAAGATGAGGATTCATATGAGTAAGGACTACAAGACTGAGCACTGTGGTCCTGATCTTGCTCCATTTGAACTCTGTGGAAACTTTTATCATTAATGTTACTGGCAGCAGGATCAGGCCCTCTATCACCAGCTACATGGGATGCTCAAATATAAAAATGTGCATGGAGAATAATAGAATAAGCTTTACAATGTCTAAAAATGTATCTCCAAAATATGAAGAGGTTACTTGTTGTAAACTCTCATGTGTTTACAGTTCATAATAAGACAGATCAAATTTACAATAGGCACAGTTGCAATAGAACTCCTTTTCCTCTTAGTTCAATTTGTTTAATACCTCCACAAAAGCATTATCCAAAGATTATATACAGTGGAATATATTATACTATACAGTCTTTCTGACTGTTGGCATCTGACCAAGAAAATTAGCTTTACTTTGTTTCCAGCTGGAACACAGGTCAACCAATTACAGGCATTCAGTTCGGAACTGTCAACAGTCTTTTGCCAGCAAAGAAGTTTTCTAATTACTGTCCATTTCAGAACATGTAGAATCATCTCTGAACTTATTTTAAAAGTAGAGCTCTGCACTTTCTAAAATGAATTTAACTCTGTTGCAAGCATCTATGAATCCAGTTCATGAATAAGCCTAATAACTTCTTAACAATTCATCTGTCATCCTCAGAAAAAAGGCAATTATTTCAGTGTGAGGGTTTCTTATACCACAGTGCATGTTCTCATTCAAATTGCAATCACACAGTGTTTATAATGTCTACAAGATTCTTTGTGTAAATGATGTAATGTTCATATATAACACATGCTTTTTAACAATAATATACATTTTATTTTTAATAGCACTTTAGGATTCTAACAAAAATATGCAAATACAACCAAAGTTTTTAACTTAAGGTATAAATCATTCCATTTACTTTTATTTAAAATTATCTTTCTGTCATCATAAAATTCAATGGAATACATCGTTAAACTACCCTAAATTAAAAACAACAACAAAGGCCTTTTTCAGGAGCCCATTCTGTGTTGCTCTGCAAGAGTTTCCAGTGCTGTGGGAGGAAGAGGATTGTGGATGGGGAACAGAGCAACTCTGGTCTGCACCAGTGACTAAGACATCGCCTTAATATAGGAAGCACAAGCCACCTCCCACCAGTCCAGACTGACCCTGCTGCCAGTGCAAGGATGACTTCCCCAGAAAATCTAAGTTTTTGCCCAAGAAAAATTTGAATATCAAGGAAAATTCCTATTATGAAACTGAGAGATATTTGTATCAAGTAAAATATCAAATGATAATACTGCTGGACAATAACTTGGGGAACTACAGAGGTGACGTTTGTCCAGGAATATAAGCCTCAGTCTTAATGGTACAAGGCGACTTATATTAGTGAAAGAAATGCATTTTCCCCCAATAAACTTGAAAATACTTAATTCAGACAAATATAAATAAAAGATCATCCTCAAAGGTGTTATAGGAAGTCAGATAATAGGGCTAAGAATATCTGTTGGACTAGAGAAATTAACTGAAAAGCAGCCTGTCTCTCTATTTAAGTGATTGGATAGAGCTTCCTCTGAGCTCAACTGGCTTTCCAGCACATGGGATATGCTTACGCAATCACTGCAAAAATACCATGGGACTTGCCTCATATGAGTGGTTGCTGTTAACCATGCACATACTTAAAATATATAGCTTGACAGCAGCCTGAAAAATCTGCAAGTGTTTAAGTAGAGGAGAAAAAAAGTCCATAAGAAGTTTCTACACATAGTACAAGAAATACTTTGCTCAGCATTGCTGGTATTACCACAGAAACAGTCCTATTCTCCTTATCTTTTAATAAGACATCTGCTTTCACCTCCCCACCCTTTTTCCCCCTAAGCACTAGTAATTTTTTTTTTCTCTTTAAGTTAGGTCTGTAAATATATACTTTAAAATGAAGTGAAAGGGGAGCGTAACTTCTTACTCATGTCAGTTGTTCAAAAAGTATTTATTTCTGTTGTTCATATGAGTACAATTTCCTAGCACAGGAAATTGCAAAAAGTCAAAGTTTCTTGGAAAATATAATAGTAAGCTGTTTGTTCAGCTGCTTCTTAATAGATTGCCTCCTTTGTAAGTAACTAAGGTAAAATCTAAAAAACCTGTCTCCTCTGTATATAAATAAGGTCATACCTCCTAAAATAGAGTCCACCTGGATCAGTGGGTTAAAGACTTGATTGGATCTGCTGGGAAGGGAACAGACTCTGAGACTAAAGTAAGGAAGTATTATTTATTCTTTCTCATAACACAAGAAGTTGGAATCACCAAATGAAATTAATAGGCAGCAGGTTTAAAACAAACAAAAGGAAGTATTTTTTCATACAATGCACAGACAACATGTGGAACACCTTGCCAGAGGGTGTTGTGAAGGCTAAGACTATAAGAGAGTTAAAAAAAGAACTAGATAAGTTCATGGAGGATAGGCCCATCAATGGCTATTAGCTAGGATGGGCAGAGATAGTATCCCTAGTCTTTGTTTGCCAGAAGCTGGGAATGGGTGAGAGGGAGTGGATCATTTGATGATTACTTGTTCTGTTCATTCCCTTTGGGGCACCTAGCATTGGCCACTGTCGGAAGACAGGATACTGAGCTGGATGGACCTTTGGTCTGACCCAGTATGGCCATTCTTATGTTCTTATATCTGCTTTGCAAAACTGAGTTTTCAGACGTGCAAAAAAAAAGTGTTCTCGTCAGGATCAAAAGTGGAGAAAACAGAGAGAGACATGGATTCAGTAATGAAGAAATCTATCAAGTTTCTAAAGTGAAGAAACTCTAAGTGACAAAAATCAATTTTTCATGTTTTGGGCAAATTTTTAGGCTGCAGAGTTCCTATCTAAATTTTATCTCTTATTTTGCTTCATTCATTTATTGGCCTTTTAATTTCTGTTGTGATTTTGTTGGCTCAACTTTTTCTAGCTGGCATTATTTATTTATTTGATAAAAATCACAGTAAAGGAAAAAATGTAGAGGTACATATGAGAGAATTTGGTTATAAGATGATGTATTTTTTAGGGATATATATATATATATATAGTGAATATGAGATGACCGATCCTATGTTGAATGTTCTGAGTTACAAATGATTATTGCAAACAAGCACATGCTTATCTTTAAGCATGAATGATCCCTTGACTTTAGTTGGACTAGTCAGATGCATAAAATTAAATATCTGCAGGATATGGGCCTTAAACAAATCTTTAGGACAGTGTTTGCCTTCTGTGTTAGTGCTATGTCTGGCACAATGGGGATTAGGATTGGGAATTTGGGGTATTACCAAGAGAGAAGAAATGGAATCATTCATGTATAATCATAAATATTTGTCATTTAGACCATTCCTTTGAAGTTGCTAAATGGAAATTTGAGGCAAATCAAATAGTGCATCAGTCTAACTATTGTTTTAGACACTAAGTAGCTTAACTCCACAGTACTCTAAAAGTTTTATAAAGTGTGAATGAATTTTTACAGGGGTTATCTTGCTGCTTAAAAAAAGAGAGCTAATGAACAACTTGCTTCATTGCGTGTGTTCAAAAGGGAAACCAGGTTCTGCTTGTTAGCAGCAGAGGCTTGTTCTGAGACCTCAGGAGTACAGTTAAGTATCATCTGCAATCTCATCCAGCCATTAGTGCATTATCTTGAGGATCGACATCATTAGTTTAAATTAGGTTCACTTAATTAGCCAGCTGGTACTCTCCTTGACAAACCGATAAACAAGCTGTGCTTTACAGTTGCATAATGGCAAGACCAAAAAGCAGAGTGCCACGTGTTGTTTTTTCTACTGTAATAACCAAAATAGAAAAATTATCCCTACAGTTGTTTTACTTCACTTATAATACAATGTGTCACTTAATCAAATGCTCTGTTGTCCTCCACTTATAAAGTCTTCAGATATGTTTTCAGCTGTGTGATTTTGTTAACAAGCCATTTCCAACAAAGGAAAGAAGAACATGCAAATACCTAAAATATTTGCATGTTGGTTGGGCTGAAGAGGTACAGAACTTAAATTAGTTATACTGAATTAACCTATTGAGCTCTGTGACCTACTAGGACTTGATCATAAGGCTTCAAATTTTTTATTATAATGGCAGTATATACCTATCTCATAGAAATGTAAGGAACCTTGAAAGATCATGGAGTCTAGTTCCCTGCTTTCACAGTAGGATCAAGTACTGTCCTTGACAGATTTTTGCCCCAGATCCCTAAATGGCCCCCCTCAAGGATTGAGTTTACAACCGTGGATTTAGCTGGCCAGTGCTCAAATCACTGAGCTATCCCTCCACCCCGAAAAGCAGGGAATGTTATTGGACCCAAAGTCTGAACTCACATTGTATAACTGTGTTGAAACCAACAGAATTACTCCAGATTTATTCATTTGGGACTACATTCACAAAGAAATTTAGCCATGGTGATCCTGTACCCCTATAGGACTCAGGGGCAGCTGAGCAGAGGTTTTTTGAATGCTACTGTGGCCTGATTCTGGTTTTTAGGCACCTGAAGTGGCAGTGCCTAAGTCTCTGAATCAAGGCCTTAGTGAATTATTACAGTTACTGGGAGGTAAAAGTCTACCTTTTCTCTATTCTCAATTTCTCTCTACCTTTGCAATGAGTTTAAATGTTTAAATATTTCTGTATTTTATTAACGTTATATGAACAGTTCTGGCGGAATTCTGAACTAGCATGAATACATTTGATTTGAGTCAGTCCAATACACTTTTCTACATGTTCCACAGCCTTGAAATGACATTGCATCCTGACACATTTTTTCGCAACTTAGTGAGGTTTCAGTTGTAATATCAAAATGAAGATCTCACACTATGGATGTGTCTACACTGCTATCAAAGATATGATGGTAGCTTGGGCAGGCATATCCACACTAGCTTAACTCTAGCTAGCATGGCTAAAAATAGCAGTGAAGACGTGGCAATACAGGCCTTAGCACAAACTGTACATTCGCACCTGAAACCATAGCCTGGTCCAAGGTTCATGATGCTGTATCTTCACTGTTACTGTCAACCATGCTAGCTAGATTAAAGCTAATGCAGGTATGCCTTCCTGAACTGCAATCACATCTTCAATTGCTGTATAGATGTACCCTATATGACCTAAAAAGTATAAAATATAGATTGCTTGCTTTTGACGCTAGCTTTCTTATCTTCTCTTTTTGAAGATGGGCTCCAAGCCTCTTCTGGGGTCTCACTGCATACGATGTAACATAGTAGTTTTAATGAAATTGAAAAGTCAGAGCTGCCAAAAATGTAGCTAGAATCCAAACCAGAACATCTTTCACCCACCCACATAGTTTCCCCATAAATACCCAGAACCAATATTGTCCCAACCAGTTAAGAACATTTTATATAGTGCAATAAGATTTTACACTACTTTTGACAATTCTGCCTCTATTGTAAATACTGTTAAAGGTTGGTAAGATGTTCTATTGAACGTATTTTGTAAAAATACAAAAATATCAAAATATGAAATTCAATGAATTTAAAAACAAAAGTAGTATTGATCTGTAGCAGAAGCACCCAATTAGGTAGAATAAGAACATTTTTGTGGCAGTCATTTCTTTCAAATTTAGTAAATTAAATACCAACCATTAACAAATGTTGACTGACTAATAAAAGTACTAATTTATACACAGTACTATACAAACTGTTTCCTTCTTAATGGTAGCCTTATCATTTTAGTAATCCAGCTAGGAATGAAATGTGTTGTACAAATGTGCCTGCTGTTTTAAGCTCTGAAATTTTTAGGGGGATTTTTCAAACTTTAATCTACAACTCAAGAGAAATGCAAAACTTTTAGTGTGCTATATTATCAAAATGCCTTTCCCTTTTCAGTCAATGTCCAGTAAAAAGTCTTACCCATATTCATTAACTGTTATATACTATGTAGTAAGGAGGTTAAACATTTAGCTGACTTGACACTTTTATCTTGAGCTTCTTTGTAGCTGCAGTATAGTATACAGTCAGATGCTGAGTGAACACATATCTCTGTCATATTGTGCAAATAATGAACAAAGATGACTATTTAAGCGGAAGTACAGTAACTACAAATCAATCAGTGTCCTGCTTCAACAATTGGCAGCCTGATTTTTATATGTGGACTTACGACATCTGGAAGATCTCATTCAGTCATAATTTCTTGTATTATTCTATTGTTTTATTTTTCTCTTCTGAAATCAAAGAGAGATTATTTCTACTTTTTTTACACTATAGGCAGTAAGCACAGACTCTGTTCCAGTGAAACTACACTATGACAAATCACATGATCAGGTATGGGTGCTCAGCTGGGGAAACATGGAGAAGAATTCACCAACATTGCAGGTCAGTACACTTTGTGAATCTTTGCAGTAATGCTAATACTGAAGCTTAACAAAAGTCAGTGGGTAGTGCAGGCCTTGCTGGAGCCCTGGGCTTAAAGTATGAACTAAAGAAAGACTGTGAACCAAAGCAGGCCTTCTCAGAAAAGTGACACTAGGTATCAGCTAACTAAGCGTGTCCCTGACCTGAGAGAATGGTATAGGAACACACAGAGTGCTCAACTAAGTATGTAAAGAAATTCCTAAGAAGGTGGTACAGGAAACCATAGACCTACTGTAAAGATAAGGATGGGATGACAGGATAATGGATGAGGATGTTTTGTTTGAACTACAAAGTACAAAGGTGGTAGCAACATACGGAATGTAATATGTAACTTCTATGTATCAATGTATAAAAAAGGAGTGAAAGGAGGGCTGTCTTCGTAATGGCCTAGTGGATAACACTGTTGATTGATTCAGTACTTTGTCACGGGCATGCATGTATTAGTGTCCCTGTAACCCATTGGACAGCGTGCTAGCACAGTGCTTTGCTGACAATCAACCTGGCCAAGCCTTCACCACCGAACCAAGCCTGTGGTCTTTCTTTGAGTAACATTGAGATCCGCTGAATCAACAAACTACACTCTCTGCTGATGCAGAATACACACACGTTCCAGAAACAGCAGTACCAGCAGCACTAGCAACACTAACAACATAACAGATTCATGTCCTGGCATTTTACCATCTAGAGACCTGGGTTCAAAATTTTTAGGTCATAAATTTGGGACCTGATTCAGCTCAGCATGTAAGCCCTTATATATGTCCATCCCTATTCAGGACAGCATTTAAGCAAATATTTTATGTCCTGAATAAGGACGCTTTCCACAATCAGGGCCTTGATGGACTTAACATATCCTGGGAGGAGACTTGCGTGCATGACAAAATAGCAAATAATGGAGTTTGATCATGTCGAGTGTGGAGGATCTTGAATGGTCACTGTCATCACTGGGAGTCTAGAAGTTTCATCACCTCCCAAGAAGAACTCAGCATCTCTCAAAATTGAGCACAAAGAATGGAAGACACTAGTCAAGAGAAGAAAAATAGAGCTAAAATATTTGATTTATGTGCATTTTATATAAAACATAAAATTAGATCTAAAATATTTGGTTTATGTGTGTTTTAGATATATATTTTAGCTCTATTTTATATATATATAAAACGCACATAAACCAAATATATGTCTGGCCATGATGTATATATTGTGATACAGCATGGCCAGAGGGCAGCTCTGGGAGAGTGTTAGCAGGGAGCCTTATTCCTGCAAGGGGAGGAAGGTTTGCTATAGATTAACTAGAGCACCGAAGCCAATTAGAGTACCAGCAGTCAGTCATGTGATAAAAACCCCTGCTTCAGTCAGACAGTGTACGAGTTGGAGCAGGAAGGTTTGGTTGGAGCAGAGAGCAGTTTGAAGGAGTTGGAGAAGAGAACAGTTTTGATGAGAGACCAAAAGGAAAGTTTGGAGGAGTGCTGCGGTGGGCTGAGAAATCAAAAAAAACCCTAGGTAAGGGGCACCTGGCTTATGTAGAAGGAGGGCAAGAAGCCCCTTCACAAGCTGAAGGGCAGGAGAAGGAAGTAGCCCTGGGAAGGAACCGCTAATTCAAGTGGTTCACCACAAACCTCAGGGCCCCTGGTTTGGGACCTGGAGAAGAGGGCGGGCCCAGGTCCCTCCCTCTCCACTCTCCTCCTCAAGGACAATAGTGGGGTAATTAAAATACCGATTCAGAGGCAAGCAATGACGCCCTGAACCTTCCCCAAAGAAAAGAAAGTGCGAGACCCTGCTTAACAGTACTGGCAATTTGCCACAATATATATATATATAGAAACTATGACACTTAAACAGAATGGTGTTGGGGAAGACCGTTTTCATTGTATACCCAAATTAGTTTTTCACTGGGAATACTTTTTCATTCAGCAAATAAAAAGTGATTTAAAATTACATGGAAACAGTATTTCATCCCAAAATTATTAAATTATATGGAAACCTGACAATCTGCTTAATCACAACATTTTGTGTGTCTTCATTTAAATATAATATTAATAATCTCAACAATGGTGATAAAGTGAACTACCTAAAAGTAATTCAGATAACCAGTGAATTTGTTTACTGAAGGTTGTTTTCATCATATTCATTTCTAAAGGGGTGATTCTACTGAATTGATAATGGCAGTGGGACACAGGCAACTACAAAACATTATTCTTGTAACCTGTCTTTTGAATGTAGACTGTATGTGTTGCAACTGACTATGACTGTATGTCTGGTTGGAGCATTCACTGGGTTTTAAGCATGTTGATCTGCTACCTAGATGTAGCATTACTAAACTGCATTTCAGTAAAATTATGCAGGCTTTATGGAGATGTAGGCAAGCTAAAAAAAAACCCCATAATGTGAACTTGTTTTTGGAAATAAAAGAATAAATAGCTTCACTTTTACAATATTTGTGAGCTTGTGCAAATCTAAGTACAGTCACTGGAGAGCAATTTAAAAAATACATTTCAACAGTTGCACTTATTTTTTTTATTTTTTCATACTGTTTTCTACTTCTGTTTAAAACAACATCATGACAATGTGGTAATCTCCTGCTCTACCTGATATTTTTCTACTGTAATTTCAGGGTACCTGGCTATTTCATTTTGCCTTTTCCTTTCCTACTGCTTTACAGAATCTTCCCCCATACATCCTCTTTTTTGCTGTATAAAGATTAAGGCTAAGATTTTTTTAAAAAGAGTGCAAGTGGGGTGGTTTTCAGTGGGAACTACTGGATACACTTTGCATTTTGAAAATCTGGCCCTTTAATTTAGATGCCCCATTGTGGATTCAGCAGCTTGATTTCAGGCACTCATTTAAAAAAAGTCTTGTTCTTGACCTTGGCCTAAGAAAACTATACTAGAATAAAAGGTAAGCATGAGGATTGTTGTACTAATTTAGATGGAATATATGGTGACAGAGTGAGAGTAGCCTTAGGCTAACTCACCAGGCTGGGCATTTGCTAAGCATCCCCACATGGGACAACTTAGGGAGATAATTAGTTAAGGACTGAATGATTAACCAGTTAACAAGGTGCTTCAGCTCATCAATGGAGGACAGCTAAAAGAGAGACAGGAAGAGGGAAATGCTGGAAGAAAGAAATAAAGAAACCTAGGATCTCAGGGAGGTGCGATCTCTCTCCTCTGTCACACTGTGCCTAGGGAGAATGTAAGAACCTCAAGCAGTAGGGTACTTGTTCTTTTATATTCACACTGTAAATAGGGCACTGGATGTTGAACTTGCCATGAGTTCTATGTTGATGAAGACTGATGGCAGTAAGGACAGAGTGAGGGAACCCTGCTGTGTGACAGAGCCCAGAAAGTAAAAGGTGTTAGACAACCCTGTGCAACATTAAACAGTGTTAAAGAAGGTTTGGTACACAGAGACATTAGCCTGCTTAGTACCATGGCAAAAACAACACTCAACATCTTGTTAACTTTTTATTAATGATACAGAAAAAAGGAAAAACAGTTAAAGCATTTGAGATGTAAAGTACTAAGTGAGTCTTCCTTTCCTTTAGCTGGACAGAGTTTGTGAGAAGGGGGAGGGATCTTGTTTGACAGTCTCTTAGCCCACGTCCACACTACAGGGTAAAATCGATGTTATTAAAATAGATTTTATAAAGCAGGCTTTATAAAATTGATTTTGCGCGTCCACACTAGGGCTACTTACATGGATGTTGAGCGTCCATGTTCCCTGGCGTCCATCTTTTCCCTGAGCGTTGCACTCTGGGTACCTATCCCACGGTTCCTGCACGGGTCCCTGGCCTTTGGAATTATGGGTTACTACCTCAGTGCATGATGGGGCCAAAATCCCCGTCGTGGGTGGTTCTGGGTACAGCCTCACCCCCTCCCTTCCTGTCAGCGGAACACAGTCACTTCGCGCGGTTTTTACTGGCTGCAGTGAGAAAACGCCATTTTGCAGCAAGCATGGGTCCAGGTGTGCTCTTATCCTTGACCGCGAATGCTGTAAATAGTTCACGCATTCTCGTGCTATCCATGCTGAACCATGAGTAAGAAATGCAAGAGAGAATGCTTGACTGCGGGGACGACAGTGATGAGGACTTGGAGAACGAGTTTTCCGACACCCCGGGCCCCTGCACTTTGGAGCTCCTGACGGTTATGGGGGAGGTTCTACCCATTCCGCACCGCTTTTGGGCACGGGAAACAAGCACGGACTGGTGGGACCGCATAGTCCTGCAGGTGTGGGACGATTCGCAGTGGCTGTGGAACTTTCGCATGCGTAAGAGCACTTTCTTTGAACTTTGTGACTCGCTTTCTCCTGTCCTGAAACGGCATAATACCAGGATGAGACCAGCCCCCACAGTGGAAAAGCGAGTGGCCATAGTCATCTGGAAGCTTGCAACGCCAGACAGCTACTGGTCAGTCGGGAATCAATTTGGAGTGGGAAAATCTACTGTGGGGGCTGCTGTGCTGGAAGTATCCAACGCAATCATTAAGCTGCTGCTTCGAAAGGTTGTGACTCTGGGAAACGTGCAGGCCATTGTGGATGGCTTTGCTGCAATGGGATTCCCTAACTGTGGGGGGTCCATAGATGGAACCCATATCCCTATCTTGGCACCGGAGCACCAGGGCGCCCAGTATATAAACCGCAAGGGGTACTTTTCGATGGTGCTGCAAGCCCTGGTGGATCACAAGGGACGTTTCACCAACATCCACGTGGGATGGCCAGGAAGGGTTCATGACGCACGTGTCTTCAGAAGCACCACACTGTTTAAACGGCTGCAGCAAGGGACCTACTTCCCTGACCAGAGAATAACAGTTGGAGATGTTGAAATGCCTATAGTTATCCTTGGGGACCCAGCCTACCCCTTGATGCCCTGGCTAATGAAGCCATACACAGGCAGCCTTGACAGTGCTCAGGAGTTGTTTAATTACAGGCTGAGCAAAGTGCAGAATGGTGGTAGAATGTGCATTTGGCAGATTGAAGGGAAGATGGCGAACGCTTCTTACTCGCTCAGATCTTAGCCAAACCAATATCCCCTTTGTCATTGCTGCTTGTTGTGTGCTCCACAATCTCTGTGAGAGTAAGGGGGAGACCTTTATAGCGGGGTGGGAGGCTGAGGCAAACCACCTGGCCGCTGATTATGCACAGCCAGACACCAGGGCAATTAGAAGATCACACCAGGATGCTGTGCGCATCAGAGAAGCCCTGAAAAGTAGCTTCCTCATGGGCCAGGGTACAGTTTGAATGCTGAGTTTCTTTTCCATTGATTACCACCCTCCCCATGTATTCAGTCCTGCTGCTGCAAGCTGCCTTCTCTGCACCCTTCCACAACTGCTTGCTTACGGTAATTAAAATAGCCGTCTGTGTCTGTAGAAAACATTGAATTCTTTATTAAAAGATAGTCACTGTAAGCAGTGCACCCTCCCTCTTGCATTTAGAAGCCTGCGAATAGAATTACAGTAATAGGGGTTTTTTGGGAGGAGAATAGTAAATGGCTAGGGTTAGGGAGGGATGTAGGAAGGAAAGACAAAGGGAGCCCAGAAGTGGCTTCATGGACCAGGGAACATTGTGATTGGTATGTTTATTTCCCTGTTATTACCTACCTCCCCATGTCTTGACTCTGGCTGCTACAAACGAGCTTCCTGGCTCCCTTCCTTAACTGCTTGCTTATTGAAAATAACGTTACTGTTATTTGTTAAAGAAATTGAGTTCTTTATTAAAAATCAGACCCTTTCAGCAATCAATCATCATGCTTGCTGTTACAATCCTGTGCATGACATTTCATAACTCGGGGTTCTCCGGGGAAGGGAGTGAGGGAGGTTTGCAGGAAGTGGGAGGGAGGTTGGTAAGAAGAAGGCGCATCAGAGAAGACATAAGAAGATTTATCATGGACCATGGTACGGTATGACTGCTTTGTTTATTTTCCCTGTATTACCCACCTCCCCATGTGTTTACTCCTGATGCTGCAAACTAGCTTCCCTGAAGCTTTGCAAAGCTGCATGCTTTATTTGTTTAACAACTCACCCTCACACTGCCTTTGCATAGCATGTCCTGAGAGTAAAGTAAGTAAATGGTGCCAAGGGAGAGGTTTGGGAGGAGTACAGGAGGGAAGAAACATAACAATTAAGGAGTTTTCAATGTAATGACAGCCTTCTGGTTGGACTGTCCACAGGGGTGTAGTTGGCTGGTGCAGATTGCCTTCCCCCACGCGTTCGTACACGCCTGGTTCTGGAAGGTGTGGGACAGGGTGAGTACTGAGGGAGGTTATACATGGGCTGCAGAGGCAACCTGAGACCACGCAGCTCTTCCAGCATATCGCGGAGTATGTCGGTCTGATCACGAAGAAGATCCAGCGTTGCTGCCCGCCAGCGCTGATCTTCCTGCCACCTGAAATCATTTTTAGCATCCCTCCTGTCTTCGTGTTGACTGGCAGCCTCCCTGTACTTTGCGACCAATTGTTTCCAGTCCCCCTGCTGAGCTCTCTCAGTATGGGTTACTGCCATAATTTCTGTGAACATCTCCTCACGCGTCCTCTTTTTTCTTAGCCTTCTTATGTGACCTCCCCGTCGGACAGGAGAAGGGAGAGGGAGGCTGGAGAAATGTGCAGCTGTGTGTGGGGGGGGGGTGGAAAGAGTGATAGAAGAATCATAAGAGACACATTTCACAGAACAATGGATACAGTCTTTCTCAGTGAACTGCGCTATTCACCGTACCTTGAGCATGTAACTTTACCTCAGGTACGCAGGTCAGGGGAGCACACAGACCGTGTCCGGAGACAATGGTAAGTTATTTGGTAGTGAACCGTGCAGTGGCTTGTAGTATCCTGCACCCCCTGCTATTATCAGGTAGCATGCACAGTAGTGGGGCAAAGTGCTTTAAGGAACAACACTGGTTTCTTAAGCCATGGAAAAGGTGCAGCACAGGGAAATACAAGTTCCATCCCACAATCATCTGTGTTGCACTTTGGAGTTAGCTTTAATGCCATCTACCTAACCCCATCCCCCCTCTGCCATGGCAGTTAATAGGGATGATTCATGCTGGCCAAGTGCTAGGGGACACTGCCCTGTAGGAATGAATAGCTTTACAACCACCTCCTGGGTCATTGTTTTAGGAAAGGTTTTTCATTTACTGGCTCAGCACAGAAGAAAGGAATGAATGGTCATCTATGTTCCCTTACTAAAAGTACATTACTTTCTAACAGGAGACCATGAACGATATCACTCTCCTGAGGATAACAGACAGAGAAAAAGAAATTATGCTTCTTGAATGCCAGCAGTCGCCAGGCCCATTTGCTGCTAGGATTTGTCATGCAATGATACCTGATTACGTGCTGCAGGCATGGCGTGGTAAAGTTTCGTTTCATGGCGGACGGAATAAGGCCGCCCTGCCCAGAAACCTTCTGCAGAGGCTTTTGGGGTACCTCCAGGAGTGCTTCATAGAGATGTCCCTGGAGGATTTTCACTTCATCCCCAGACATGTTAACAGACTGTTCCAGTAACTCTAATTCCAGCTACTGCATGCAGGCACTCATGGCAAATCACTCACTAAAAAAGGCTTGCATTCATTCAGCCTTAATAAAAAAAAGTGCACTCACCAGAGGACGATTCCACAGCATCATTTTCTGTGCTACTGGCTTGAGAGGGCTGGCAGGGTACTTCTGTAAGGGTTAAGAAAAGATCCTGGCTGTTAGTGGGAATTGAATGCTCTGTGCTCTCTGCTGTTTCGTCCTCCTCTTGGTCCTCTTGGTCCTCATCGTGATCTTCGCCGTCCTCTAAATCTTCGGCAGTGGCAGAGATCACTACCCCCACCTCTGAATCCACAGACAAGGGGGGGGTTGTCGTTGCACAGTTCCCCAATATTGCGTTCAGCTCCTCGTAGAAGCGGCATGTTTTGGGGCCAGATCCTGACCTGCCCTTTGCTGCTTTGGTCTTCTGATACGCCTGTCTGTGCTCCTTCACTTTCACCCTGCACTGCAACGAGTCTCTACTGTGTCCTCTCTGTCTCATGGCATTAGAAATCTTTTCAAAGGTTTTCTCATTTCTTCTGCTGGACCTCAGTTCTGAAGGCACTGACTCTTCTCCCCATACAGCTATCAGATCCTGTAACTCCTGTGCGTTCCATGCTGGAGCTCTTTTCCTATTCTCAGGAGATTGCATTGTTATCTCTGCTGCTGAGAGCTCCACGCTGGGCAAACAGGAACTGAAATTTCAAAGTTCCCGGGGCTTTTCCTGTTTACCTGGCCAGCAGTAGAGTTCCTTTACCTGTGCAGAGCAGCCACTGGTGCACTATGGGATACCTCCCGGAGGCCATTAACTTCTGTTTCCGTCCACACTAGCATAAAATCAATTTTACAAAATCGATTTTAGGGTTACTCCGCTCGTTTAGGTGGAGTACAGAAATCGATTTTAGGGACCCTTAAAATCGATTTACTGTACTCTGTAGTGTGGACGGTTACAGCTTTAAATCGATTTAAAGCTGTTTAAATTGATTTGAAGCTCTAGTCTGGACCTGCCCATAGATGGTATTAAAGATGGTAGTAACTGTCCTCTTTGGGAAAAAAGAAATTTGTTGAGATGGTCTGGAGCTTTAGAGGCTGCTGCTGTTAAAGACTAATCCTGTTTCCTAAAAAGATAAAACAAGGCAAACACTCAAAAAGGGAAGAGAAAAGAATAGCAAAGATAGAAAATGCAATTTGTCTTTGATGTTGACTTTCACTTGGAACCTTACTGCTGGAAAAACACAGGCACAGCATACTGTCTTATTAGCCACTCCGAGACATGGCAAATTTGTACCAGCATCAGGCCGTAGGGCATTGCTTTCAGCTGCCTCTTTTTGATCACAGACTCACAGCAAGGAAATAAGGTTAGCAAGGAGAAGAACACATAGGGCGTGTGAGGAAGAAAGACAAAGTCTCACATTCCAGAACTGGTGGAGGTGCTGGTGTCTTCTGGGTCCCTCTC